>NW_024704748.1:3046546-3636546 GCF_018977255.1 Callorhinchus milii
ACGTTATGGATTCAATTATACGAAAAAGGCAGAAAATACATTAGATTAGATCAATCCAGATTACTATGTTTTGGCACCAATCAATCTCTAGACATTGTAATAATAATAATAATTGTTGCAATTTGATACAGAGTCTTTCACATCAGGAGGATGTCTCAAAGCGCTTAACAGGATTTACTGTAAAGTCTAGTGGCTGAGTAATATTACAGGCGATCGCAGCAGCCAATTTGCACACAGCAATGTCCTGCTAACAGCCATGAAGTTGGGTAACCAATTTTATCTAATAAGAGTTCTTGCATGTATCACATTATCACATCATTGAGACGTCTCAAAGTTCTTGACAGAATATATTAATAGTAAATATATAATGTATTATAGTAAAGTGGATTGACTGTGTATTTTGTGCAAAAAACACAGTAGACAATTGCACACAGCAGTGTCTCACAAACAGTCGTGGATTAAGTGACCACANTTTTTTTGGAGGGATTATTATCCTCAGTAAGTGATCAGCCAATTGACTAACTACCGGGTTCCTACTTACCCCTAGGCAAACAGAGGCATGTGGAGTAAGGGTTTGCCCTGTCTGAGAATTGAACCTGAATCCTCTTGCTTGCGAGGCGAGCGTGCTAACTACTCTGCTACAGTACTTCACGATCAGGAGTTTTGGTCAGGTCACCGGGAGAAATTCATTTATTTTTTGTAATAGTTCCATGGGATCTTTATTGTCCCCCCAAACAGACAGATGGGACCTTGGCTTTACGTCTCATATGAACGACGACACCTCCAACAATGCTGTGCTTCCCCCAGCAATATACAGGAACGTCAGTCGAGACTGCGAGTTCAATGGTTGTTGGGCTTGAACTCACAATCATCGTACCAAGCTAATCCACTTTACAGTAAAGCACTGTGAAGCACTTTGAGATGCCTCGGCGACATAATAAGGCGCTATATCAGATGCAAGGATTATTAATATTATTGTTATGACTCAGCAGCAAGTTTGCTACCAAATAAGCCAGGCTGACACCTGAGTTATTGTATAGTGCACATTGGTATTTTTAGCAATTAAAATAAAGCACGTAACAGAGGCTGTTTTTTTAGAGGTTTTGACGGTCTACAAAAATATCTTAAATTTCTTAAAATGTCTTAAATTTTGAATATCTTAAACCTTCTTAAATTTTACATTTCTTAAAATTTACCCTGAAAGTTTAATAAATTACATCCTTATAATTATCAGTTCTCAACCATCGTGTTGCATTATCCCCCCCCCCCACCTACCAACCCCCCATCCCTCTCTACTTATGTCCTTTCATATCTCAGAGATTTATTTTAAAAAGTATTTTGGGAGATCATGCCTGTGGAAGAAAGCCTTCTTTAGTGAGTTGCAATGGCTTTCTAGGTATATGACATGAAACGTGACAGAAGCATAAGAATATAGCAAAATCCTAGGCTTTTGTTGGCATTTAGTATTTGAAATGTGACAGATGAAGGGTTTCATTGCCAGGGTGATTTACATATTTCTCTCACGTATTCATTCAGTCCTTAAGACTTAGTTTAAAATTCTGCACCTTGTCTATCTTCACATTTTCCCGGCAAGCGAAAAAAAAGGAAGGAAAACCAATTTAGTAACAGCAAGTCATCAAGTGTTTGCCCGTTTATCTCTTACAGACCACCCCTCAGCCCAATGTTGACAGTACATGATATTCCATTAATCTGCCTAATGAAAATTTAACCAGTGTTATAAACAAATAATTGACTATTATCCTCTCAAAGAGGCATGAACATCCCAAATAAATTACTTCTGCTTATTTCATCATTCAAAAGTGGTCACTGATTGATGTTAAAATATATGCTTGCTGTTCTTTCGCTGGAAGTGGGTCTTAGCTAAGCCAGTGATTGATTTAATGAGAGTCTTTGGGGTGAGTAAATGTTCCAAATTGCTCAATCATTAGCTTTTCTTGTCTGTTTAAAGATATGATGAGTCTGCATTGCCGACCAGTTTTGTTGTGCAGTTAAATTTAATAGGGGGTTGCTCTGAAGTCAAACAGGCAGGATTCTTTTCATTGCAAATGCCTTATTTTTGGCTTTCAACCTAAGCGATGTGAAATGCCTCCTCATTTAGCGTAATTAACATTAAAATGAGCGAGTTGTAATGAATTATCATACAAATTATTTAGTAAATGCCATAATCTTTCTCACTGACACCAAGGTTACACTGGCGCAATGCAAAGCAAACTAGACACAATACGGCACCCAACCTCAAAATATCTCTTGTTTTTCTTGACATTTCAGCGATTTGGGGCCTTTGAGACTTTATTATTTTTTTCGGTTGTTAAGTGGGTTTGTGGATCGCTTTCCGGAGGTAATAATAATTCGGTCACTCAATTCACGATTGTTTGTGGGACACTGCTGTGCGCAATTGGCTGCTGCGTCTCACCCACAAAATATACAGTCAATCCACTTTACAGTGAGGCGCCTTGAGACGTTTCAAAGACGTGATAATGCTCTACATCAGATGTCAGGATTATTATTATTATTTAACTGTTAATAGTCTATTGAAGAAACAGTTTTAGTGCTGTCTTTACTCATGAAAAAGTACCTAACTATTTTAGTGCTGGGAATCCTTTGTGCATTACTTTTCAATGGAACCATTCACTGTTGCTATTGCCTCTCTCTCAGGGTCAGTGTTATAAATTTGATTTGCAAAAAGTGTTTACTGGAGCAGAATGTTTCCTAGTTCACAGTATTCCCAAAAGCAATGGAAAAATAAATGCGTCTGTGTTTTTATTCCGATGCGAAAAAACTACAGCAAGACACAATCCTGTGTGAAGGGTACTGTATAGTGCAAGTTGATGTTGTTGTGTTAGTATTTACTTTTATTCAAATATCTAATTTTAACTGTTTAAAATATTGAAATGAAATCCTGGCTGACAATCCTTCAGATACAATTGATCATTCATTGCATGACCCTTTGTGGGACCTTGCTAAATGCAAATTGGCTGTTTCGTTTGCCAACAAATGCACAGTCACTATACGTGACAGCATTTCCCTGTCATGTTGGGTGTTTCGATGTACAAGGTGCTGTATCAAATGAGGCGCAGAATTGCCAAACACAGACATCGAGCAGCAATGTGCACAACAATCAAATAATTTCTCTTTTTTTACCCGCATTCCTCACTCCAACACTTTATTGCAGATAGAAAAATAAGAATATCGCTTTCATCTGTGAATTTATACTTTGTGATCTGCGCTGTGTGAAGAATGTTGTAGAGTAATATCAAATAGGGTAAAAGGTTCTGACGAAAGGTCATTGACTGGAACGTTAGCTCACTTTCCTCTTTGCATAGATGCTGCCTGACCTGCTGAGCATTCTCAGCAACTTCTGTTTTTAATATCAAATAGGGTCGTGGTTTGCTATGAAGGGCCTATTGCGCTGCAATGACTTGGTTTCACAGCAGACGTGGATAACTAGTCTCTGTACTCTACACTGCTGTGTACAGTCTTTAACACTCATCTGCTTGAAAAATGCGTCCTGCGGCTGGTAAGTACATTTCCAGATATAGAACGCGTTTATCAAGCATATATCCAGAAATAAAATGATCGTGCTCACTTTAAGCGCTCCCTGCATGGAGGCCGCTATATAAGTGCAAGTTGTTATTGTTGTTGAACTGGTAATTAGGTTTAACATATAGTGTTACAAGCCTGATGTACAGAACCAGACATTAGAACAAGAGGATACGTGTTTAGGATTGCAATGTGGGGCAATTTCAGGACCCACACGCGGAAGTATTTTTTAACCAGAGGGTAATTAACGATGGGATGGGATGCCAGGAAGGATGTTTGAGGACAGAATGTTGGACTCATTTTAAAAAAAAGCAGCTTGATGCTGTGATGGGAGGACATTAGAGTAGGTATTCTGGAAGGATACAATCCAACACAAAATTACATTTGAATAGCGCCTTTCACATCGGGAGGATCAGATCAAATATTGCATCATTACAACATTGTAACCTAATTCAAGCAAAATAATCTCAGGTGTATTTTATAACATTTCATCGTTTCCTACAAAAGTGCAGTTAAACGTCAGGTGCTACAGTAAACGGAGGGAAAGATCATCATACAGATGCAGATTATTTTGCTATCTTCCGAAATAATTTTCACAAAACTAGGCTTATGTCTCAAAGTATAAATGGTTCAGAATGAGAGGCAAATTGGCCAATACATATTTTCCACTTGATATCTCCTGCTTTACACTTTCACCCTATTCATTGTTCCACATGAGTTTATCTGAGAAATCATTAACATGTTATCCAGGTCAATAAAGTTTGTGCAGCCACTGGACATGCTCAGTGAAAGAGGGAATGAATATGTTAGCAGCAGAGCGACAGACAAAATGCAAACTATGCGCCTCGTGAGATTAGCATTTAAAACTTGAATTAATTTCAGATTGTTTTGTTCCTGCGGAAATGATTTGAACGTCAATAAAATACAGTAGTTTCAAATGAAGGTGTGAGAATTGTTGGAGGTGCCGTCCTTCAGTTGAGACGTTAAAATATATCCCATCACCCGATGTTAAAATGATATCAAGTTTAATCCAGTGTCCTGGCCTACATTCCCCAAATAAAATTGCTCAACTTGAGTTCCCACAAACACATGGCTGTTTGTGGAAACTCAAGTTGGCTGTCACATTCGCCTACAGAATACACAATCAAAGCACTTTACAGTCAATCCTGTGAAGTGCTTTCAGACTTTCTCCTGAAGGATTATTATAATCATTATAATTATTATTAAATATGTCAAACTAGGTGACAATTGTAGACTCACTACGTGTATATTTGTAAAAGCAGCCGCTATTCACATTGAAGAGGAAATGTTGTTAAGGTTTGTTTTACGTTTTGGTGAAAGGAAGCAAGATAATTAACTGCCTGACAAACTATCTCGATGATTTAATAATTCCCGTGTCTCTGGTTTATGAAGAGAAATATTGATGCACTGTTTTGGCTGGGCCACTGACAAACAGAATGCTAACATGGTTTGCAGTGTTCCCGGTAACCTAATCTTGAAGCAATCTTGAAGCAATTAACTCCTTCAAATCTTTAACTAACAGAGCCCACCATGCAAGAGGCCTCCTGAGATTACCACTCTAATAGACCTCAGCAAGCACTCTCCATCCTCCGCTGTGATATCCCACATTCAAGAGCTTACTGTAGTGGGCAAAGTGCAATGGTTCATCTGAAACAACACAGATGAATCATCTCTGGATCATAAGCTCTTCATTAACTCTTGATTCCTCTGCTAATTAACAGCAAGCAAAGCAAAAATGCCTGACAGGCTGGATGGACCCATGGATTTGTGGTTAATATGATGCAAATGACATGGGATGAAAGTCCTCAGCTGGAGTCTTCGTTGCTGCCAGATAATCTATTTGCAGGGAGGACAAAATGGTTTATATAAACCAATTCGCCATCAAAATCAGCACAAAAAAAACACAGTGCGGAATAATTTTCAACCAGCTGTTTGGTGAAATTACTGTCTTACAACTTCTCAGTGTAATACATATGTACATGTAAATTATTATGATTATTATTATTAAATGAGGCATTAATCAGGAAAATTATGCACTGTAGGGTTGTCAGTTAACTCTCGATTCACCACAGACGCAAAGGTTATGAAGAGACATTCATATAAAAAAATATTTTTGCGAATCGTTTTGACATTTATATTGTCCCCCTGTTCCACCATTGGCTTTTCGTTTTAAAAATTGCTGGTTTAGAAAACTCTGTTGCGTGTGTTTTGTGATGAGAATAGATACATAGACATAGAAACAGGAGTAGGCTATTTAGCCCCTCGAGCCTGTTCCGCCATTTTATACAATGTATACATCAAGTCCAATTACCCACCCTTGCCCCATATCACGTAATACCCTGACCTAACAAATATTTATCTACCTCCATCTTGAAAATGTGGATTCTTCCAAGCTATGCGACAAAGGGGATGGGTGGTGTGGGTGGGGGGGAGAGATGGGGAGGTATTCCTCATTGCTTATTCATTGGGCCCTTTTTCTTAGACGGACTCTGCCAAATTGCTCACTGAACCTTTCAAATTAAAACAAAACGATGATGGGGGGGAAAAAATGCACCATGTGATGTGATATGATGATTATCAAGTGGTGGGGGTAAATCGCTCCTGAAGCAAGGGCTCCTCATGTTTAGGGAATGCTCAGGACACCAGCAACTACATCACTCCACAGGCGTATGTCCACATTGACAGGTTTTCTGTAATAATAATAATAATAATCCTTGTATTTGAAACAGCACCGTATTATGTCTTTGAGATGTGTCCAAGCGCTTTATAGAATATACTGTAAAATCAATTCACTGTATATTTTGTGTGTGAAACGCAGCAGCCAATTGCACACAGGTATGTCCCACAAACAGCTGTGGATTATAGTGACCAATTTGTTATTTTTCTTTGAAGGAATTATTACCCTCGGAAAAGCGATCCGCCAATTGACTCACAACCGGGTTCCTACTTACTGCTAGGTAAGCAGAGGCGTGTGGCGTAAGGAAACTTGCCCAACGTTTCGCCCTGCCCAGGAATCAAACCCAGGTCTCCCGTTTACGAGGCGAGTGCTCTAACCACTGAGCTACAGAATACCAGTCCACAGGACTCCAGATCACATGGAGACATCTGCCCCGAGGAAAGCATGATTCCTGCCCAGAACCAGCGGCCAGGGTAAGACAGATGAAGCTTAGGCAACAAAGAGAAGCAAAGATCTCTTGCTTAAGGTAGGAGGTGCTTTGAGAGAAAAGGGCACTCTCTGATCTCACGGTCTTTTCCCCTCATAAAGTGGATGGGATGTGGCTGAGGTTGTGGTTGTTGTGTTAGTTGTCTGTGGAGTGGTGTGATCAGTGCAGGATCTGCAAGTAGTTTTGTTTAATAGTTCACCATCTGCTGTCGGGATTTCAGCCTCTCTGCCCTCACCCTTTGAAACTCCTTTGGAACTCCAACCCACATTCCCTTTGCCTCGCTCCTTCAAAACATGTCTCAAAGCCTTCTTCTTTGACCGTGCCTTCGGCCACCTTCCTACCCTCCTGCCCTCCACCCTCTTTGATCACAGCCCCCATCCCCTGCTCGGGTACAAATCCCTGACTGTCCAACGCTTTGGGACATCCTCCCGACGTGAATGGCCCCATACAAATGTCATTTTGTATGGTTTTGTATGGTTCAGTTTATGTTGGCCTCTCTGTGTTTGGACTCTTTTCCTTATTTTTGCATGATCTTCAGTCCCTCTCCCCTGTATATCGCCCACAAGGCTGAAATTGGTGCAGGAGTCTGGACTGTGATGCCCCCCTATGGCTAAACAGCCTGCCAGCATTCTTGGCCAACAATCCCCCAGATAAAATCAATCATTCACTTCTTGCCTGTTTGTGAGACAATTGCTGTGCACAAATTGGCTGCTGCGATCACCTACAAATACACAATCACCATACTTCGAAGGAAAAAGCCCTGTGAAGATCTTTGAGATATCTCCTTGACATGGTAAGATGCTATATCAAATGCAAGGATTAATATGATGTAATACTCAATGTCAACTCCTATGAATGAATGATGGGCACTTGAAGAAGGACTGAGAGTGTCTATGGGACCGCAACCCTATAGAAGAGAGAGGGGGGGAAAGAACAAATGCCTTAAAAAGAGAAGGGAGGAAAATTGGCAGAGAAAAATAAAGTTGATCTTAAAAAAAGAAGCACCAAAGTAAATCTAAATCCCACATATGTATGACTGCAGTTTAGTACAATAACAGAAAGTTAAAGTGGCAGTTCTATTTACAAAGAAAAGATAATTTTTTTTGTAAGTTAAAGCAGACAATCTAAAATTATAGCAAAAATCCAGCTGGTTTACGCATGTGATGTGCTCACAAATAGAATTCGTCAGGTCAGCTCCGAAGATGTTTGCAAATTTAAAATTAAACAAAAACAGGTGCTGGAGAATAGAAAAGGACTTACAAAGCCAGCACTCTGGGGCTCTGTCTGAACTTTTGGGTTGAATTATTTAGTTCATGCTCTGTTGACGGCATTACTGGGAGATACCGGAAATTCAGCACATTTCATTAGTGTTTTCTCATCCCAGAGGAGTTGCCTTTCCATAGATCGACAGGGTTGGAAGTGACCTGGTTTTTAGTTCTCCTCTTGTTCCTTGTGAGCACCACCACTGTTATATATAACATTCCGCTCATTTGATAAGAGTGCCTTTCAAGTCAGGAGGACATCTCAAAGCACCTCACAGGATTCACCGTGAAAGTGCAGTGACTGTGTTCTTGTCGGGGAACACGGCAGGCAATTTGGGTCCAGCTATGAAGTGATTGATCAATTTTATCTGGGAGATTATTGGCCAGCAACACAGTGTGAAACTCGCTTCTCTTTTCGAATGGTGGCACTGGAGCTTTAACATCTTTAACCTGAGCAGACAGATAGGGTCACAGTTTAACGTTTCATCTGAAGGGTAGCATCTCTGACAATATCCTCTGGCATAATATAGACATCAGCCTATATTATGTAATAATAATAATAATCCTTGCATTTGATATAGCACCTTATCACGTCTTTGAGACATCTCAAAGGGCTTCACAGAATGTACTGTAAGTGAATTGACTGTATATTTTATGAGCGAAATGCGGCAGCCAATTGTGCCCATCAACGTCCCACAAACAGTCGTGGATTGAGTGATCAAATTATTATTTTTTTAATTTCTTTTTAAAGGGATTATTACCCCCAGAAAAGCAATCTGCCAATCGACTAACTGCCATTATACACACAGCTCTGCAAGGACATGTATTTCACCTAGTCCAATAGAATATGTGAGCCCAATGTCCCTATGTGGGGCTTGAACCCACAACCATCTGACTCGGAGATGAGTACTACTAACTGAGCCAAGCTAAGCATCATTGTATGATGGTACATATAATTATTAAACCCAATAGTGGCATTCAAAATTTAAGTGGGAAATGGCTTTCACTTCTGGATATAAAAGGAGCTTCAGTCTGATATATCTCATAAGAGATTTGCGGGGAAAAACTCCACCTGCTTATTCAGGTGGCCGCTAGAACCCATAACACTATTCAAAAAGAGCAGAGAGTTCGTCCTGGTGTCCTGACCAACAAATCGTTCAGTTAAAGTGATCATCACCTCCTGGTTGTGTGTTGGGAAGTTGTGTGCAAATTGGCTGCCTTGTTTGACTACAAATAGTCGCTACACTTAACAATAATGTGCAAGATTTTGAGACATTTCAGCTTGATAAGGCATTGCGTCAAACACAAGGATTATTATTTTACTTTTACAGATTATTTGCCCACTTAAAAAAAAGTAAAATAATAATAATTTGGTCAATCAATCCACGACTGTTTGTGGGACGCTGCTGTGCGCAATTGGCTGCCGCATTTCGCCCACAATATATACAGTCCGTTCACTTTACAGTTTATTCTGTGAAACGCTTTGAGACGTCTCGAAGACGTGATAAAGCTCTATATCAAAATGGAAGGATAATTATTACTATCAGATAAAGTGGTGAGCAAACCAATGTCACCAGCGATTCTGCTCAATTGGCTGTTTGTTATAATATATTTGTAGCCGATCTGGTGATATCGATGCCGCTCCTGGATTGTATAACTAACAGTACTGAAAGAGCACAGATATTATTCATCACGTCTTATGAACACACTAGAGTGAACAATGAAATGAGAGGACCCACAGACCATCCAAGAAATGTTTTCATGTCAATATTTCACCATCTCATTGGAAAGTCTGCCAGCTGCCTTAATACCATGGCAGATATACTGAACTGATGATAATCAAGTCTATTAACTGCCTACAAATCAGTGTTGCAGTACACAATTCAAGAACTTGCTCTCAGAAGTTTTAGTTGGCTTTGATGATCTATTCTTGGACCACAACCTTCTCTGGCTTAGTAGAAGGTGTGCACTCCGAGATGCTGACCCGCATGAAGGGCACTATGTAAATGCAAGATGTGATTTATTAATGTGTATGTGTGTTACCTGTGTTGCTCGGAGGAAAATTTTATCTTCTGTTTTAACACCATTTCCTGTCAATTTCACTGACTGGAAAAATGTGGACCAGACAGACAGTGAAATTGCCTTATTTTTTTTCACAGGAATTCCCTAGAAAATTATTGATTGTGACTGCTTTCCAGTGTAAACTGAATCTGTTCGAGTGAAATTTGGAAGGTGGAGAATGCAGATGGAAACCAGATGGCAATATTTCTAATCAGGTTATCTGAGAACATCCAGCAGTGCTTCCAAGAGCGACAACGAGTTAAAAATATCTTCCTATTCATCAAGAATCTAATCCTGTTTCTGGTAAATGATGCCAAGAAGGAAAGCTTCATTTCCAGATGCTGACCAAAGCCTCGGCTACAACTTGAGACCCTTAAATGAAAGGATTGTGGTGTCCTCAAAGTTCTGCATCAGGATATGTCAAGAGATGCTCCCTGCTCGAGTCGTGTGATGGATTCAAAAGAGCCCATGCACGGAGAAGGTCACCTCGGATATCTTAACGCTTGGGCGACCATTATATGTGTGAGTCGACTTTTCTAGACAATGAATGTTATTAATAAAATGTTTGGACAGGTTCTTGTCATGGCAACTGTCTCCAAATGGTATTGGCCCTTCAAAACCCTAGTCCAGCAGATGACTTTCCAATCCCAACATGGACAGATTTGTAAAGAATTCTTGTACATCAGGTCCAATTGACTTGGCATCATTGTACCTGGGCAGATGTTTTGTCATGTGTTGCTTGCATGTATGGAGTGGGGGTGGTGTTGGTCTTTCATACAAACATATAGCATGGATATTTGTAGGAGTCAATTGATTACCTCCAGCTTGCTGCTGCCCGAAAGGAGTTTTGTTCAATCACAAATAAAGGGCAACCATGATGAGCAATGTCACCATCAGTTGACAGCACATTGAATCTGTTATTCAATAGTGCCTTGTGGATTGTGTCTTGGTCTTCGGTGTAAAGGCAAAGCATTGCTGGAGTGAACATTGCAACGACAGTGAAGCTCTTTGCCGCACAGTTCGTCAATGAAAATAAAGGGAAAATAAGTAGGGAATCGTACTTCACTCAGTGTCCTCAGGAGAAACAAGCAATCAAAATTTAACCATATTACATAAAATCACCATGGAATCAGTTACTTTTTTATAGTTGCTGCTGTAATCGATTCTTAGGGAACTTTGGTCATGTTGATCATTTCCTAGGCAGCTCGAAAACAAAAAAACACTATGAACTAACAGGGAAAACGCAATGTTCACACATCCAGGATCAGGTGCTTGGCTTTAATTGAGTAATCCGCACGTCGTTCATGTGCTCGCTTACCATTTTTTCCACAAAGCTGGCACGTTTCAAAGTGATCGACAAATTAAGGGTAATCCCTAATCAACCACAGCTAATGGTGATGAGGCAGGGATCCAACTGTGTAATGTTTTTTCATGTCTGTTGGTGTGCAGTTAACCTGAAGCGACAGGGAAATATGTTTAAGAACAACTTAACAGTCTTGTGTTGAAAGATGATAAGAAGAAACTAAAAAATACTGGCATCATTAGATCAGAAAGGAATGGCCTAAATAGAGTTGTAGAAAGAATCAGGACTGAGAGAAACGTCAGTTAAAAAGTGATCATTTTATTTTTAACTAATCTAAAAAGCACAGTTACCTCACCTATGAAATTCCTTATGTTGAACACCTGAGCAAAATATACATGGTAACTGAACAGGCAAGACGGCATGAACATATATGTGATCTGTCTCACTCTCACCATCAAATCTATATTAAAGAGTCCTGTAGCTTAGTGGTTAGAGCACTTGCCTCTCGTGCGACAGGACCTGGGTTTGATTCCCTGCAAGGTATAAATGTTCGGCAAGTTTCCTTACACCACACGCTTCTCTTTACCTAGCAGTAAATAGGAACCCAGTTGTAAATTAATTGGCAGATCGTTTTTCCAGGGGTAATAATCCCTTAATAATAATTTGGTCACTCAATCCATAACTGCTCGTGGGGTGTTTCACCCACAAACCATAGAGTCAATTCACTTTACAGTATATTCTGTGAAGCGCTTTCAGACATCTGAACAGCATGATAAGGCGCTGCCAAATCAAAAGAAAAAAATTATTGCCCATTCAAAGGCAGGACCTCAAAATACTGTACAATTGCAAGAAATGGAAGTTGTAGGAACTCTTTCCCAGAGACAGATATGATTGAATTTCCGATATGATTAGAAAATGTGTTCCATACTTCTGAACAAATTCCAGTCTGGAAGGGCAGACCAGTTCACTGGGGGCAGGGAGTCATCCCACTCAACTCCTGTTAACCCTGCAAGCCAAAGACCTAACGGGTAGGCTGGTCCTAACTGGACAACCAGCAGGAAAGCTGGCCAGACAGCAATATCAATGGCAGGCTGTGCGGTTTTAGACAATTAGACGCCAGCAGTTACCCAAACGCGCATTGTGGGGTTCCCCAAGCCTTGGCTCTTGCCAACCAGCGCCTAATACTTTCCAGATTTAGGTAAGCAGAATGCATCCATCGAGGGAGAGAGTGTATATTCCATTCCAACAATCTATCTCTGAGATGTGTAGGTGGAATGCGTGGAAATCTCAGCTTAGTTTGGATACTCTTAAACAACGGTGATCGGTTTCCACATGTGTCAGACACCCGTCTGACCAACACAAAAACCCATTAAGTTCTAGACATTCTTGCCATTCCAAGCTATTTAGCTGCAAAAGCACATGGAGAGCAATGCTAATTTAGTTGCTGTTTTCCCTAGGTCTCCATGTGTTCATGTCAACAAACGCCAATGGGAATTTAATTTAAAAAACATGTTTAGTATTTTAACAATCTTCCGCCACACAATTTAAAAGTTATTAGTCAAGTGTCAGATCCATAAACAACTTTTTTTAAAAAAAATGAAACTTTCTGTAAAGAAAATCTACAAATAAATTGGAAAATATTGTTACATTTCTGTGATCTAAATGGCAGTTGATGTTTTAAACCCGTCACCTTTTCTGGATTGATGAAAATTCCTCTGTTTTGAGTCAACAACAATAACAACTTGCATTTACATAGTTCCCTTCACGCAGGGTAGTGTTTTGGAGCACTGAGCAGTGGTGGAGCCTGACGCTGAGCCGGGGGGAGCGGAGCATGATTAAAGAGTCTTCAGGTGTGATCTGAAAATAGGGATGGAGCCAGCAAGGCGGAGGGATTGAGGGAGAGAGTTCAGGATGTAGGGGCTGAAAATACGGCTGCCGATAGTAGAGCGGAGGGAAGCAGAAAGCCGGAGCTAGCTACAGGTGGTGGAGTGGGGAATAAGCAGGTCAGAGAGGAGGCGATAAGGCGCTATATCAAACACAAGGAATTGTTTTTATGATCTGAAAGACAGTGCCTCTGACAATGAAGCACTTCACCCCAATCAAACGCTGGAGCTTCAGTTTGGACTATGAGAATGAAGTCCCAACAAGCCTCCGACCCATAAGCACAAGTGCTGCCAACTAAGCCAAACACCTACAGTACCTTAAGAACGGGAGTGAGAGATAAATCGACAATTGATTTGAGGTTGAGTTATGCAGTGACTTACTACAATGAGGGCATTTAAAGTGATTTACTTTGCCACAAGTTATTTGTTATTAAAACGTGTGTTTCCTTCTGTTTGCAGCCTATTATCCCTCCTGCCAGCCAGGGGGATAATAGCTGGGGTTTCAGCTGCTGTTGCAACTTCACCACAGAGAAGCTAAGTGAGAAGCCAGCTGAGCTAAAGCAGAGTATGCGCTGGGACTGGCTTAACATTGGCTGCATCACTTGTGTCGTAACAAGTTGATCAGATCGGCGCCGAGGCTTTTTTCCGATTGGATATGCTGTAACATTTGGACGGGTGTTTGTTGGTCTGCGTGCATGAAACTTAAAAAAATATATATTTTTTAATTTAAGTTTCTTAAGCATTCATCTAAATCAGCCACTCTGCTGCTAACCCTAGGAGGCCCAGGAATAATATTGGACTAATTTTGACCTAGTATTTGGTTGACTTTGGGCTATAACCCTGTTTTCGACTGACAGGGTTGGTGGTGGATTGCACTCTGCTCATATATCACTTTACCAAATTCCCCGCTATGTTTTCCTTCTTTATGGCAATTCTGACCTGATATTTTTTTATTTCCCGGCAACCCGCAATGTACTGCTTTCTGCCCATTTTGTTTGGCTCTAATCGTTTTTCACTCCTTGAGAGTATGGTTTGCAGTAGTAGGCAGATTGGAAACTGATTGTTACTCGTGATGAATCCCACTTCACCAGTCTGCGCTAACGTCAGTCCTGCTCCAACTAATAAATAATAAAAATAATAATCCTTGCATTTGATACAGCGCCTTATCACGGTCTTCGAGGCATCTTAAAGCCCTTCACAGAATATTCTCTAAAGTGAATTGACTGTATTTTGTGGGTGAAACGTGGCAACCAATTGCACATTAGGGAAAGGGCAGGTAAGTGGGACTTAAAGGATTGCTCTTGAGGTTAGCTGGTACAGACACAATGGGCCGAATGGCCTTCGTCTGTGCTGTAAATTCCTAAGGTTCTATGTAAGGATTATTATTTTTATATTGTATTTATAACTGCTGAGTTGGAGCGATATCAATCATGTTCCCTGTGAAGCTTCTCAGTCTTGAAGGGAACACTCACGGAGCAAGACTGCGAATAGAGGAATACAAAGAGGAGGTAAAACTGCAAAGGAATCATGAGACTACAAGCTAATAGAAAAGAAACGATAAATAATATGTGCATAATATTTACCATCACAAAGCTTCTCAAATACTGGGCTTTGGGTAGAGTTCAAATGTACCGAGCTTTACACAAGTGGCCAAAATCTTCGAATGGGTGAAAGCAGATTTCTTACATTGCTTTCAAAAGGATTTTTTTTCAAGCGTTTTGGAATTCTATCCATTTGTCTATATATATATATATGAAAGTACATTCTACAATGCAATTTATATTTATGCAGTGCCTTTCATATCTGGAGCACGTCTCAAAGAGCTTCACAAAGCTGACTGAGCACCCAAGCTGGGGGGAAGGGATGGGTGGTGGGAGGGGAGGGGGGAAATAGATGGTAAAGATGCCCCAAAGTATGGTCGATAAGGAAGGTCAGAAGGCAGGCTTCAAAAGTGGGGAGGGAAGGAAGTGGAAAGACCAAAGGATGGAATTCCAGAGGAAAGCTCGGCCAATGATGTTGGGACGGATGAGGTGAGGTGGGGGAGATATGCTTACCCTACATTCCTATTGGTAATAATTTCCACAGAGTTTAAGCCAACAAAGGCTCATCATTCCCTGGTACGTTCTGTGAAGCGCTTTGAGACGTGATAAAAGGGGTATATCAAATGCAAGGATTATTAAATCAGCGTGTGTCAGTGCATACCAATCCCTGCTTGGTTTGGTTCTGAATTTATAAGCTTGGGTCTGAAATTTGCCAAGCACACAGCAGTTTGGAAAAAGGCGCTCGCTCTTTTAATGAACAAAGTCAAGCATGCAGCAAAATCAATCTTTTACACCACTTTCATTCCCCCCAAAGGAAAAGTAGATGTCATTTTAAGGAGGTGATTAACAATAACAATAAACGAGCAGAAGGTTATTATCAGTGAATAATGCACTTCAGAGCAATTATAGGCTATCTACTCTGCCCCCCTAACCGTTCACAAACAAAGAACAACCCCCACCACCCACTCCTCCCCAATTGTTCTTTCGGTTAATGCATAACTCAAAACGCAAGGCCCTGAGATAAAGTGAAAGTTTGACCTGTCAATTAAGGGTGGATTTTGGTGTGTTGTTGCTTTGCTTGGCATTGCAATAATCTGTGTTGCTTTGACTGGCTCAGTTATTGACATTCTCATCTATGTTCCCCACAGTCGTTTGTGTATGTGTGCGTTTGTGTGTGTGATGAATACCCATCGCTTCTCGGAGTTGAGTTGCACCTGACCTGCGGGCCACCAAGTCCCCAAGAAGGCCAAATGGATTGCAAGAAGTAAACAGCAACAAAAAAATTTAAATAAAAAAAAAGTCCAACCTGATTTAATTGCAATTTTGTACTTTAATCCTTTGTATGCATAGATGTGCATTTTTTTGTGTAGAGGGGGAGGATAGAGAGAGAGAGAGAGAGAGAGAGATTGCTAAGTGGTTCCTTATAATGACATTTTTTAATATTAAAAAAATCGGTTTAGCATCCTGCAAAAGCTTCCCAGATATAAATAAATCCATCAACATTTGTAAAGCAATGACTCACTAAACGCGTTGATTTTTTTTCTTATTATTAATGCAGAGAACTTTGAACCTGTTTTATTACTCCTAAGAAAATAGAAAACACAGTGAATCTAACCTGCAATTTTTTGTTTATCAACAGAAATCAAACTCCGATTAGAGGGAGGTTGGTAATCAAAGACTGGTTTTAAACTCGGAACAACTGGGGGGTTTGGGGGTGGGTTGCAAGTGTCGGAGTTCAAGCTTCACTTAAAAGTGGACATGTGGTTGACTTGTCACTAACTTCTGGAAGGTGATTGTAGCTTTTCCAGGAGAGTCGTGTCTTGATTAAAAAGGTCGCTGTTCCAACATGACAGCCTTAATCTCATCTCATTAATAGAAGGATAATTACTCTGCTCCAGGAAAGTGGGTCAGATAGAGACCTAGCACACGATAACAAGACCTGGAGCATAGCTCAGCCAAGTCCAAGACTCCAAACCAGCTGTCTGCCCACTGCAGATAACGTAACAGGCCCCTCTCTCATCCTGCCAAAAAATAGGGTGTTTATTTTTAAGACTGCAATGAAACTTTTCTCTCTCTCTCTCTCTCTGGACTAGAACGACCAACCGTGAATTGCAATTCACAGTAACATTTGTAACATTTGAGACTATTGAGTAAATAGACCGGCTCTGCCGTGTTCCAGAAGCAATTTAATGTTTCTCCCACAAAATACACATAGACCAAATTACAGTATATTCTCGATGATGTGGCAAGGCGCCATATCAAATGCAAGGATTATTATTATTTGATTAACTAACTAACCAACCAACTAGCTAACTCACTGCCTAACTAAAATAAATTAGTGTCAATGCACCATCTACTAGGGTTTAATAAAGCTAAACCATTCACGAGCACTGCTAGTCGCTAAGGAATGAACTACTTTACTGTATGTCTGTAGGCTGTTCCCTTGTGTGTCTTCCAAACACTTCCAAAATGTAAATGTGTGGTTTGTAAATAAATTGCCTTCCCCCCTCTTGTAGCTACTCATAATTTAAAAAGGCACCTTCCAATAATGTGGTCATTTCAACACTCAGTACAGTGTGTCCTTTATTGTAACTACAACAATGCTTCCAGTCATTTCTAACAGCATTTCTTGGACTGTTTAGGACATTTTGCCAGTTTAGACGTCTCATAATAATAATAATAATAATAATAATCCTTGCATTTGATATAGCGCTTTTCACGTCTTCTAGACGTCCCAAAGCGCTTCACAGAATATACTGTAAAGTTCATTAACTGTATATTTGTGGGCGAAACGCGGCAGCCAATTGCGCACAGCAGTGTCCCACAAGCAGTCGTAGATTGAAAATGACCAATTTATTATTATTTTATGTTTTTTTGGAGGGATTATTATTAGGCTCCGTGTGGAGTAAGGAAACTTGCCCAAGGTTTCGCCCTCTGCCTGGATTTGAACTCAGGTCTCTCACTTGCAAAGCAAGTGCTCTAACCACTGAGCTACAGGACTCATCCTCAATAAGATATTAAAGCAAACTCTGTGTTGTCGAGCGACCAATAAATTGTAGCTTTGTGTATTTTTACACTGCTGTATTGAATAAAATTCTGAAAATGATGCGTCAAGTTTCATAAAAGTTGCGTCTGTAGTTCAATTATTTTGGAAGTCATGGAACAGACAGAATTATTCACTTGATCGTTTTCCACACTTTCTCCAGTTTGGCTGCAACTCCACTTTGTTGGAAACACCCACCATTCTCTCACTATTTTGCAACCAAGAAACTTTAATCTCTACCCCTTTATTTGTTGGTGGGGGTGGGGTGTGGGGATGGATGTACACTTACTCACTGCAGATCCTTTTCAGGGTCTCAGTTAGGTCGGCTTGCGTACTTTTCAGCTTTATACCACAAATGGTACAAACCTTAAAAGCACGCCCACAAAATACAGTCAGTTCGCTTCACAACGTATTCTGTGAAGCGCTTTGAGACGTCTCGAAGATGTGATAAGGTGCTACATCAAATGCGATACTAATTATTAATAATATTATTATTAAACGTGGTCAGTGGGCTTGTGCCCGGTAAGTGATCCGATTAAACTAATCATAATAATAATATATTAATTATTAATTGGGGACAATCGTTAAATAAACACAATGGGCTGGCTGGGGTGGGGGGTGGGGGTTGCAATGATGCAGCTGGTATGTTTTAAGTGTCCATCTTTATTTAAATGACTCTTTATCGGCAAGGCTGCAGTTTGCGAGACACAATGTGGATTAAGACTCCCAAGTTCCTTGTGGACCGGCAGATACCCAGTTACATTTACACAGAAGCATTAGGCACCAGATCAATGGGTCCCATTGATCCCAGCAACAATTAAGGAACATCAGACTTTATTATAGGACATGAAAGTGAGTTGTGCGCCCCTATCAGAGAGAGAGAGAGAGAGAGAGAGAAAAATTAACTCCAAACAGGTTCAGTTTGAATGCATTTAAGCGGATTTGAAGATTCCTCGCCCTGCCCCCTTGCTGTGTTAATGTATCCGAGTCTAACACAGTGGACTATTATATTGCTCTGACTTGAGGTCGGTCCATCGGTTTTTGAGATTGGGAGTGTGTTGGATTTTGGGGGGGCAGGGTGGGGGGAGGGTTGGAAAAGAAGAAAGAGAGAGAAAGTGAGAGAGAGAGAGAGAGAGAGAGAAAGAAGGAAAGAGAGTGTGTGTGTGTGTGCGTCCTGTATGGAAAAAGACAATCCTTGTCTTATTATTCAGAGTGGGTTCAGCCCTGGAAATGAGTCTTACATTGAACAGCGTTTCTGTGGGGGAAATGGTAAAGCAGGCAAGTTCACTGGTTCTGTCTGTTAAGCAACCTGATAGTTAGTGCTGGTGGAATCACAGCCTGTATCTGTGTAGCGAATTGACGGCGATGAAAATAATACCCCTCAGAGACACAGAGTACACTTGTTTGCAGATTAGTGCGGGGCTGAATGCGAGCTTTTCAGACCCTGTCTCTCTGGATGAGTTAACGTGTGCACGCTTTAACGTCGGGAACCCCTTTTCCATTCATTCCCTCTTTATTGCTGAAACTCTGTCGCCCCGAGGTTGTAAGTGTAAATCAGGCTTGTTGCTTTTTTTTTCGTAAAGACAATCTTCCACTGCATCAAAGCTAAATTCAAAGCTTGCAATAATGGTTCATACCTCTCTCTCTCTCTCTTCCCCATCCCCTACACTCACATACACACAAACTCACACACAGACACAAACACTCACACACAGACACACACTCACACACAGACACACACTCACACACACACACACACAGCACAGCGTCACTCACACACACACACAGACACACACAGACACACACTCACACACGCTATCACACACTCACACACAGATACACACTCACACAGACACACACACAGACACAAACACTCTGTTACACACAGACACACCACCCAAAAACAAAATTCCGTATTGCCTTGAACTTGTTTAATGTTCAGGTGTGGAGTACAGTTCCTCAGACACTGACTGACTTGGGTTGCAGAGAGATTTGTTTGTCCGCCTCAAACGGCAGACGTGAAAAGCCCTATATCAAATGCAAGGATTATTATTATTAGCCCTCAATTCCTAATAATGTACAACAGCAGTAGTTTTACTTCAAATGTACCAGTCTAACCCCAATTTAAATCTCACAAATTGCTTCGATTTTAGCCATGGTTTGCAATGACCCATACGTCAATGACAATCCCATTTTAACGTTGATTTTTTTCTCCCACTCGTTAAACTCTCCAAACATTCATCTCACAAAACACAGTCCCTACACTTTACAGTAAACCCCTCGAAAGGACTTGCAGACGTCTGCCCGACATAGATATTAACGTGAAAGGCTCTGTATCCAATGCTAGGATTATTATCGTTATTATTAGCCTTAGCATTATTATCAACATCATTAAGTAGTATTGTATTTCCAATCTTTTTTTCATTTCACTCACTTTCCAAACACTGCCACAGTTCAAGAACATCGACGGTACACACTCTCCATCCCGACCCCGAGACTAGGTACCAAATTCACCATTCTCAATTCCTAGAGAGAAAGAGAGAAACAACAACAAAAAAACAGCATTTCGTATTTATTACAATCAAGTTTTTTTTCTTTAAAATAAAACACCATTGTGCTTAGGATTCTTTAAATGTCACTCGCCATCGAGCACAATAAAACTAGGTGTAGGTTTGAAATCCATCAACGATCACGCAATCTATATGTATAAAACAATAGCAGGCTTTGTGTGTGTGTCTCTCTCTCTCTCTACCTGTTAACATATGCAGATACAGTCATTTAATTCGACCAGTGGTGGCTATTGCAATTTGCAACCCATTGGTGCTCACTTATTGCATTACGAGAAAGCAAGGGAAAGGGGTGGGGGGAATATCTATCTTAACAATAGTGTGTTTGATCTGAGAAATTTCACTAGTAGTTAAAGGGTTACAAGTGGATGTCAGTTTCTAGGGCCTTGATGAATAAGGTCCCATTGCAGTCAGTGTATTCTCTTCTCTTCGGTTTATCTTGTGTGTCAGAGGCTGTTGATGGGTGTTTGGTTCACACCTATCGAATGGGCGCTTGCAAGAATATGATGGCAGTCTTGACGAAGGAAGAAGCGTCGCTGGGATCATCATCCTTTCCATGTGCGAAAATGGTTCCTCCAAGTGTTCCTCTTGCAGACAGTTTCACCTGCTTTCTGATCATTTCCAGATCTAGGTCCAAAAACCCCCCCCAAAAAAACAGTGTTGGTGTTTATATATATGTGTGTGTATTACAGGATGTGCCCCCCCAAATCTTGAAAGCTCATCGCAAATACTCAAAGAGAAACACATCTACAAATTCAAGGCAACTTGCGTTGAATTATTTGAAGGGGGGTGGGGGGGCGGTGGTGGAAAAAAAAACGCATCCATTCATTCTGCTGAAGGATTTCCCTGGCTCACTGGGTTTTATTAACACAGGGAACAATGGATCTCTTGTCTCGGCCGCAAAACAATCACTTTGTCAGGGTTCAGGGAGTTGGGTGTGAGGAGAACTGCTTTGAGTTCAGTTTCTCTTCTACCCACAACCTGGTTTTTGGTCTCTCGTTGTCTGATCCTATCGCTTTAGTGATAATTTAAAGGCGTGAAAAGAGAAGAGAGGGGGATTTATCCCCGCTCCAAGTTATCATTATCCAAGCTCTATCATTATTTGTTTATTTCATGTCACTGCCATAGGTCAGGGCAGTAAAACTACAATGAAATGATTTTTTTTTGTTTGTGTGTGTGTGTGTGTCCCACCCCGCAAAAAAAAAACACATGCAATGAAATGCTTTCAAAAAGATATGCGTGATTTAAAAAAAACGCAGTGGAAATGATTTTCCACGAAAAAATAAAAGGCGACGATTTCAAAAAGAACATGTGATGGTATGATTTTAAAAAAAACCCCAGGTGGTTTTAAAAAAAACAGATGATTTAAAAAAAACGGATGATTTAAAAAAAACAGATGATTTAAAAAAACAGATGATTAAAAAAAGACAGATGATTTAAAAAACACACGCAATGCGAAATTGCACCAAAAAAAAAACATGCACTGAAATATATTTCATAAGCAACAACGTACAACGAAATATCAACATTTGCACTGCCCACCGCTTTCATGGGCGATGGGTTCTAATAAGTATGCAAATGTTTCCCCAACAGATTACTGTATGAAAATTGGGGGGGGGGGGGGGGGGAGTATTGAAGCGATAAATCGGAATGTACATCTCAGCGGTTTGCTAAATATTAACATGGGGAGTGTGTTGTTGGTGAATTGAAAACTCGGCTGCTTTTCGTGTGGAATTTTGAACGAATTCACCAATCCAACCTCACGACGCGAATGTGGCTTTGCTTGCTGAGACAGAGCGTATTAGTGCAGTCTTTGACATAAAGTTATCCCCCCACCCCAAAAAAAGACCCTTACACATGTTCAGCGGCTCCTACTCTGTGTGAGCGTTGTGCCTGTCCGCCAGGAGGCTAGTTTCACTGTAGTTGTATGCAATTTACACTAAGCAAGAAAAAAGATTGTAATGTAGACTTTTCTGTCTTAAAAAAAAGATGAATGCAAGCCTAGAGATAATATAATGGACCTCTTAGACCGTGCCTATTGGTACTTGGTCTCCCAGTCCAACACCTCCATATAGCGCCCCCCAACGCCCCCTGCATCAATGGCATGAGATAAATTCAAGTTGTTGTTGAGATATTACACATCTAAAAACAAACTGCACTTTACAAGCAGTTAATTATATTCCGAACCACTAAACAAGAATGCTTGGCTTGCTTTGCTCTTAAGTGATGTCTATATACCCTTGAAGGATTTATTAATCTGAATTATGATTTGTTTTAACCCAAAACGTTGTCAGATAGGGGTTAGCAAATCTTAACTGTGTTTGATTTTTTTCACGCAAGAAAAAAAAACGCCTTTTGTTTTAAAATTGACAAAACTGTTGAGCCTAATCCGAGGAGCGAAGCTTTGGTTAATAAAGGGGGGGATATTTATATTGTTATCTGGGAGGACTTAAGCTGTGTCCTTGAAGAGCTCGGATTGATCTATTAAACATACAACGACAGATTTGGTGAGTTTTCATTTTCAAAGGTGGTGTCATGAGAACTTGGGTGTGTGAGCTCAGCAACCCAGACCCTACAATTATCCACTGAATGAGATCTCAATGTCAACTCTCCAACAATAGAGGGTAATAATATGTCTGTCTAGTGGAGGTGGCGTTATTAATTACCTGGTTTGGAGGACACAAGCACAAGTTGAAGACAGGAAAAGTAGGACTCAACGCCTTTCTCCCTAATTAGCGTGGAAACCAATGCTCTCCCTCCCTCCCACCCACCCAGATGGACATCTTTCTACCCTAACAAGTCTCAAATGGCTCCCCTCTCCCCTGAGCAGGGCACTTGTCTGACACACACATCACCAACTGGTTAAGGGGAGCGGTTTAAAGCTTGACCCTCATGAGGGACAAATGGGACATGGACCGTGTCTAGGCAACACTTAGGGATCAAACCCGCATCCTCTCAGGTGGATGTGACATCTTTCAAACCGCCTGAATTTGGTCAATGGCAGCGTTGAGAGAGGATAAAGATTAGCAGAACATGGTCGTGACAGGCAAATAGCGTTTCGTTGACCCCACCATCTCGCCTGCTTCTAACCACAATCAACAGTAATCTATAGGTCAAGTATTTCATTGGTAGTGTCGATAACATTATCATTAAGAGTTTTATTAAATATATATATGTGTGTGTGTATATATATATGAACCTTGTGTATTGATGACAAAAAGAGAAGTTTTTTTTATCAACTGCTGATCCCTGATGCAAGCAGTTTCTTCCTAAACAGAGATTGAGGGATTATTTATCTCAAACTAATTAGATTTAAAGACCCCTTTAGAAATCATCTCCCTTGCACAGGCCCACGTTGCGGGATTTGAGTACATTCGCTGCTTTGTGTCGGTGAGAAATGATAATGAATCCATGAATACCCCATTGACTGTAGATTAGAGGATTGCAACTAATTGGTCAATTGGCTAATTGTTCTTTGTTAATTAGATGGCTACAGAAAAACAGCTGGATCCAGTCAACGATCGCCAGCATTCCCAATAAACCAATGCTCTCTCGCTCTCTCTCTTTCAATCTGACAGGTCGCACACAGAACCATCAAGCGAAAAAATATTAATCCAGCAGAAACTGAAGCTAATTCTGGGGGTTTGAAATGGATGAGATGAAAATGCTTTGGTTTCCCTTTCATGCTGTCTATTCCCTCTCCCCCTTTCCATGCACTGCCCGGAATTTCCTGCTCTTATGTCCATGTAAAAATTCATTTATGTGTGTGTGTTTTTTTTTTGAAGGGGGGGGGAGAGAGAGAGAGAGAGAGAGAGAGAGCGAGAGAAAGGAAGCACACAAATGACAAATAAAATCTGATGGATATGTCTTTTGGGACTCATTCTAAGCAGCTTCGTTGATTGCATTAACATCTCTCTTCCCCCCCCCCCCCACCCCTCATACAAACACACACACACAACACACACAAACTGCTTCACGTTCAACTGCACAATGCATCAGAGGTCGAATTGAGATAGCGTAGATTCTGGGTTCAAAAGCCTTGACTGACTCAATGAATGCATTCTCTTCACACAAACACACACACTACCTGCTTTGGGAATTTAGTATTTAAATAGGTATTTTTATGCCCCTCACAGTATTTCCTAACTTTTGACAGTAGCACATTTTCATTGCTTCTTACGTAATCGGTTGATGGGAGACCATTTGAGTTAACCCCTTTCAGCCCCAAATACAGAGAAAAAAAATCCATCCATTGTTCTTCTGTCTTTCTCCTTTCCCCCAGCGGTAGCATCCCAGAGCGCTTAACAGTGGTGGAATCTGACGCTGAGCCAGGGGGAGAGGGAGGGGGGAGTTGTCCATAAGCATGATCAAAAGCTATGTCCATGTGTAGGTGGGAGGCATGGAAATCTCAGCTTGGTTTGGATACTCTTAAGCATAGTGATGGGTTTCCACATGTGTCAGACACCCGGCTGACCAAAAACAAATTATTATATTGATCTAAAATGACTGAAAGGTTAGCAGTGAGCCGGGCACTAGTGCTAACTAAAGAGCTTAGTAGTTGGAGCATTCACCTCGCAAGCAAGATACCTGGGCTCTATTCCCGGCCGGGTGAAATGTTGGGCAAGTTTCCTTACTCCACACGCCGCTATTTACCTAACAGTGAGTAGGAACCTTGTTGTTAATCGATTGGAGGATCGCTTTTCCGGGGATAATAATACCTCAAAAAAATTAAATTGGTCACTCAATCCACAACTGTTTATGGGACACTGCCATACGCAATTAGCTGCTGCATTTCGCCCACAAATACGCAGTCAATTCACTTTACAGCATATTCTGTGAAGCGCTTTGAGACGTCTAGAAGACGTGATAAGGCGCTATATCAAATGCAAGGATCATTATTATCTGTGCACCTTGCAACCTCAGGGTGAGGTGCACAATGTCGATGTGGGTGGAGCTCATTATAGATTGGTCCTTTGTGAATTTAGCGAAACAAAACCGGTTCTGGTCCTTGTAGTCTGGCAGCTGGCCTGGAATGCTTAAATGTTGCTTTCATTTGTAAACACAGTGGCCCATTGTTTTCTTACTGGGTGCAAGTTAGTGGTGTTGGAGGAGGAGAGTAGAAGGGTTAGTTCAGGCCGGAATATGGTTTAGAAGGGGGTAGAGTGAGTTCACTAAGTAGGAACAGTTCCACTCTCCTTCCGCCAGAAGGAATCGACAATATACAAAAAAAGATAATTTGGTCACTCAATCCACAACTATTAATGGTTGGTTCACTGCTGTGTGCGATTGGCTGCTGGGTTTCTCCCACAAAAGTACAGTCAATTCACTTTACATGACATAATGTGAAGCGCTTTGAGATGTCTCGAAGACGTGATAAGACGCTAAAGCAAATGCAAGGATAATTATTATTAAATTACTAGGGGCAGGCAAGTGGCAAATACAATTCAAAGTAGAGAAATATAAAGTAGTGCAGTTTGCGAGAAAAAACAAAGAAATTCGTAGACAAAATGGTAATATTCTTAATAGAATGGAGGAGCTATTTTTTTTCATGAGTTCAATGCTTGGGTGTTAAGCACCATTCCTGTCATTAATTGGGGGGGGGGGATGAAATGCTTCCTGGCATCTGTCCTGAAATTGATCTTACCAACTAAATCTACGTCCTCTTGTTTTGATGTCCTAGTCTACCCTGAAGTATTATTTGGGGTTTAGTTTTCATCCCATTTAAAATATTATAAGGTCCCCTTTGAGACGTCTTCCCTCAAGACTGAAGAACCTTAGCTTGTGTAATTGTTGCCGATACCTCATTCCTCTAACACTGCGGAATCATCCTTGCTGTTCTCCTCTGCACTGCCTGATGGGTCTGGTTGGCTCACTTATGTTATAGAAGGAGAACTGTATGCAGTACTGAATGTGCAACTGACCAGAGCACTATATAGCTTGAATACGACGTCTGGGGATTTGAATGCAACTGATTTGTCAATAAAAACCCATCCTCCTGTTTGCCTTGTTTACTGCTGCCTTACACTGTTTGACATGGTAAGTGATGATGAGTCAGTTAACACCCATAGATTTCTTTCAGCTTCCACCCTTGGCATGCTCTATCCCATCTATGGAGTTAGATGTTTTGTTAAAATGTGGAATACTTTACTACAAACGCCTCGCCCCCTCCTTGCCTCCGTCTCAAGACCCTCCTCTTCAACTGTACCTTTGGTCACCCTCCTACACCTACCCTCCCCACCCTCCACCCTTCCTGATCCCAACCACCAGCTCAAGTGCGGATCCCTGACTGTCCAGCACCTTGGGACGTACTCTTGACCTGAAAGGAGCTGCGTAAATGTAATTTGTTGTTGTTGAAGCCAAGTGTGAAATGACATTTGAATGAGGATCAGATATTTGAGGGGAAATAATATTGAAGGATATGAGGAAAGAGCCCAATAATGGGATTTGAGTGGGTCGGGGAAGCTAACACCAGCATAGACACGATAGGCCAAATGGCCTCCTTCTATGCTGTAAACATTCAATGATTATACAGTTCCAAATGGATTTAAAGGCTATAACATGTTGGAAACTGGACAGCTTCATAAACATCTGAAGCCTCGCACTTCCATTATATTCCTCTTCGACCTTGCCTTCAGCCACCCTCCCTGACTGTCCAGCGCCTTGGGACGTCCTCCGAACGTGAAAGGCGCTATACAAACAAATGTAATTTTGTATTGTATTATATATTCTAGATTTGTGGAGTGCTTTCCGGATACATTTATTTCATTTTGGAGTTTTGATTACAATTCTCTCCCATATTTATCAAATTACAGAATACAGCAAGGACAAGTTTTTGGTACAGTACGATGCAAAGCAACCCTCCCATTTATTTCAAATTATTATGGAAATGTTGATATACGATGTAATCTTCATTGTCCTTACATAATCAATGAGGAGAAATTCCCCCGGATGTAGATCCACTCTATCCACTCTATTTCGCCTACAAAATACACAGTCAATTCACTTTACAGTATACCCTATGAAGCCCTTTGAGACATTTCAAAGACATGATAAGGCGCAAGGATGCAAGGATTATTGTTATTTATGTAACATTTCAGAGTGTCCAGAATTTAGCAAATTCTTAAGTACAACCTAAACACAGAAGGAGCCTATTTGGTCCATCATGCCTGCGCTGGCTCTTTGAAAGAACTACCAACTAGTTCCACCGCCCCACTCTTTCCCCATAGCCTTGCAAATTTTTCCTTTTCAAGTAAATAACCAATTTCCTTTTGAAATTCCCTTTTCGCTAAGTTCTTTTAAGGGCTACTGTGGGTTCTATTAAGATCTAATTTCTGTTAAGACAAAATTCAACAAATTCTGGACCCTCTAAAGTGTTACATAAATAGGGTAGATTTGTAGCCAGATTAAATTTCTCCCCACATGTTGCTTTCCTCTTACACAAGTTTTTTTTCTCCTATTTTATATATAAAGTTCTAGGGTTTTTCCACCTTTTCCTTTTCTTGTGTGCTTGCCCTTTCACTGATGGGTAACGATGCCGGGAGGGAATAGTTTTGTATTTTGCTTGCCTGCAATATTTATAGGCGCCCCAGTAAAATAGGCTCCAGGTAGGGGAGATCAGTTAAAGTAGCTGGTTAGTGATTAAATTCTATCTCATCATCTGATAATGTTAGCAGTATTTGGCAATAACAACAACAACTTGCATTTATATTGCTGGTGCGGATCCCTGACTGTCCAGCACCTTGGGACGCCCTCCTGACGTGAAAGGCGCAATACAGATTTAATAGTGCCCTTCACACATCCCGGAGCCCTTCACAGTGGCGGAGTCTGACAACGAGCCAGGGGGAGATGGACTTCTGTTAAGACTAAATTCAACAATTTGCCAAATTCTGGACACTCTAAAATGTTAGGTATATAGAGTAGATCTGCAGGTGAAATTTCTCCCCACGTGCATTATCACATTATCACATCATAACATGAGCTGTTCCTAGTAATGGCATTTACTTATAGCCTATTTACACTACTCAGTGAGCAATCGGAGCTGAGATAGGGGCACTGTTTTTGTTGTGACCTGGCTGGATTATGTTGTCATTTTGCTATGGAAGGCAAGCTCAAACATAGCATCGTAACAGATGAACAGATGCAGGTGCACTGCTAAGCATTGCCACAGGTGTTAGCTGCAGCTTCCGACTCCTTGGGGTAGAAATTCTACCTGGGTCTCGATTTACTCTATTAATGTGGCATTTTACCACAAACAGAATTTGGCAAATTGTTCAATACAGTCTTGCAGTATTCTCCATATTTCTTAATATCTTCAGCATATGTTTATCATACATTTTTAGAAATATCAATTATCTGCTCTCACATTTTCTTAAGGATTGTATAGCCTATTTGGTTTGAGTGCCTTACAAACGTTGAATTCTTTTCCAGCCTTCATTTGTGGAAAAAAAATGCATTCACACACATGCTACCTTTTGACCTTTCTTTCAACAATATCTTACAAACAGAAAAAAAAACTTTTAAAAGGCACATATGATTTCTAACACTGCTTCCAGCATCGATAGCTAATAACATTCTTTAGAGATTGCTTGGAATCTACAATGTTACTGCCCTTTTTGCTTTCTCCAACAATAATAATCATCATCATCTTTACATTTGATATGTCTGATCCAAAGGACAGCACCTCCAACAATGTTGCGTGCCCCCATCACTATATTGGAGTGTCAGCCTAGACTGTGAATTCAAAGTCCTGGTGTAGAATTTGTTCAACAGCAACAAATTACACTTGCCCTTCATGACGGAAAGACGTCCCAACCTTCAAAGATTCAGAGGCAAGAACTGAGACAGACATGTCACCTCATTCACCAGGAGTCTACTGTGATACCCCTTTGAATTATTCTCAAATACCTTTCCTTTTAATCTCAATCATTGATATTTCCTCTGTTCCTTTGTATCTTTCAAAATAATTCTGTCCACCCTTCAGGTTAGCTTAGCTCTCATTATTTATCCATTTATGTGTGTCCTCCTGAAGTGTCTTTTTTTTTCTTCCTTCCACTATAGGCCCATACTTGCTTTTCTTTCAACTCTTTGAAATCATCTTAAAATGAGCCGATTCCCTCCCCTCGCAGCCCCCACCCCCTCCACCCCACCCAAAAAAAAAATTGGTTTTATTTTCTTCTTCTGCTTCCCCACTTAATCCCTCTCTGGGTGATTTCCATACCCTCAATGTTAGCATTCCTGAGGGCACACCTCTGTATTATTATTGTTGGCAGTTGCCCTTTGAAAGAGCATCACACTAACTCCTCGATGATCACAGGTGAATTGCTCATCCACGTCTAAGTGACTGATCAGTCCTGATGAACTGCTAAACACTAATCTAACATCTGCTCCGGTGCTCTGCTTTGCAGGTTGTAACAAGAAGCAATCATTATTCATTTCCACAACAGTTCTTGTACATTCGACCCCGTCTTTTCTAGTTACCCCTAGTCTTGCTGCTTCTCTTTGTGGAAGTTGATTATGCCTTGTGAAGATCACATTGCGATTTCCTGTAGCCCCTGTTACATCTGTGGACCCTGCAGTATTCCCTAATCTGACTAAAATCCTCTCAAGACATACAGAGTAATAGAGCACAGAGCCTGTTAAGGCAGGGGTGAGGTGTGGGGGGGGAACCTAAAGTGTCAACATACCTGAAATTGACCAATTTGGTGTAACCATTCTTCGCCCAAACCTTATGTGTCTGAGCTGATCTATTTTCCTGGTTGGTATTTAATGTTGTAGGTAAAACATGGAATGAAGCAACATCCACATAGATATAATCCTTGCATTTGATATAGGGCCTTATTGTGTCGTTGAGACGTCTCAAAGTGCTTCAGAGTATTCTATGAAGTGAATTGACTGTTTATTTTGTGGGCGAATCGCAGCAGCCAATTGCGTACAGCAGCGTCCCACAAACAGTCATGGATTGATTGACCAAATTATTCATTTTTGATTCTCCCCAGGAAAGCGATCTGCCAATTGATGAACAACTGTTTTATCCGTGACAAGATGTGAATTGTATGTTGCCAAGTGCGATCCTATAGCCAACAAAGGTGTGAAAGACTTGTTAGCTTAATTGAAAAAACTTGGAAAAATACATAGGAGATTTGAAAACTGTATTTGTAATTCATTTCATCGCTGTTGTGAGGGCTCGAGAAGCACGGTAGACTACAAAGATAGGTGCAGCGCGAGCTAAAGTAAATCTCCAACAATGTGGGTGAACTCCAGCCTCACAACATCAGCGCTTGGGGCTGAAGGCAGGCAATCAACAAAACTCCTCACATATTGAAGATGTCTTATGAGGACAGGCAGCAAGTTTTAACAGCTTGCGCGCATGTGAGTCGTTGAGAGAGATTGACAGGCAAAATTTAGATTCTACAAATTAGTCATAAAGGATAAGCTACTGAAATCAAGCCCTTGCCAGTGAGACCCAAACGCACTGAACAGTTTATTTTAACAGCAGCCAAGATGAAGAGCCTTCATATTATTTCTTGAGGCATGGTACAAGTCTATGTTTGACATTTATTCTTAAGTTTTAAAAGATTACTGTAGTCAGGAAAGGGCTGTCAAATGATTGCTCCCCGCCCCCCCAAGATCCGCGGACTTTTGATAGCTATTTGCATTCTTACAAATTATTGCTGTAACGAGAAGTCCTGTCAAATTACTGCTTTAGTCATTAGTCATGCACCCTTGAAACATAATAAAATCCCATATTTGACATTCACTTGTATGTAACAAAACATATTACTGCAGCCAGTGAAAAGGAGGTGTATTTTTTTTTTCCAGTGTGGCTCAAGTTAGCGGTCAATATTTTTTTAAAAAAACATTAAAATTTAAAACCTCTCATACTGCAGAAGAGAATAATTATTTTAATTGCGGTACCGTGTGCACGCCATTGCATTTCAGTTGTTAGTGTTCGGTTTGTTGAATTAGCTTTTCGATTGCCCTTCGCTTTAACTGCAACGCTGGTGACTGCAGCTGGAGTTTTGGGTATGTGCAGCAGTATCATGGAATCCTCTAGTTTAGTGGTTAGAGTGCTCGCCTCGCAGGCAAGAGGATCTGTGTTTGACTCCCGGGCAGGGTGAAATGTTTCCTTACTCCACACACACACACACGTCTCTGTTTATCGAGCAGTAAGTAGGAACCCTCTTGTTAGTCGATTGGCGGATCACTTTTCCGGGGGTAATAATCTCTTCAAAACTAAATTTAAAAAAAAAATAATAATAATAATAATTTGGTCACTTCAATCCATGGCTGCTGTGCACAATCGGCTGCCACGTTTCGCTCACAAAATATACAGTCCTGGAATCTTGTAGCTCAGTGGTTAGAGCACTCGCCTTGCAAGTGAGACACCTGGGTTCAATTCCAGGCACAGGGCGAAACCTTGGGCAAGTTTCCTTACTCCACACGCCTAATAATAATCCCTCCAAAACAAAACAATAATAAATTGGTCATTTTCAATCCACGACTGTTTGTGGGACACTGCTGTGCGCAATTGGCTGCCGCTTTTCACCCACAAATATACAGTCAATTCACTTCAAACCATATTCTGCGAAGCGCTTTGAAATGTCTAGAAGACATAAAAAGCGGTATATCAGATGCAAGGATTATTATTATTACAGTCAATTCACTTCGCAGTATAACCTTTGAGACGTCTCGAAGACGTGATAAGGAGCTATAGCAAATGCAAGGATTACTATTATTAGTATACAGGAATTTTCCACCAACAAAAACATTCTTCTCTAAACAGTATCCTATCTGACTATTTTAAGTCATGGTTTACCTCACCACATGCTGGGCTGTAGACCGAGTTTTCTGGAAGCAGCCCTCACTTATTATGGTTTATTGCTCTTAATAATAATAATAATAATCCTTGCATTTGATATAGCTTATTTTTTGAAAAGAACCTTAAAAAAAGCTTAAAGCAACCAACTTCCCCGTTACACCATCAGAAACCAAACCATATGTTTTGACTCAAGACGTCTCTTCTTTCCAAAGAAAGAGAAAGCTGGAGGAATTTCAGTGCTTGCTATCTAATAACCTCATGCATGATAAGCCCAGGCTGCCTCAATAAATAAAAGCATTTTCTCTTAGTCTTTGTTGATGTTTGTGTTTGTGCATACAGCCTGGCTCTGTTGCAGCACTCTCACATCTGAGTCAGAAGGTTCTGTGTTCAAGCCTCACATCAGCACTTTGAGTTCCAGTACGATACTGGGGCAGTGCTGCAATTGTTGGAGGTACTGCCCTTCGGACAAGATGTTAAACAACAGATTGCATTGGACGCCGATTCAATAACAACTTTTAAGAGAGATAATTATTTGGCGAGGACAATTTTGCAGGGCTACGGGGAGAGAGCGGGGGAGTGGGGTTGGATAGCTCTTTTCAAAGAGCTGGCACAGACACGATGGGCTGAATGGCCTTCTTCTGTGCTGTATAATTCTATGATTTGTAGAGCGCCTTTCACGTTGGGAGGATATCCCAAGATGCTGGACAGTCAGGGTTTTGGACCTGAGTTGGGGGTTGGGATCAGGAGGGCAGGGAGGGTAGGGTAGGGGGTGACCGAAGGCATGGTCGAAGAGGATGGTTTTGAGACGGGCCTTGAAGGAGGCAAGGGAGGGGGCGAGGTGAAGCGGCTGTGGGATGGTGTTCCAAAGGGTGGGAGAGAACCAGGATCTGTCTGGTTACTTAGGTGACAGCACTATTCGAAACGAGAAGAGTTTCTCCTGATGTCCTGTCTAACAAGGCCCCAGATTAAAATTTGCCAGTCCCTCCATAGCCGTGTGTGTGTGTGGCTACATTGCTGGACGCAAATCGATTGTGAATGCAAATTTATTTTTCAAGGCAAAGGCAGAAGACAGCTCACTGCACTAGAGCAAGTGAGAAAGACAATTAGCTTCAAAGTGCAATATTTCAATCATAGGAATGAATCAATGTGAGCTTTGTCACTGCTGCTTATTTTGCTTGGAGCGCAATCAAACAAAAGCACTTTAGTCTCTCCCCTTTTCATGTCCGATCATTCCCACCGTATGCTGTGTGGCTATTTACCTCAGAGATGCCTTCATTCTTTATCAGAATTAGCCAGACAAAACCATTCACAGAACCCACACTAACCCAGAAACAATGAGTAACTTCTCAATTCTATTCACTTCATAGATTTGCTGAAGTTTGCCTGTCAATTTAGAGTCCTGTAGCTCAGTAGTTAGAGCACTCTCCTCGCAAGCGAGAGGACCCGGGTTCAATTCCTGGGCAGGATGAAACATTGGACAATTTTCCGTACTCGACACGCCTCTGTTCACCTTGCAGTAAATAGGAATCAGGTTGTTAGTCGGTTGGCAGATCGCTTTTCCGGGGGTAATAATCCCTTNAAAAAAATGCGGTCACTCAATCCACGACTGTTTGTCGGACGCTGCTGTGCGTAATTCGCTGCCACGTTTCGCCCACAAAATATACAGTCAATTAACTCCACAGTATATTTTATGAGGCACTTTGAGACGTCTCAAAGCCGTGATGAGGTGTTATATCAAATGCAAGGATTATTATTCAGTATTATTTACTTGGACTTTGCCTGCTTACAGTAAGGTATTCCCAACAGGTGATATGAAATTAACAAGAGGTGTTTGAAGTTCTCAGATAAAAGCAATCGCTTCCCTAGGAAAGATTGTTGGGAGTAGAACAAGAACAAATTTAAGTTTGAAAAAAGTTCACTGCTTCTTAACCGCAGGCAAACACCACAGTTCTCTCTTTGACTTCCCAACACTTCACGAAACCACCTCCTCCCAAACCACAGCAACTTTAGAAAATCTCCCAGTCCAACCTGCTGTCGTTAGCGAGCAGACAAAAGGCGCGCGATAAAACCACCACAGCGAAAAGGTATCACTTTGTCTTTTTTTATTTTTCATCTTCCGAGTGGGTTAGGTGTAAAATGGGCACGAGTGCACATCTGTCGTAACCCGAAGCCTTTGTCTCTGTTTTAGCAGAGAATAGGGGGACTCGAGTCTATTACTCACTGCACTGCCTGAGGCGAATCTCAACCAACAGCGTCAGTCAGTAGCACTGATTGCTTAAACCACTTTAGCCTCTAACGCGAGCAAAGCCACTGGCACCTCAACACGTTTCTACACCAATGCTCAGCAAATAGCAGACATCAGCGGCATCTCTCTGATTAGGTTTTATAAAATAATAATAATCCCTGCATTTAATAATAATAATAATCCTTGCATTTGATATAGCGCCTTATAACGTCTCCTAGACATCTCAAAGCGCTTCACAGAATATACTGTGAAGTGACTGTGTATTTCAAAGCAAGGTTCTTTTCAGTATCCTGTTCCTAAACTGCACACTGTCCCAAGTTTTACATATTTGTTAATGAGTGCACCTTCCATTTTGGTTAAATTGAGACAAGTTATTGATTTTTCATTTCCCCACTTTTTTCGACGNTTTTTTAATGGAATAAAACACAGGAGACAATCTAAGTTATAACATTAGCAAATAAAATGATACTTTCCTACTTCGGGAGAAAGTTTTGGAAAATTTTTTTTGAGGTGGGGTTGGGGATGTTGGGGGGGGTTGGTGGGTTCTGGGTGAATCTGGAAAACAAAACTGGTGTGGGGTAAAGTAATCAGCATTAAACAAACATTCGATCAGCCAAGACTTCTCGCCTCTTGTGTGTGTGTGTTGGGTGTCATCTGGTCTTTGTCAGCCTGTCTCCAGACACGTGTCAGGTAAAACAAGGAGAGAACAAAGGAGACGTGAACTTCACGCGTGCCTCATCTCGCCTCGTCTGACATCTGATTTCTTTTGGGCATTTTCCACTTGCACACAGCAATCAAGATTAGTTTACTTGAAAGTGCGAGAGAGAGAGAGAGAGAGAAAAGAGAGGCTCTAGGACTCGAATGGAAGTGACAGCTGGGAGCTGCCTGGCATCTGGTCCGATGAAACTCTCTTAACATTGGGACACCTTTTCTTTATTCCATCTGCTAAAAAATGCTCTTCAATCTGGATTAGCCTTAATATCATCTCACTCACTCAGAGGCACACTTCTGTTTGGGTGACACAGCTTTCTACCTGCCCGGCATGTAAACAAATGCATGTTTATATAAAGATTCCAGGTGTCACTTTTGCAACCAATATCCTCCTTTTGTCGTGGCTTGGGTCAAGTTACCTTTTTTTTCCCTCCCTTACTCCTGTAACACCACTTTGATGTTACAAATTGAACTCGGGCTACATTTTTTTTATTTTAATAAAAAATAAGACTTAGCCTTTCACTCAGCCATATGTTAGGAGAACAGTAGGGAGGCAACCTGTCTGCTTCTAAAAACAAAACACAGAGTATATTGCATAGGTGAAAGGATGATCATTAATTTATAAAGCATTTTTTGGCTCTTCGTATATTAGGGGGTGTTTAAAAAAATCTACACCCCTTGCTCGAGGTGGGGAGAAAGAGAAACAGCTCTTAAGATGCTAGAATTGCTCAACAACCTGGCGATTTAAGAATTTCTGGACCAGGTTAGAGGATATCAGCCTCATTGAGTGACTGGGACACACAGAAACGCATAGTAATTGGAAACAGATTGAGAAATCATTCAAGAAAACATATGTAGCTGAAGTGCTTTATTGGGGTTTGTACATGTGTTTATATGTATGTATGTATGTATGTATGTATGTATGTATGTATGTATGTATGTATGTATGTATGTATGTATGTATGTATGTATGTATGTATGTATGTATGTATGTATGTATGTATGTATGTATATGTTCACGTGCGTTTATATAGATATGTGTGTGTGTATACTTATGTATATGTGTGCATATTAATCTAAGACCTTCTCAATCTAACGATTAATCTCTCACAGCAGCAGTGAGTGAGATACTGAGCTCTGTTTTGCCCCCAAGAGAAAGGGAGACAAAAGCGAACTTGATTAATTTTTTGTTGTCGGCTTGTATTAATGTTTGACCGTGACTTTTAATAATAATAATCCTTGGATTTGATACAGTGCCTTATCACGTCTTCGAGACGTCTCAAAGCGCTTCACAGAATATACTGTAAAGTGAATTGACTGTATATTTTATGAACAAAATGCGGCAGCCAATTGCGCACAGCAGTGTCCCACAAACAGTCATGGATTGAGTGACCAAATTTTTTTTTTTAAGGGATTATTACCCCCAGAAAAGCAATCCGCCAATCGATTAACAACTGGGTTCCTACTTACTCATAGGTAAACAGAGGCTTGTGGAGTAAGGAAACTTGCCCAAGGCGAGTGCTCTAACCACTGAGCTACAGGACTCCGCAATAGCCTTTAATAGGACTTCAATAGTTGAATGGTCTTCTAAGGAGAACTGATGATCCTATTCGGTATATAATTTTCAAATCCTGCAAAATAATTATGACTGGATATAATAATAATAATAATCCTTACACTTGATCTAACGCCTATCGTGTTCTCGAGACGTCTCAAATACAATGTACAGGCAATTCTAAAACGTAGGTGTTTTAAATCTATCACAGACCTAAAAAAGATGATTTTTATATTTTAAAAACGTCGCACCTAGAAATTTATGAACACACTAACTGTGTAGTATATAGTACAGGGTGACCAAAGATTTGTGATATCCACTCTATTATCAAAAATAAATATATCATTGTTTCTTTGATACACTGTAATGGTATCACAACTTTTTGGTCACCCTGTATATAGCGACCTTCCAAAGTCATGAACTGCGCTGTTGGATTATTGATGGTAGTTTCACATCAATAACTAGCCATTAACTCGTTAACTCACCTTTACCAACGAATGCTGGACAAATGCCTGAACTTCTTTGTGCAGAATAAACTCGCTATGATCAGAATGTCTCGAAGGGAAAGGCAAAAGACCGTTTGTTTCCCACAACCTTTTTTGTTGGCAAGTTATTGTACATGTATCTCCAGGCTCCTAACATCTGCTTAACAGACAAGCCTTCGATGTGAAAATTAGCTGCAGCACTTCTGATGGCATTTCGCCCATATTTCATCGCCCAAATCGTGTTAACTTGTTAAAACACTCAATTTGTTCTCGACCTAAGTGTAGACACGGCTACACTCATAACTATTTGCTCCTCATGTGTTGGCAAGAATGCTATACTGCAAATTGCAGCATAGAATAACACTTTTATTAAAATCCCCATTAAAACGTGGTCATTTTTCATCCAAAAAAAAACAAGAGTCAATCTGAAATCAGATTTGAAAATGTGTGCGAATCAATAATGGGGTACGATTCTAGCATTAATCTTTGAATCGATGAAGAGACTGTAACTAAGCAGTGAGCAATAATGTATTAATAATCCTTGCATTTACCATGTTATCGAGATGCTTCAAAGTGCTTCACGGGGTATACTATATTGACTGTGTGTTTTGCGGGCGATCACAGCAGCCAGTTGCGCACGGCAGTGACCCACAAACGGCCACGGAGTAAGTGACTAATTGTATTTAGGGGATTTATTGGTCAGGATACCGGTAGACACTCCCTTCTCTTTTCAAACAGGAGGTTAATTTTTTTCTTTATGGTGGAAGCACAATAATAATTTTTTTCTGGACGGAGTTATTACCCCCCGGAAAACCGATCTGCCAATCGACTAACAACCAGGTTTCTACTTACTGCTGGGTAAACAGAGGCGTGTGGAGTCAGGAAACTTTCTCAACACTTCGCCCTGCCGGGATTCGAACCCAAATCTCTCGCTTGCGAGGCGAGTGCTCGAACCACTGAGCTACAAGACTCCACAATGAACTGGAAAATCACCAGTTGCATTTTGGTTGTTAACTAGAATCTAAAGCATTGAATTAGAAAGTAGATCAGATCCATCAAACCTGCTCGTTCTGAAATCAGATTTGAAAATGTGTGTGACTCAATAATGGGAGCGCTATTCAAGCATTAAGCTTCGAATGAGTTTCTGCTTGAATGGTTGGTAAGTTCATTTTTGACTCATCATTTGAATTGAGCTACGGGATACTCTATATCCCGACGCTACGTCTGACAGAGCGAGCGACAAGAAAGATTCTGGACTCCCCCTCAATTGGATCTTTGTGGAGTCCTGTAGCTCAGTGGTTAGAGCACTCGCTTTGCAAGCGAGAGACCTGAGTTCAATTCCAGGCAGAGGGCGAAACCTTAGGCAAGTTTCCTTACTCCACACAGAGCCTAATAATAATCCCTCCCAAAACACAAAACAATAATAAATTGGTCATTTTCAATCCACGACTGTCTGTGGGACATTGCTGTGCGCAATTGGCTGCCACGTTCGCCCACAAATATAGTCAATTCACTTTACAGTGTGATCTGTGAAGCGCTTTGGGACATCCTCCCGACGTGAAATGCGCTATATCAAATGCAAGGATTATTATTATATCTTCATTGTGGAATTAGTTTGCGTGTCTGTACGGATTACTTTACATTTATCTGTATGAAAAGCCATTGTCCACCATCCTCTCTCTGCTTGTCAAGATTGTTTAGGGGTGTAGAGTGTGGAGTATAAACACACAAGGGACTGGATGCACTGAATGGTCTGTTTCAATGCAGTATCACTCTACATAACTCTTATACTGTGACCATGTGAAAGACTGTGAAATACTTATTCCATCTGAGTTTCCCCTTCCATTTCACTAACGCCTGCTACATGATAGGCATAATTCACTTTACAGTATATTCTATGAAGTGCTTTGAGACGTCTCAAAGATGTGATAAGACACTAGATCAATTGCAAGGATTATTATTATTGCAAACATATTGAATATTGAATAGATGTTTTTGTCTCACTCCATTGTAGATTCCAGATAGCAACCACCCCATCCAGGTGGCTCAATGGATATTCACTGCTTTTAGATTTTACAGAAAATGGGCTTTGATGGCTGTGTCATCTGCTGTAAGATTCTACGAGCACTGCCCAACTAGATCTGAAATTCATGAAGAATTCCTTTAAAGCGTATTTTTTTTCCGGTTCTGCTCTATCTCAGGCCTCTTTGAAAGGTTTATTGGGTCTTTAACGCTCTCTCCACTTTGTAAATAGCTAATCAATTCTCGCTATCTCTCAAAATCAACTGAACTGTCTATTGCCCTCTTCCACCTGAATACTTCAGGGTAGAATGTATTAAATATCTGCAAATTAGTTAGATTCAAGAAGTACTATGATTGGTAGATTTGCGCTGCATTAGGTTAAAGTTAAAGCTACTTTAAGTTGAAAGTTAAGTCTTTGAATCAAGGTTAAGAAAAGTTCTTTCCCTCATATCAGATACTGGCTTGGACCCCAGTTGCAAAGTCAAAAAAAAAAGCGAGCAATTAAAGAAATCAAGTGTGTGTAGAGATGGCAATGGTGAAATCCAACGGTGGAATTATGGAAAAACTGAGATTTTTTTTAACTGTAATTTTATTCTCTCATTTTCATGCATCTTTCATTTGATATTTGCATAACCACTTGTGTACTTGTCCACTGCTTGCATCAGCCCATTTCTTCCACCTAGAGAGACAGACCGTTGAAATGTGTGCCAATGAGTTGCCTCCTCAAATGCCAGACTGTGGAGTCCTGTAGCTCAGTGGTTAGAGCACTCGCTTTGCAAGCGAGAGACCTGAGTTCAATTCCAGGCAGAGGGCGAAACCTTGGGCAAGTTTCCTTACTCCACACAGAACCTAATAATAATCCCTCCAAAACCAAAAACAATAATAAATTGGTCATTTTCAATCCACGACTGTTTGTGGGACATTGCTGTGCGCAATTGGCTACCGCGTTCGCCCACAAATATATAGTCAATTCACTTTACAGTATATTCTGTGAAGCGCTTTGGGACGTCCTCCCGACGTGAAAAGCGCTATATCAAATGCAAGGATTATTATTATTATTAATAACACGGCACTTAATGATTTTTTAAAAAATCAGTAAGATGCACAATAAAAACTGCTAAGAGCTTCTTTTGAGTGTGAACATCTTAGCACTATGCCAATAGATTGGGTAAATAATAATCCTTGCATTTGATATAGCGCCTTATTGCGTCTTCGAAACGTTTCAAAGCACTTCACAGAGCACAATGCAAAGTGAATTGACTAAATTTTGTGGGTAGTTCCATTCAAACTCATTACGTTCCTTGCGCTTTTTTTGTGTGCATCTACTGGAACCACTGCCTTAAATAACTATTATAGAATATATTATCATGGGAATTCCAGTGTCTGGTATCTGCATGGTTTATATTCCCAATACCCAATACCTCTATTATTGCTAAATACCAGATCCCCAGCATCTGATATCAGGCTCGCTCTTATCAGAACCAGATGATGCTACGCTTCAAACAATTTTGTTAATCTGTTTGTAATTTAAACTTGGATAGAAAGACAAATCAGAATCTGGCTCGAAAACACTAATTTCAGTCGGCATTCCACCTAAAGATTTCCTCCCCCCCCCCATCAAAAAAAAAGTGACGAAATATTTCTCTTCTGGCAGCCTTGGTTTACTCCAAGGCACAAGACAGCTGCTATGTGCAAGCGAGCATTCTGAAATAGAGTGACCGCAAGTGAAATAAGAGGCGATGCAAATTTCACTGATACAACCACAACCAGTGGAAGCTTTTCGGCGGAACAGCTAATATTATGTCAGTGTAAGAGGACGTCACACCAGCAAACAAATATTTAGTGCCACATAATGTAAGGTTATCATGTCTCCATTCTCCAATTTCACATGCAATTTTTGATCTTCTTTCTTCTCCAAGGACACAGTAGAGGTCTTTACAGAAATAGGAAAAAAAAGTTCACGTTTATAGTCAAAGTTTAACTCTCAGAGTTTCCTGATAAAGCAGACACCATAGCTTAATATTCCGTTGAATATAGTTTATTAAATATCTGAAACATGCACTGTATTATGCCTTTTTAGCAACAGCTTAAAGCATAGCTAAAACGCAGGATGTATTTAGAATCGTAACACATGTAATAAAAGTTTGAGTGTGTGGCAACTTAAGTACAGCGTGTTAAATCAACAGTCAATTTGATTCACTCTACTCGAACCACCAACAATTCAGCACCACCTGTGCTTTCCGTTCACCTTTTTGCAATTTCTGCATGCAAAGATTACACAGCAGTATTGAGAAGCTGTTTATCGAGTCACTTTCTTCACAAGAGCACAGATCAAGCTAAAGCTTACATGCATCCATCCACCTTAAAGGTATTTTCTTAACTTATTTACAACATCAGACAAATATGATCCAGCCCATTTAAAAGAGAACAAGTGGTGGTACTGCAGCTGACTGTACACACCTGATTCCTATAACAAAGTCAGTGATTAATGGGTTCATTTTGAAATAAACACAGAGGTACATTGTGAACAGCAAGCAACCTGATCATGGTTTCTTAAAAATTGATTTACAAAGTGTATAACATGAAATCCTATACAAGTCATTGTAAAAAGGTAGGAAACTGCAGATCAAGACATGGTATATTTGAAAACCACCAGACAAGTAATTCTTGTAGAATATTTGCCTTACTTACATCAGTTTAAAGTGCAAGCATTTCAGAATCTTTGTCAAATGGATGTTAAAGTTCCTGCAGAAAGATCAACTACCATACTTGTTCAATGAGCTTTAATAAATACTTTACAACAGGCTGGCCCAACAAAACTTCATACACCCCCAGACAGTAGATTAAGTGCTTATCTCGTGGTTAATATGGGGTGAAAAAAACCAGTATAAGAAAGGGTTTGGTTGCTTTCAATTGTACTAGTTCTCATCTCATCTTACTATATTTTAATAATGCATTGAGTAAAATGAATGCACGGCAAATAGTTGCCAAATGAACAGCATACGGGTATGTATATAAAAGCACCCTTGAAAATGATTGCAGCCACATCAAACAAAAAGTAAAATAGAATAAATATGGCAATAAATGTTTTACGTTTTAGAGCACAATAATAAATGAGGTACCTTTGAGTCTACGCACATAAAAGTTGAGCTAAGGCATAAGAAGGTTTTATTGGACATATACCTAAGCTAAGCTAAGCTTCATTCCTGGATCAGTGGCCAATCTCAAAACGACAAAGTAAACACTTCACCCTCAGCAGTTTACATTTTCACTAAAGTTGCGATTGTTCGAAGCAGTAATTAAAATGACAAGGGATACAAATAAAAAGGATAGTCGTGGTGTACTCTCAGTCAGTCCACGGTAAGTCTTCAGTGGTTTAAAATAATTGCCGCTCCTTCATTAATCTCTCTTGAAGTTTTGTGCCACTAATGCACCATCAAATACCCACTGGTTGTGAATAACATGGACGACACTCATATGTGGCTTCAAAAGTAAAACTGATACAATTTTGAGGGATTGGGTCAGTTGTGTCACATGTGTTAGTAAAACAAAGCAGCTTTATAAAACCGGGACTCATCAGCTGTTTTTCTAACAGTAAAACACAAGGAAAAACATTGTTCATTCGGGCCCACTAGTGTTATTACCTTTAGTACTGATCTTATGCAGAACCCAAGGCAATTAATAATGTCTTCTTTGTGCCATCAGAGCCTATACCAGAACACCTAACCTTCTACAGTTCACACAATTGGATAAATATACATGAACAACATTACATGACTCAATACTAAACACCTAATCTAGCCACCTAGACAATGGCTTCTACAGTATTAGTTTTACAAAGAAGCACAGGAGATTCATATTGAAGGATTTCAAAATGAAAATGAAAGCTGCTCATTGCTCCTTTTTAACCTTTTATTTTTCTGTTGCCTGTCTCCTCTTCAATACTATAGTTTTTAAATTGAAAAGCATATACTGATGGTTAAGGTGTCATATTCTACACTACTCTTTAAGTCTACAATCCACGAGGGTCAGTGCATTACACACAAGGGGGGAAAACATTGAGGCGGAATTCATTCATGAATGGAGAACTCTTAACCTATTGGTAACATTTGGATCGGCTGGTGATGGAAGTAACTCTCAAGATGAAAAACTATCCGATCCAGTGGAACTGTGGCTTATATCACAAACAGTAATTGTCATCTAAGCACATTCTACGTTGTTTAGAACCAAACTACTTTCAAGTCTACTAAAGTATCTGATCGCGGTTTTCGGATGTTCTGAGGACATTGCAGTGACATGAGCAATAATTACAGTACAGAGTTGCAATGTACAGAATGCCCTGGTAACACCTCTCCTTCTCCCATCACATGAAATTGTGCAGAGGTTTGATTTATGGCACGATATGTCCATCATTCTGCTTCTGCTGAAAAGTAATGCTAATGGAGATATTCAGGAATGATAGCGGTAAATAAGACCGCTGCCTGGTAAAATTAACCCACAATCAGAAGATAAAATAGAAGCAGAAGCTGGGAACTCAAATGGTAAAAAAAAAGGAAAAGATCAAGTAAAGCAAAAACAGCACAAGAAGATAATGCAATATTCTGAGAGTATGGGAACCTGTAATAGGTTCTGGATGATATCCTAAAGTGTGAGCATTTCATGGAGCTATCACAAGGGCCTCTTCGATTGTGTTACAGGAGTACAACACTCCCACCTGTCATTTATTACGCTATGCATTAGTTTCCCTGCAGAATGAAAAATAACTTTATTGCATGGTTACACCCCTCAACACCTGCAGTACAACTGTGGGAATTCTTCCTGCAGAATTCTTCCAGCAATTTAACCTTTTGCACCGCCTGAAAGCCAAGGCTGATGGAGCTGAACTAAAGCATTAATTAAATAAAAGTGCATTTGATAAACCGAGGCAGATGAATTTCTGGACCATTTTCACAACTCATTGCTGTGCTAATTTTTTTTTAACCTCAGCTCTTTAACTTCATGTCAAGAGCGTCATCTGTTTCAAAAACTCAAGATATAACCAATGTCTTATATTGATATAATGGTATATCTGCACTGCCAGGACTTTTAAGCTGTAGAAAAGAGCAGCCATATAAAAAAAGCACATCATATAGTATTAAACCTGTGTTGCAAACTTCATATCATTCTCAATAGTCATCCAGAGAATTCCAATGATGTGAAAACAAGGAAGTTAAGACAGTGAGTTTAAAAAAAAGGAGTATTATTTTCAAAGCTGTGAAAAACTTGAAGTGCTGCAGAAAGAATAAGCTTTTCTCTGTTGATGCTGGCATTGTTTTATTGCAACCAGATAAATATAATTTGAACGACAAAAGCAGCTTTCACCATTTAAAAAAAATATGTCCATCGGTACTACTGTGCTAAAACAAACATGTCCAAGGGAAGTTTTCAGTGAATGGTTTTGACACATAAATGAGTACCTATTGTCCTCTGACGTCTCACACTTGTTGCATTTTAGAATGCTCACAGGCTGTTTGACAGTGACATTATATATCTGTGCACTTCACCTGCTATTGTTGTAAGATTCCTTGTGCAGATTATAAAATGCATCTTTAAATAATCTGTGCAACAATTTTCAACTCCTAAGTACATCAATGAGGCATATAAAAAAATGTTAGAACAGGACCCATTGAATAATACTATCATTATACCAAGCCTTACTTAAGAGGCCACCCCAAGATTAAGCATTATATTTGGAGTTCAACTTAAATGGGCAGAAATGTTTGTATTTTGGCATAAAAACGCATCCTTTTTTTATGTCTGATACACAAAGCCTATTACAAAAAAAAGCTTTTTTTCCCATCCTCCAAAAGAAAGGATTTGTGAACATTATTTAAGTGGCAAAGAAAATTTGTTTGGTGTTCTTGGTTTAAGACGTCAAGGGCAGTAACATCACACACAGATTCGTGAGCTTAGACGCCATTATATAAAGATAAAGCACCTCATGTTCAACTTGAGCGAAATGCTAAGATTGTTTTCCACTCCAGTAGTTCGGCTTTACAGTTCTCCCTAAGCACGTGGCATATTCCAATTCAAAAGCAGATTGGAAGAACTGTATTTTTCTAATAATATTGCAGTGTCAAGTGCAGTAAACATTTAATGGAAGTACAGGTTTAAAATGAGCTCCGAATAAAAAGAGCATGGAACTGCCAGAAGACTAAAGTATAACAGATGATCAAGCCCGAGGCAAGAATAAAGTGATTAGTTTTTGGCATGATTACTGTAAACCGACATACTTTGTCAGTATACTTATACATTCAAGTAAAATAGCGATGGATAACAGTTCCTGCAATATAAACAATGACTAATTTTAGTGTGCACATCCTCTCAAACCAAGCCACATATCACCTGAAGTGTGCCCAAGAGCTTCGGAATAATTTAAAGGTGGCGTGTTAATACATTGAAGCCATATTCTCCTGCCATGGTTTGCTTCATCACGATATTCCAGTCTGCGAAGTATAACAGAAGATATATTGTCTATAGACTTCGCATGTGCGACGTGAACAGATGAGGGAACCCAGGAGGGCGATATACATCTGTCAGTGAAGCTAGCATGCAACGCCTTTCGATCCCCGTGCAAGACGAACATCGGCCCATTTTAAAATCAGTGAATAATTAAGTGAAGTAGAAAAAAAGATCAGAATTTTTGATTTAAACCAAAAGTGAACGAGAGAACATGACAAAGACACGTGAGTTGCACTTGGCTTGAAATGTAAGGAGGCAGCTCTGGGTTCCATAAAATTGATCACCGATTCACTCGGTTGCTGCACGAGGTTTCGCATCGAATTAGGTTCACAATTCTGTTATACACCTCAAATAAGTTTGGGTAATTATAAAATACTAACGAGGTCAATTTTTCTTTGGAAGTTTCCCAGCTCTCCGAGAGGGTTCGTACGGTACTCTGAGAATGCTGGGAGTTTCTTCCATGACTCGTACGAGCAGGTTATCAATGTAGTCCTCAAGTTCCCGGATTTGGCCATCCTTTCTCTTAATAAGTTCTTTATGCTTCAGAAGTTCACAGATCAACTCATTGTTCGAGAGATTCCTGTACCCAGTGGCAAATAGGTTGGGATCCTGAAATCAGAAACCAAAATTAATTGATGTCATTATTGACGCAACCCAATCAAGTCAGAATGCTATTGCTCAGCACTGTGTTATACTGACTGCTTGGAGCATTTGTCTGTATTGATAGCATCAGACGATATGTAAAACGAAGGCCTGTTCAGTTAAAGACCTCATGACATTATCTGAAAAGGAGTTTTTTGTCCCGATGTGCTGGTCAAGATTTCTTCCAGATAAATTCACACTTCATAGGGGTTTGTGGGGCCTGCTGTGCACAAATTGTCTGCCGCTTTTTCCCTACAAATACACAGTCAATACACACTGCCTCAATTCTCCTTGGGAGAGCCTGAAGACTTTTCGATGTTGTAAGCAACGCAACAAATGCACAGATTATCATTAATGATCCCTCTCCATTGGGTGGGTGGCAGGATCCTTTGCGGTGGATTTCCACTGAATGCAATCATTCAATGAGACATGAAGGTTGTGAAAGGGACTCGGTGTTTCCAATAGAATGCTTTGCCGACAAAAGGTCATTGGCAAACACCAGTTCTCGCAGTTTGTTTGGAGCCACAAGATGCATACTCAGTGAAGCTGATGTCACATGGATTACTTGTTAACAGACAACTTCAGACGCTGCAACCAGAAAGCATGCCCAACCCAACTGGGTCACAAGCAGACAAAGGATTTTAATAGCTGTAATCAGCAGACATGATATTTTGAAATGTCTAATCCTCACGCATTCAAACAAAGCTCCTTTATGAAAGATAGTAATTTGTGATTTTTTTAAAAAAAGCACTCGCTCTTCAAACAATAACTACAATAAAGCTCAGTGTTATCGCCAACCCCTCAAATGATTTAGCAAGTTCATCCTGTGAAAGCAGAAGGTTTGATACTCGTCCAAGGCTAGCCGAGGTGGACTAGTGTTGATGGAATTGGCCTCAGCAGCCCAGGGAAGAAAAAAAATTAGCTAGGATTCCCTAGCACCCGAGCTGATGGTTTGTAAGAATAGGGGTAGGAGAGTGATTGAAGCCACAGAAGAGAGGAGGGTTTTGAACCGGGTCTTGAAGGAGGCAAGGGAGGAGGCGAGGTGGAGGGACTGTGGGATGGATTCCAGAGGCTGGAGGCAGAGAGGTTGAAGGCCTGCCTGCCAATGGAGGGGCAGGGAGGCCCGGGGGGCCGGACAGCATCAGGTTGGGCCACAATGACCCCCATAGTCTAATAGTTTGTGCGGTATTCGACAAAAAGATTCATACTTGAACAATGGTCAACCGAGGTACTGGAGCATTACCCCAGTGGGAGAGGGGGGTGGTGGTGGGGGTGGGGGAGAAGAGGAAAGAGAAAAAGAAAATAGTAAATTAGAAACAGACCTCAGCAGCCCAGATTTAGGGGAAGAAGATAGAAAAATCAGATTGAGAAGAAGCCCATAATTTGCATTATTTCTAAACTGAATCCGCCTGTAAGGAACCCGAGTCACACAAATAACCAAAACGCAAAATACTGCAGATCCTGGAAATCTGAAACAAAACCAGAAGTGGCTGGGAACACTCAGCAGGTCAGGCAGCATCTATGGAGAAAGGAAAGTGAGTCAACGTTTTTTGGAGGACTCGCAAGCTAAGTTGTGCAGTGCTTGCAAAATGAAATTCTTGATGTATTCACAGAATACTACAGCACAGAAGGAGTCCATTCGGTCTATCGCACCTGTGCTGGCTCTTTGGAAGAGCTACCCAATCAGTCCACTTCCCCGCTCTTTCCCCATCATCGTTGCAAATTTTTTCTTTTCAAGTACCTATCCAATTCCCTTTTGAAAGTTGTTATTGAATTGCCTCCACTACCCTTTCAGGCAGTGTATTCCAGACCGAAACAACTCGGTTAAAAAAAAAATTCTCCTCATCACCCCTCTGGTTCTTTTGCCAATTATCTTGAATCTATGTTCCTTGGGTACCAACCCACCTACCAGTGGAAACAATTTCTCTCCGTCTACTCTATCAAAATCCCTCATTTTGCACACCTCTATTAAATCACTCCTTAACCTTCTCTGCTCTAAGGAGAACAATCCCAGTAATGGGGGATGATTGGCATTGGTCTTTCCCCATTTAGTGTACACTCGAATTGCTGCACGTCAAGTGAAAATAGCCACATTTATTTTACAAAATATTGTACAGTTTACTTGGCAGAAAGATCCGCTTCTCCACACCCGGATAACTTTGTGAGCAATATCCCCAAAAAGTACAATGGCTTTGTCCTCTCCATCAACCGAACCAGTACAGCAGCTATTGTTCTGTAAAAGGTAATGGTTTTAAGAATCTTCTGCGTTTAATGCTTTTAGGTCATGGTTAGAGATTTCTTTTGGCAGGGGAGGGGGGCTTAGAATTGTTTATGAAGGTCAAGGCATCAAATGCTAGAACAAAAAAACACTGTTGCAAAGCTGCTAAGTGAGGTTCTCAAACTGTGCCACATTCCGAGGAGATTTTGTGCTATGGACCACTTACTACCCATTAAGAACTGTGTCACCCGCCTTGCCCGTCCCACCATTAGCAGGCAAGCCTTCAGCCTCTCTACTCCACCCTCTGGAACTCCATCTCACATTTCCTCCGCCTCACCCCCTCCTTTGCCTCCTTCAAAATCTGTCTTCAGACCCTCCTTTTCAACCGTGCCTTCACTCACCCTCCTACCCCTACAACAACAACAACAACAAGATTCCACTTATAGAGCGCCTTTCACGTCAGGAGGACGTCCCAAGGCGCTGCACAGTTGGGTCATGACCCGAGCAGGGGGGAAATGGTCAGGGTGAGGGGAGGGAAGGGAGGGAGCGAGGAGGAGGAAGAGAGTCGAGAGGGGAGCTGAAGGCACGGTCAAAGAGAAAGGTTTTGAGACCGGCCTTGAAGGAGGAAAGGGAGGAAGCAAGGCGAAGGCACTGGGGGATGGAGTTCCAGAGCCTGGGGGCTGAGAGGCTGAAGGCCCGACCACCGATAGTAGGGCGGTTGGGGCGGGGGACGTGGAGCAGACCGGAGCCAGAGGAACGGAGGGTACGGGCAGGTAGGTAGGGGGATAGTAGGTTGGAGAGGTAGGAGGGAGCAAGGCCGTGAATGGCCTTGTAGGTGAGGATGAGGATCTTGAAATCAACCCGCCCTCCAACCATTCTGATCCCAATCCCCATCTCGGGTACGAATCCCTGACTGTCCAACGCCTTGGGATGTCCTCCTGATGTGAAAGGCGCTCTACAAATATAATTTGTTGCTGTTATATAGAGACTGAGCAAACCTGCACCACTTTACAACATCCCTATTTTAACTTGGAATATTTTCACTGGCATCATTTCAGGTCGGATTCAAACAAAGTTTGAAGTTCTAGCGATGTGCCACCTTGTCCCCCTGCAGGCCAACATTTTTAGCTTTTTTCTGTACACTGGTATTGTAAAACTTGATCTGCCCGAGACGATTAACTATATTATTTAGGCTCAACATTCATTTACTGAGAAGATGTAGTCATTTCAATCATCTTCAATGAAAATTCAGTTTTTGATCAGTTTGATCCCAGGAGTGTCTTAAATGCCACTTTTGTTTAAATCAGTCAATAGTCCATCAAATTATTTTTCTTTAAGGAACTGGTCCTTGATCTAAAACAGACACTGATCATTTGAAATTTTAAGAAACCAGGTGTTGCATTGTTAACACTAGGAATTAGGAACAGGAGAATGGCACAACAAGTGAGTTCCTTATTGATACGTTTTAGTGGCAATGAAGGGTAATAATCTCTTTTTAAAAAAATGTAGTCACTCAATCCATGACTGTTTGTGGGACAACGCTGTGCGCAATTGGCTGCCGCTTTTCGCCTGCAAAATACAGTCGCTACACTTTACAGTATATTCTGTGAAGCACTTTAGACGTCTTGAAGACACGATAAGGCACTATATCAAGTGCAAAGATTATTATATAATTAGTCCTACACATCTGCTTTTTCCATCATATCCCTCAATGCTCTCTCTTCTATAGAATTGCAGCTAGTTGCCCTGAAGCAATTTATACAGTTTGTTTCAATGACCTTCCTTGCTAACTTGTTTTCATAAATTTTCACCCTTTGTTGCACAAACGTTCTGTCCAACTTTAACTTTATTTTAAAATTTTGTTCAAATAAACCCTGCACTTCTAAATAAGCAGACACTTGTGGGCGCTCGCAAAGATGAGTAACATCATCTGGTTTTATTTTGATGATTGCATTTTTTTTAATTAGTGATTTTATCACTCACTACTTTAAGACTCATCTGAAGAGCGTCACCCAAACATGAAATCGTCCAGGAACTTTCTAATCAGATAATGTACAGTACTACAAAAGAGTTGCCACATCCACAGCCGACTCTCAGTAGGAAACAAAAAACTCCCTGCAGAACCCAGGCAGCTGGGTCAGATGAAGCTGCAAATAACAATGATATCTCCAACGCCCTCCTGCCAGAATGTGATGAAGTGTTCCATCCTGCCCTCGATGATCATTAGATCCTGCAGGTGCTTAGTGTTTGAATCAAACCAATTAAAAACAGATACAAAGTGCCGATTAAAAGCTCTTTCACTTCGCGTCCATGGGACACAGCGGCACTTTGTGAATTCTGAAAAACTTGGCTTCAGATTACAATTAGACTTGCTGATCAGCCCGTAGATTCGTTCGCAAACTTTAGCACAATATTTACAGTGAGGTAATGGGCCCTTAAGATTAAAATGGCTTTTGCAAACCTAATGCCGACTAGTCAGTGAAGTACAGGCTGATATCCACAGCAGTCCGGAGGGTGAGATAAGATGGCAAATCGGTCATTCGCTCATTCTTCTAATGAGGAAATTTGCTCTGGGAATATCACTCCAGTTACTTTCACATCTACTGTTCTTTCCTCCTCTCATCCACCTTACAGCACTTAATTAGGTGTTAAGGAGTTCATGCTGCTCCTTAAACTAGGTTGCGGCTCCTGTTTAAAGCAGCATCCATTGGAGACAGGTACTGGCACGAGAACAGAGATCTAAGCAAGCCTGATTACTATGCACACACCCAGCATAAACCCTCTTCAGTACCTAATGATGGAGAACAGGAGACAATTTATCTTGAAACTTTTGTACAGGGGACCCATAAATTATGTACCAATTGAATCGACGCAGATTTTTAATGAAAGTGCAAAATGGTGTGAAGCCAGTATTGTAGTATCTCCTTGCCTCCAAAATAACACCTTCGTTAATAGGGAATATGAAAGGGACACTAAACTTAAAATCCTCAACCAATCAAAGAAAGCATTTGACACAATTTGGAACCAGCCTGAAAGGTAATTCATAAGCCATAATTCCTAAATACAATTCAAATAAGTTGCAGTAAATTCCGGGCTCCAGCATTCAGAGCTCTATATAATGATTGCAGATAAAGGACCGTGTTTGTTTTTAACTTGTACTGTAGGCATTTCCCAACTTGTATCTAATTGGATGAGGAAATCCCGAGGACAACTGAATGTTTTCATACTGATGAAGCCTTGCAAGGCTTTCAAAGCAGCTGCATATTTGTCAGGTTCGGTTTTTGTTTAAATCTTAAATATTAAAATTTATTTAGAATTGAATACTAATTTAGTTTCTAATTTAATTTTTAGCATCGAGTTTCTTTGAGATGTTAATGATTTGTGAAAAACCACCTATACAAAGGTTTAGATCACAGGAACTTCAGGTCTTTTATGATGCAGTCAAGACAGCTCCATTATAACAGTAGCTAGGGTTCATAAAATCACAACCAGTGCTATAACAGGGTCACAGCTGGGTTTTTTTGAAGCACCGATGTAGCCAGCATATGGAATTTTTGGTCAAGTAAATGTCTGGTTCTATACCCCAACCGTGCTATAAACAAGCCCACATTAACATTGAGTGCCTTAAAAATGGGGTCCCACTATATAACACGAATGAAAAGGGTAAAGGTTTCCATTTGTACATTACAATTTTGTCTGTCAACCTGATTGAGGGGAATACAATACCAAATGAAATGTGTGGATTGCAAACATATGGTGAAATAGGCGATTTCCCTTACCTTGCATGTTAAGTGGACAAAGTTTCAATAAAACCACAAATGACAAGCAGCAGATTACTGTACTACCTGCATACTGCAATATATTTTAAAAAGGCTTAGGTATTAAAATTGGTTCCTCCAGCATCTGCATACTCTAAAAATTAGGATACTTTTCAATGAATTTCATAGGCAAGAAGCTTAAAAAAAAATGGTTCAGCTAAATGTACTGACCATGTGTGAACACATTACTTTGATGAAATTGCTCATCAAACCGAATTTAGATTAATGCATAACTAGGCTGGCAACGTGTTTTAAGGTTGGATCAGGACATCCATATGAAGTAAGAGAAAATAGGAATAGTACATTTGAATTCCACATCAAGTCCCAAATTATCCTTTGATCAGCTGTGGACTAATCTAGGCTTTTCAAAAAAAAGGTAAATTTGTGGGGCTAAAACATTTAATGTCATGCACAACATACATATCAAGGAATGTGAAAACTCCCAGCCTGCCAGATATGGGGTAATTCCCACAGGCTAGAAGTCATGCAACAGAAGTTAAACACATTCTCATTTACATATCACTTGTGAAAAGTGTTCTTTACACCAGTTATATAAGCAATGGACAAAATGCACAAATGAAAAGGGAATGGAACATTTTATTCTAAACTTACCATTAGATAACTTTAGGGGTAAATTTGATGCACTCTACATTTTAATGTTTGGTCACATAGCCATGAAATCAGCAGTGCCTGCCAAACATTACTTTAATCTTACTGTGAACTTCAACTGGAGTATATAGATAGCAATCTTAATGTTAATTTTCCCTCTGATGCAGCTACACTGCTTATTTGGGTAGTAAATGTTTTGGCACCCACACAAAAAATCATCATAGTATTGGACTGCTGCTTATCACTTTATATTTAATTTGTAATGCAAAGGGCCATTGAGCTGCCGAGTTTTGGATGAAGATAATAATACCTGCATTTGATATAGATGACCTGCCTTAGGTGTAACCTTCATCGTTTTAAGAGGAGCTTAGATTCCATATGAATAGAGTATAGTCACTGTACAATTGTGAATATACTATATATATATGGGTTTGAAACAGATTTGGGGGTTCAGTCAATATCTTGGCAAGAAAACCATGGCAGAAGCAGGTTGTGGAAGGATGAACTTCATGGCAAGAAGAGTAAAAGCTTTTACGGGTTTGTTTTAAACGGCAACAACATCAATTTGCATTTACATAACGTCCTTCATGAGTGGGGGGAGGGGGGGGCAAAAGCTTCTGATTGTTTAAGCAGGTTGGAGGGAAAGGATGGTGCCAGCGCTTGAAGTGATTGGTATGCGAGCGTGAGGATCTTGAAATGGATAGGGAGAAAGATAGCAAGGGGGGCAATTTCTGATCGAGTGCTCGCTTCATCTACACCTGAGAAAAAAACATAAACTTTGAAATAAAAAGATTCACTCTATCCCAGTGAAAAAAAATGAAAGCTAAACTTGTTCTTCTTTAAATACAATCCGAAATTTCAAAAGATTTCATGTTTTTGTAAAGTTCCAGAAATGGTAAAGAAACGCAGAAGTCTTGCCAGTCTCACAACAACAAACCAAGAGTACAAGACCTGTGAAAGGCATTCAAGCAAAAAACTATTTAAATGCCAATAAAGTACTGAAATAGGTCATCAAATAGCAAAACATTGCAGTCAAAACAAACCGTGATTTATTGCGTGATTTGGATAGATATTTCCCATGCACACATAGAAACAAAGTCTCCTTACATTTACTCTGCTTTTGTCTCCGTGGTATTCAAAGTGATGTTGTTTAAAGCCTTTGCTTAAATGTTGATTAATCTTCTGATAGTTTAACTTGTCATGAGAGGACGTTTCCACTATCTTCAAGTCGTCAGTCATTGGGGATTTTAGTGAGCTGGAAATAGAAATTTGGGAAAATTACAACCTACATTTATAGACTGCACTTCACATAAAAAGTCTTTATGCAAAATGATTAATTAGAAATGAAGGCAATGTTTATATATTTTTTTTTAGGCATGGCTAATGTGGCAACTGATTTGCACCAACTGTTCCCTACAAACAGCAATGAGAAACAAAGTCAATTCATATAGTTGACTTGTTAAGTCCTGTAGCTTAGTGGTTAGAGCGCTCACCTCGCAAGCGAAAGGATCTGGGTTCAACTAGCGAAACCTTGGGCAAGTTTCCTTACTCCACATGCCTGCTTGTTAGTCGATTTTCCGGTGGTAATAATCTCTTCAAAGATAAACAATAATTTGGTCACTCTATCCACAAGTGTTTGTGGGACACTGCTGTGCGCAATTGGGTGCCACGTTTTGGCCCCAAAAATACAGTCAACTCACTTTACAGTATATTCTGTGAAGCACTTGAGATGTCTCGAAGACATGATAAGGCGATATCCAAGGATTATTATTATTATAAATCTGGATGAGAAGGCGATATAAGACCAGCAAATGACATTGTTTAGGAGAGGTGGAAGGGAGTAAAAGGAGACATTAACATCAATTTGCATTTCAGATTAATAGAAAAATAGAAATACAACAATAATCACTGCATTTGATATAGCACCTTACCATACTGAAACAATTTACAGCACTTCAGATGTTTTTTTTCCCTGTAAAGTCTTGACTCTATATATTTGTAGTGAAATGCAGCAGCCAATTTCCTCACGGCAAAGTCTGAAAAAAGCCATAATGTGAATCAGAATGTTTTTTTTAATCTGAGGCATAGTTGGCCAGCTCACCGAGAGAAACTCTTCTCGAATTGTGCCACAGGATCTTTAGCGTCCACCTGAACAGGCAGACTAAACTTTGGTTTAACATAATAATAGTAATCCTTGCATTTGATATTTGATGCCTCAAAGTGCATCAAAGAATATACTGTAAAGTGAATTCAGAAGGATGTTTCAATGAAATACACATCGTTTTGGGACACCTACAATCTGTAACACAAAATTTGATTTTCTACATACCCTTAGTGTTATAACATGTCCATTCTTATACTGTGCATTGTTTTTCAGGAAAACCCTATGAAGAAATATTCCAATTCTGCTCACAAAGCAACAGAACTTCACATCCCACCCTAAATTCAAGTTTATGTTAAAAAGATGAGGAGGCTGAGGGTGGGGATGTTAAGAGTGAGTCGACCTGCCTGATAATAGAAGGTTGGAGGAGGTGCAAATGAATTGCTGCTTCACATGGAGCGTGTGTTCTGGGCCGTGGGTTGCAATGTGGAAAGAAATTAAGTGGCAGCTTGTGGAGCCAGAGAAAAACATGCATGGGGACGGGATCAGCCGACAGCCACTCTGCAGTGGGGACATTCGGGGCTTTAACAGCAAACAATATTTTAAAGTCAAATGCAAGGATTAAAGTCCTAAACATTAAAGTTCTCAATTCAGAATATGCAAGTCCATCAGAATTCGGGTTTCCAAAGTTTGGTTTTAATGTGAAATGCTAATTACGTTCCATTTTGTTACTTAATGTGAAGGATTTGAACGTACAGCTATTTTGTGATCAGGGCATTGTACCTTGTTACTATTACCTTCGGTATGCCTGATCAAAATGTAATTCAGTGGGAACCTGAATTAGCTTTGACAATCCTGGGGAGAGGGGGAGGTGGGCAGCAGGGGGAGGGGGAAAGGAAAGAGGTCAGATTACAACAAAGGTCACAGCTGTAAGGAAAAAAAGTGACTGGTGAATCAATTCCCTGCTAATTCCTATTATACTAGGCTGTAACAGTGATCTGAGGCGTTCTGCCCTGCTCACTATAGGATTGATCTGTACGAGGCACTCTTTCATCAGGTATTGTCTGAAATCTAAAGACAGGAACCCTCCTTTCGTGGCCCGCTTTTCATTCTCACATTGATGTGTCAAAGATGTGATGGACTCGCTCATTCATGGCTTGTTTTTTTTGATCTCTCTCAGAAAAAAATGAGTTAAGTGAACTGGATCGAATTAGCTGTGGTGAAAACCAAGAACAGCTCCATTTGAAGAAGTGTGGCAGTAATTTGTAGTGCCCTTTCTTCATCTGATGTCATTCCCATGTCAGACAAGCTGGAGGATGTGGTGGTCAATTGCTCAGATGGTCTATGGATAAAAGGTTAAAGAGGTAAATCCTAATTACCCACATGACAAACTGAGACCAACTTTTTTTCTAAGTGGGTAATCCTTACAATCTATTAAATGTAAAGTGCCAAAGTAAAAATAAGTCAAGCAAATTGTGTCTGATCATATTCAGCAATACAAAAGAGTGTTGAAGAAGTGCGGTATTAGTTAGTGTCCACAGTTAAAATGTTATTATACTGATGAATAGTACAAAATAGACTTTGGGTTATGAATCGTTTCAGAAATAAATATTTAGTAGAGGTCAAACATTATAGTAGTCCAGGTATTAGTCGGGCCACTAAACTTTCATTTCAAATTAAACATGTCTTTAATGTATAATTAGTAGTCTTTTAATAGGCGATTATAAATTTACATCCAGGTAATCATTGATTTTTAAAAACAAAAACCGAAAAGTTCAAATTACAATATGAAATCATATTTTCAAGTCTTTTGTTCCAATATCCTGCCATTAACATCACCTCTTCTACTGTGCTCACTGAACCTTGCTATGCTGAAGTAGGTCCGAAAGGCTACTTGAACACCAAAAAAACTACAGTATTTAACATAACGTCTACCAGTACGTTTAAATTGGTTGTTTAATCTCCAATTTTGCTAATAATGTTATTATTATTATAAAGCACAAGAAAACAAAAATGGAAATTCAGCTTGCTGAAAACACCGAACAGTCAACTCAGAAAAAGAAACCTTCAAACTATCACTATACTGTATAGCCAGCAGCAGAGTTCATCAGAAGATTAAATGAGATATAGTTTTGGAACCTCAGATAGAGTACGGAGAGGCCTAAGCAACGTACTAGCAATCCTCCTATAGTCAATGGGTTAGTTTCTCTAAGATGCTTACGGTAAGGACTTGTGTTGCATCGTTTTAGGATGTTGAGGGTTGTTAGCTTATTATGAACATTGTGAGCTTTACATGATTATCTGGTGTCTCAAAGCCAAACATTTAACTCCACCCCTCCCCCCCCACCAATCAGTCAACTCTACGAAGTCAGCAGCAACGTTAATATTAGCATTTTAGAGCAGCCAGAATTTAGCAAACAACAAACTGTTGAGTTCAGTCTTAACTTTGAAGTCAGTTTTCTACAGTTTGTAAAATAAATTACAAAAACAAAATTGGTTTCAAATGAGGCTCTATTTAACACTGTGATAAATACTCCCTGAAATAAAATAATAATCCTTGCATTTGATATAGCACCTTATCACGTCTTCGAGATGTCTCAAAGCGCTTCACAGAATATACTGTCAAGTGAAACAAAAACAGAGAGAGCCGGGAAAACTCAGCAGGTCAGGCAGCATCTATGAAGAAAGGAAAGTGAGTCAATGTTTCGGGTCCACGACCCTTCATCAGAACTGGGGCATGTTGGGAGGGAGAAATTTTTAAGTTGAGAGGGGGAGGCAGGACAAGGAAGACAAAAGAAGACAAAGGAGAGAACGAGTTAGAGGTGATAGTGGCGTAAAACAAAAAGGGGGGGTTGTACAACAAAAAGGGGGGGGTGGGTTGGGGGAGAAGAGGTGTTAATAGTGCAGAACAGGCAACACACCAGAGAGAGGCAAATAGTGTCTGGGGTGATGATTGTAATGATAACAGAAGATAACTCTTCTGGTAGCAGAAAGAGGGGGAAAGGTGAGCTGTTATGGTCTGAAGTGGCTGAAATCGATATTAAGGCCAGAGGGCTGTACAGGGCTGTTCTCCCCAAAAATGAGCTCCTGATAAATAGGACGATCTTTCCAAATGTTAATTTCTCAAGAGTATTCACTGCATTATTTAGTTGCACATTCAGATTGTCAGCATGGAAACAGAAATAAAAATTAGGCGGATTACTACAATGTTTTTGATATAAATCTGCCCGCCCAAGGGCAACGTTAACTCCACATTAACATCAGAGTTTCAACTCCAGTAAAACAAATGCCCAATAAAATAAAACTATCCCTTTCTCATGGCTCGAATATGTAATATCTTATCTGCATATGCACATTAGGGCTGTGTTGAGAAAAATGCTGCAGATCGCTGGAGTTCTGTATCTAAGTTACTTGTGTGTGTTGAATTTCACTGCTGCATTTCATTACAACCAGAAAGGAAACTGCTAATCTGCTTCAGAGCGCAACTGAAGATTTTAATGGTGTTCTTACAAAGCAATATGAAGGGATCACAGGTGTGCTCAGCAAACCCCTCAACTTTTAAAGAGCTTGTTATTAATCTGCTTGGTATCTCCAAGGATTCACTTAATAGTGTCTGGTACTTTTAAAAGCTATTGGTAATAAACCCATCCAGTTTAAACTGTTGTGCTTTTATGCTAGACTGTCCAGCAGCTCCTAAGAGCTCAATAATTACTTGTCCCATTTCTCTACAGAGCTAGTTAATTACCTGCCTGTATCTCAATGGAACTTGTGAAGAACATGTCCAGTCTCTTTAAAGAGCATTTAATAAGGCAATCAAATTAAACCCAGCTCTCCTTTTCCACTTGCCTAGAACTGTAAATTGAGAAATTTTCACTTCATTGCTACTAATTTAGGCTTGGTGAATCTTTCTTCAAATTAACAAAAGGCTAATAGATTGTCACAAGAAATGTCATTGAGGTATCACTTTTCTTTACAGTTGACTAATGTACACAATCGCATACTGTAAACTAACAAATTGCTCCTTGCAATATCATCCCAATTTTGTAATTGTAAAAACAGCTACTGATTGTTAAATGAGTGAGAAAGGATACTGTTGGAAAAGTTATCATTAATTTGCCATTTCTAGTGCATCTACATTTGCTAATTACAGATTCGAAGATTATCTAAAGCACAAACTGTAAATATATCAATATGTATTGCGGTTTAAGAAAAGCATGCCCCGACTTATCACTCCAATTACTGTATACTGAACTTATTCACATCCCCAAACAATTCTGTGAATAGCACATGTTCACAGAATATGTGCTATTCAGTGATATCCAGAGACAGCCTTTTGTTGTTTTTAACACAACCAATGAGGCAATGTACAGAATAAATTTGATTAATATTCTACGAGTCTAGTGGGCAGCAAGATAAGCATGCTTTGCAATAATGGATGTCAATATTAGACTTGGCAAAGTATCCCTGAGATTAAACTAATTTGTCTTGTGGTGGCTACCACTTAAGAGATGATTTTGAAAATGTCAAAAATTGGTTTTGTAGCGTAGATACTGTGCTTGAGGGGGTCTGAATAAATCTCAGAGAGTCACAGAAATGTATTGGGCAGTGGGTCATGTTGAAAATCGAAAGCTTGTAGTTAACCTCACAACCACATGCTGCAGTCAATCTTAAGCATTCTTACACTCTCCAGTTTTAGGTTCAAAACCAACAATGTGGCAACGAACTGGTACAATGCCAAAGTGGCAAGGTATAGGTTCACATACAGCGAAGAATAAGGCTGGGAGCAGGAGCCAGGGCTTGGAAGCAGAGAAGAAAGCCCCCTCCCCTCCCTATCCCCCAGAAAGAGCCAACCTCCTGGCAACCAGCTCAAGAGAGGTATAGACAAAGGGCAATAACAGGTTGCCTGGCTGCCCTTTTGATCTGGAAACTGTGCAAGTTATGTATGGGTAGGGGGACTTCAGAGAGAGAAAATAAACTTCAAGCAAAATTCATAATTAGTTTTTTTTTAAGAGAGAACAGGGTTAGCACGTGCTTAGAATGCCATTATAGTAATTTCATACACAGTAAATCCCTACAGTCGTGAGGTAAACGGATAAATATTTTGGGGGACTGTTAGCCAGGACACCGTTTCCCTTTTCAAGGTTTTTTTGTTCTCCCCGCTCCGCCCCTCAGTACTGCATACCATGCATGTGTTAGCCCAACTAAGGTGGTAGCACTCTCACTTTGGAGACAGAAAGTTGTGGGTTCAAGACCAATGTCGGGAGTTTTAGCTCATATAGCTTTGGCTGACACTCCCAATGCAGTGCATTGTTGAAGGTACCATTCTTTGGATGAGACGTTAAATCAAGGTCTGCTCTGAACTAGTTGTTCAAGTTGATGATAAAGATTTCATGGTACTATTTGAAAGAGAAGGGAGTTTCTCCCTGTGTCCAGGGAAACAATCTCCCAGATAAAAGTGGTTCTTCACTTCACGGCCGTTTGTAGGACATTACTACGTGCAAATTGGCTGCTGAGTTTGCCTACAAAATACAGTCACTATTTTTTACAGTAAAATCTGTTAAGCACTTTGTGATATGCTCCTGATGTGAAAGGCTCTCCATCAAATGTAAGGATTATTATTTTATTAGATGTGCTAAGTCCCCATATCATGTACAATTAGGGCCTGCCCTAGTCAGAACTATGAAAAAATAATCTTGGCTTTCCCACTAACATTTACTCCCTGAGGATAAGGGACCTTTCACTCTAGCAGTAGATGGGGAAGCTTAGTTATTTAGAATTTAGGACATGATCTGTAAAATAGGACGTAACTTGCAGCAGGTTCGGATAGTTAATATATAGAATGTGCTGAACAAAATATAACAGGAAGTTTTGTACAGTTCATTCTTCCAGCAATAAGAATAACACGATTTCTACAAAGGATTAAATTTGCAAAGACTCCCATGAGAATTAGCAGCCCAAGTACCCAGAAACACATTTCTGCAGGTCTTCTGATGTGAAAGGCACTATACAAATATCATTTGTTGTTGTTGTTGTCTTCCCTCTCATCTTGGAATTCATTTCTATTTAAGGGAACTGTGGGCATTTATGACGTGAAGTTACCAAAGTTACCATTTCCAGATGCAGGTCACTTCCAGATGGGTTTGCAATCTGGCTCCCATGAAAGTTAGGCCCTGAGAAAGGTCACACTGGGATCCCCCAGTATAATATAAATAATATAAATATAGTAAAACATATAGTATAAATAATGTATAAAGTGTAGTATAACATATAAATTTTATATATTTCAAGTAAATATTATATATACTTTAAATATATAAATTTATATAAGTTATACTATACTTTACAATACTATATATTGTATATAGTATAACTGCTGTGCACAATTGGCTGCCGCATTTCAACTACAAAATAGTCAACTCACTTTACAGCGTATCCTGTGAAGCGTTTTGAGACGTCTCGAAGACGTGATAAGGCACTATATCAAATGCAAGGATTATTATTATTATAGATGGTTCAGCTGTGCCCCTTTCCAACTGCTCCTTAGCATAGATACCAGCACAAAGACAAACAGCCTGAATAGTCAGCAAAGTAGAGATAGAGTCCTATATATTTTCTGCCCTCACCATTACATGGAAGTATTGCAAATTGATAGCTCACGTTAGACCTAATCACAGAAATCAGTAAGACATTAGTTAGCACACCGCAGCATTGTAGCACAAGTATTACAACCACAGCAGCTTAGTATTTATTAAAATGGCTTTATGACTACTTTAAAATCTTAAGAAATGCCAAATAGTCAGTCTTTCATTTGAACGGCTGAGTTTTTAAGAAGACTAGAAAAGGGTTAGGATGGCGATTGATCTCAAAACATTTTCTGTTTTAGGGGTGAGGAAGCAAAAAACAAAATTATCCATTAATCCTTGTCCTGATCGCTAGCCAGAGACCTCTACTGGAAGGTGTGTGCGTTGAGCGTGGTTGTTGGGTGAGGAATGGGTCAAGCTTGGCTGGGATGCTCTCCCAATAATCACCCATCACTGATTGCATGAATAATGGCCACGTTGGCAAGCTTTAGGAAGAGCAGCAATGTTTACACTGTGGTCAGAGGGAGTATGACTGGAGCCAAAGCACGTAATTTTTACATTTACTACAGTACTTTAATATGCAGAGAAACGCTAGCTTCTTTGGGGGGAGGGGGGGGGGGCGGGTCAGAAAAATAAACTCACTACAAATGACTTTGAAATGAACAACTTGTACTAGCTGTTAAAATTCACAAGGAAGAGAGCATCCGCAAGTACATTTTGAACCTTTCCAGATACATTAGCCTGGAGAAATAGCACCAAAGAAACAGAATTAAACAGGTTATGGTAAGCAGGTATATCAAATCCAGGAGGGAAAAGAAGTGGGTTACATTTATTGGGGAGTTTTCTTCTGAGGGGGTTGAATATAATGTCTCCAAATCAAAGTGCCAACTTTAAGGTTAATCCCCATTGTTGCAAAATAAAAGCTATTCAATAGCATACGAAGAATTGCAAAAACAAGCAAGAATTACACCATCATAGTCAATCACTGAACCCCATTTTTGAGGCAAGCTCCCCAACAGAGGAATGTAGAAAGTCATCACCAAAAACAACAGCTTCTTTCTAACATAATGTAAGATGTGTTTGTCAATATTATAACATGGGGCAAAATAAAATCACCTTAAGATCTAGTTCTTTTTTCACTTTGTTTTGTTAATTTCAAATTTCTGGCAGCATTAACATTGAGTATATTCAATATTAATCTAGTGATTACCTTTATAAAGCAGTTATTTATGGATGTCAACACCAGTCTTGTGAAAGTACAATGATTGCTGGGTTGGTTTTTAGAAACCATGGTTCAGGAAGAATATTCAGTTTTCAATTCAAACACCTGCTGCACAATGTATTACATTACAAGAATATACAGAGTACCCATAAGTGAATGAGTAACTTGCGTTCAAAAAAAATCTTGCATTTGATAGAGACCTATAATGTCGAAACCTCTCAAAGTGGTTCACAGGTAATTGCTGTCAAGTGCAGTTTATATTTGCCACAGCAAGATCCCACAAAACCACCATGAAATAAATAAGCAATTGATCTGGAGTTAGTTAAATACCAGCCTGTGATCGCTCTACCGCAGAACAGGACTTAGCGGCTTTATTTGAATAAGAAACGTTTAAAAATTACAAACCAGAAACTAAGCAAATTGGAGTTTTCAAATCCAAAGCTGCAAGTTTTCCACTATTAGTTTGATGTGTTACATATTAATGCCCGACTATCACACATGTGTAGGTAGTTAAGACCACTTCAGTCTCCAGTGCTTTCACAGGAATACAAGATCAGAAGAGGTTCGGATCAAGAAAACCCATTGGCAACTTTGATCTTTTCCTCCAGGAACATCCACCCATCCTTGTCTCTTCGTAAGATCAGCCAGAGTTCCCACTCCTGATCACTAGCTGGGTGCGTGTACACTTTCATACAAGATCGGGCTCAGCTGTTATCATCGCAGTGGACAAACAGCCTACATTCAATGTCAGAGCTCACACACACAAACAACAGCTATTTGGGTGAGGTTGCTGGAGGCGATTGGTGGTCGCTGAACCGTGGCCCTAACAGAAGGAAAAAATGAGTCAAAATGCCTTAAGGAAGAAAATTAGAAGTGGAAAAAAAATTGGTTAGAAGCAAGTCTAAACATTTATGGAACAGGTTCTTAAAGTGGTCTTTATAGCTGGGTAGTTTTCCAACACAAATTTGATGAATTAGCGTTGCCTCGAGGCTGACGATGAATGGTCTCTGTTCCTATCTTTCACTGTATAGCAACACCACCAGTTTTGACAGCTGCAATTACACAGCAATATTATGGTAATGTACCTGCCAGAAGGTTAAATGGATGCATAACCATCTTCAAACAACCGCATGAAAGGCAGCAGTGAATAAATAAGGCAAAAACACAGCACTGACCTGGAGTTAGCGACTGCATTGTAGTTTGCAGAGAATGGATTTCTTGAATCAAATTCGAAACTGGCTTGAAGATCTTTGGTGAAAGGATTCAGGGGATCACCGAAACCGTCTGATCTCGCGATGACTTTCTCAGACTTTTTGGCATCTTTCTTTCCAGTCACTCGGGCAAACAGGCTCATTTTCTCCTTTTCTTTGTCTTTCTTGGCCTCCTTTTTGGTTTCTGATTGACCATCATTGGGGGTTTCGGAACTTGCATCTCCCCTCGTCTTCCACGAGTCGCTGCTGTTTTCAAAGGGATTTTTGCTTCTTGGCAATGTCGCTGCTTTTTGCGACATGTACACTAACCCTAAGTTTGGAAAAGGATCAGTGGGTGACTTTGGGGAATCAATTGTAATTTCTGCAACAATTCTCTCTTTTTTAAAAAAATATAAGAACTCTGGAATACTGACTTTTGAATTAAGACAATTTAAGAATTTTTCAAAATTTTGCATGATCTTAAATTTTAGGACTACGGTCTTAAAGTGAAGATTGTGAGAACCTTCCAGCTTTTGGTGATCAAACACTTTGTAATCCGTGTAGTGGGTGGGTATGGAGCACAATGGTGTATATAGGTGAACAGCATGGGGAAAAGTACAAGAAAGAGAGTGGGGTGGGTAGAAAAGAAGAAAATACTGTACTTCTCTTAGATAACGGACACTGCGCTATGTCTCAGTGTACAATTTGCAACTGAAAAGGAATTAGATCTAAATCTGCTAAACTTTCAAGTTGCATTAGAGCAAATTTATCTCATCACACTGAAGAACACAGGAAACTGCAGCATCGGAAAATTGCATTGCAAGCAATTAATATTGTGAGCTACTCTCTCCAATTTTTTCAACAACTCTCTTCTCAAAAGTAACTAACCAGTCCCTTCTTGAATTTACTGGCTGAAACCCAGCTTTTTCTTCTGCCAAATTCTTGCTCACAAGCAAAACCATTCTTCAAACAGGAATTTTTAATAAACTGGATAGAATTCTACCCTATTGATACCCTTAAATGGAAAGTGGATGAAGTTCAAATTTTCAATCACCAGTTTAAAGTTGCATTTTTCTTTAACTTCATGATTGAAAAATCATCTGGGCAGTGTGAAGAATACATAAATAAATAATTTGGGTTAACAGCCATTGTGGAGTCCTGTAGCTCAGGGGTTAGAGCACTCGCTTTGCAAGCAAGAGACCTGAGCTCAATTCCAGGCAGAGGGCGAAACCTTGGGCAAGTTTCCTTACTCCACACAGAGCCTAATGATAATCCCTCCAAAACCAAAAACAATAATAAATTGGTCATTTTCAATCCACAACTGTTTGTGGGACATTGCTGTGCGCAATTGGCTGCCGCGTTCGCCCACAAATATACAGTCAATTCACTTTACAGTGTGTTCTGTGAAGCGCTTTGGGACGTCCTCCCGACGTGAAAAGCACTATATCAAATGCAAGGATTATTATTATTATTATTATTTTGTAAATGATCATCCTTAAGAGGAACAAACTGCATTTCGGAGGGCAATGGGGTCTAATTACCATTTCTAATGGGAAGAATTCAAGTCACTTCAATTGGAGATTGTTGGATCAGGCTTGAACCCTTGGCATCTTCTTTGTCATGAACTGCTTCTCCACAGAACAAGATCCCCACAGGTTGATGGAAATTCTAATAGGATTTGTTATAATAATAATAATAATCCTTGCATTTGATATAGCGCTTTTCACGTCGGGAGGACGTCCCAAAACCTTCACAGAACACACTGTAAAGTGAATTGACTGTATATTTGTGGGCGAACGCGGCAGCCGATTGCGCACAGCAATGTCCCCAAACAGTCGTGGATTGAAAATGACCAATTTATTATTGTTTTTGGTTTTGGAGGGATTATCATTAGGCTCTGTGTGGAGTAAGGAAACTTGCCCAAGGTTTCGCCCTCTGCCTGGAATTGAACTCAGGTCTCTCGCTTGCAAAGCGAGTGCTCTAAACACTGAGCTACAGGATTATTCAGAAATCCGTTAAAACACCCCAAATTAGATCCCATTTGTAAGTTGCTTTACTTACCATTCTGTTAAGTTTATCAATTGCACTTAATGCACCCTCCTAAATGAGATCCAAAATTCTCATCTAAGTTTCAAAATGCCAAACAGATCCGATCTTCAAAAATCACATTGAATCATCTGACTGGTATGCACAAAAGGCAATAAAAATAATGTGAATAGTATAATTGCAATAATAATTATTAGTTATTCAGAAAAGTAGTACAAGTTTTAAAATCAATAAATTTAGAAGTATGAAGCTGACCTGATTTTCTCTAAAGTTTGTTACAATATCGATGGATTAGGCGATACATTTTAACCTTGTAATGCAAACCATACTGATGCTGTGTGTTCTTTTCAGTCCAAAGTACACACTGGTGGAAGATATTGGGTTGCAACAATTTTCGTTCTTTACGTTTTAAAAAAAGAATGTAAACCAGATGCTGTTATTTCATACACATTTGCAAATAGATGGAAGTATCACCTTCGAATTTAGTTTGCTTGAGCAGGATCTGCTGAAACAAATCCAATAATGTTTAAATTTGGTGGTAATATCGCTTTGATAGCTACATGTCCTGAACATTACCATGGATAATTTTAGGAAATCAAATTATGGAAAACCTAGACGAAAGACCAAGATCCACGGTGCAGTAAACCACCAAGATTACAAAAAATGTAGCGGAAAATGCTTGAAGTCAATATGAAGCTATTAAGTGATACTAAACTTGTGTTTAATGGTGAAACGTGCAGAATGTATCAGAAACGGGAGACTGGAGAAATTAAAGAGACCTACAATCTTCGTAACCTGGGAAAGAATAAGTTGGAGTAGGAGACAGGACGACGAGCATGGAATTAAATATGTGGTAGTACAATTCGATTCACTGCATATGGTAGCAAGATTGAGATCAGAAACTTCTTTGGGTAGCCAGTTTTTAAGCACAGGAAGCTGGCTGGTCTGTGCCCTAAGCTTACTGTATTTCTGAGAACCACAGATCCACAAAAAGCCTGGGTTAAAAGCGAACTCGCACTCCAGAGAAGGGATTCTCTAATGGAATGCCCTAAATGACATAAAACACTTGGATTTATACGTGGTTTATATTGAACACGTAATGAATATCATTATCCTTCTGCGGTATAGAGTCTGACAATCCAATGACAAATTGCCAAATTCAGCCAATAAAGAAGAGCTTAAGTGACAAGATACCATTAGTTAAGTGACGGAGAGATTTTCAGCCACAGAAAGTGAGATAACTCAAGAAAGTAGCAGCAACATTGGACCAAATACAAGTACTGACATGTCTGAATCCTAAGTTGAAGTAGAAAGTAAAAAGGAAAGAGATGGAAAGAGATAAACGGTTAGTGAAGATGAGAGATGGAAGTGGATGAAATCAAGATTACAAGAGTCAACAGCAGGTTACAGAGGTGGACAGAGTATTAGATAGAGAAGTAAATGAATTTCATTTACTTTAAGATGCCTTAATACAAACCGAAAGTAAAGATTTTCAATTTATAATTCAAGGAAGCCTTTTGTGTTAAGAGTTCATGAAGAAATAATTTTAGGCACTTTTAAAATGTTAATCAGAGGTTTGTACTCCCTTCAAAGCTGATTCAGTTCTATTAACGCTTACCTCATGAAAAGACTTACCCATTTCTTCATTGGAATTAGCAGAGTCTGAGTGGGATTTGCAGACTACGTGTCCTACAGTATTGGATTTCATCTTCTCCAACGATTGCCGGGGACCAGTTAAATCTGACATAGACTGGGCAGATGACAGTCTCTGAGGTCCTAACAGGAAGGTTTTTTTTGGCTTGGATTTCTGCTGCTTATCTACTTCTAAAGCATCCTGATCCGAATTTGAAGCTGTACTTGGAACGATTGCAGAAGAATGGTCAGAAATAGTGCTGTCATTTTTTCTTCCTTTCATTTTGTCCTTGAATTTGGCAAAAGGGGATCGCGTTTTATCCTTCATGGAAAGATCAAACATACTTGCAGTCATGTTGTTTCGCATGAACTGGATGCTTACTTGGAGTTCACCTCTTTCTTTTGACTTCTTGCCTGGTTTAGACTCCAGCTTGAACCATCTGAAGACAAAGGTAGAGCTGGTTACTTTGGTCATGAGCTAAACAATACCAATTAAAGCCAAATCAACAATGCTTTGCTATTCAATACACAGGAAAGGTCTTTGGCTGTTCCAAACTGAAACAAAAATTGCCATCTCTTTCCACTCTTTCACCTCCAATTGCTCTTTCCTTCAATAAAATAAAATCTTTACAATTGACAGAACACATTTCATGCTGGGAGGATATCTCAAAGCACTTGAGTATGTACGGTAAAATGTAGTGACCTTGAAGGCAAATGTCGTGGCCAATTTGCACAGAGCAATGTCCCACAAAGAGCCACGAAGTGACTAATGTTATCCGAGCAGCAGCAGATTATTGTAGCAAGGTAGAAATTGACCAAAGGCAGCCAGACTTTGGATCTCATAGCTCTGGAATTCGAGCGACTTGAACCAATTGTTGGTTAATGTGATTGAGATGTTAATTAGGGGAATAGTAAATATTACAACATTCTGCTACAGTCTTGCACTTTTATTCTTTAGCAAGGAAGCCCAGCCAAAGATCTATTTCATTCAGTCATGTTCTCAAAATGTTAATGTTCTTCAGAGATTAAGAGAATTATATGTTTGTGGTACCATTGATTAGGAATATCCACAAGTAAATTTAAATAAACTCTGTACTTACGTAATCTTATTTTTTTTTAAAAAAACTCACTTGCTCCATGCCTGCTTTCAGTTACATTGAATTCAGTTGTGGTAAATCTACTCAAGCAAATGAAGCCAGGAGACTGGAAAGAGATGGCAATTTTTATTTCAGATTTAGTACAGCCAAGCACTTAGTAATTATAGCTTCAGAGGAATTATAGTACTCTGGTTATATTTTCTAAATAATATTAACATATACTTAAGGCAAATTGTGGATAATCATCAATACTTTTCTATTTTAAACAGAAATGCAACTAAAATTGGACCAAACGGTTTGCAGTCAAGTTGCTTTGTATTTTGTTTGCAGGCTACAAGCATAAACAGGAAATAATAATAATCCTTGCATTTGATACAGCACCTTATCACATCTTCGAGACATCTCAAAGCACTTCATAGAATATACTGTAAAGTGATTTGACTGTATATTTTGTGGGTGAAATGCGGCAGCCAATTGCGTACAGCAGTTTCCCACAAATAGTCGTGGATTGAGTGACCACTTTTTTTTAAAGAGATGATTATTAAATATTGGCACCTTCCAAATTGGAGTATATTGACAATACCAGAAATATACCTGACCATTTCTTGAAATCCTACCCTTTTAGAACAAAATGCCAAGAAAAAAAAACTCTTAAAAATGTTTATGTAAACCTTGACCAGATAGATAGCATATGAATTATCCATTGAAAGTGTTGATACATTAAATGTCAACACAGATTCAAAATCACCCAGAAAACTCCCAAAAAGCTGAAAACCCACTAACTTTGCTGGTTTGAGAATTTGACATTTGAGAATTTGTGACATCATTTCAACTTTATCCCAAGCAAATCTTTCCTGGATCAATTCCTATTTTCCTGCGTTAATGTACGGCCCAGTAAAATCCAGCTTAGGGATAATAACAAGTTTTGATTTATTATTTGCACATTACTATTTAATCAGATTTCTTTTTGGGGGGAGTGGGTGGGGGGAAAGAGTTCTGCAACAGAATTTCATTTCATGAGTTTGCCAACAAAGTTCAATAGTTATTGCAGCTGAGCCTATTTAGGATCCATTTACAGTATCATGACTTAAAACCCTACTTGAGATCATCATTATTCGATGTTAAAAAATTGCAGTAAGCAATGTGACCTGTCATTAGGATTAACTCTCTAAAGTGAAAATCCTAGTTAAGATCAAAAACTTTAGACCATAATTTTAGTTCTTAGCCATTTAATTTCAAATTTCTGCCTTCCTTTTCCCACCCCAATCATTGGTTGAGTCACTGCTGTAAATGCTCTGTCGCTATCATCAGTCAACACATCTTTAGCACACAAAGATCACTTCACCAGGTAAATGTTCCCTTCACATCCCATCTCTACAGTTGAATTAGAAAACAGGATTTTTAAGAGTGAGCAAAATGTTTTGCGAGGTGTTAAATTAACTAATTAGAAATTGATATTTGGATATTTCAGCTGAATTTAAAACTAGCCAAGTAGGAGTTGTGAAAGGAATCAGTATTGTAAATGTTCAGTCTATCTCTCTTATAACTTTAAACAGGCTTATGTTGTTGGGCAAGTTTCCTTACTCCAAATGCCTCTGTTTACCGAGGAGCAAGTTGGAATCTGGTTGTTAGTCGATTTGTGGATCGCTTTTCCGGGGATAATAAGAATTTGGTCACTCAATCCACGACTGTTTGTGAAACACTGCCGTGCGAATTGGCTGCCACGTTTCGCCTACAAAATATACAGTCAATTTATTTTACAGTATATTATGTGAAGCGCTTTGAGACGTCTCGAAGACACAATAAGGCTATATCAAATGCAAGATTAATGTTTTACAAGCACAGTGGTCATATTTTATGAACACATACATTTCTTCCCTTGTAAAGTTTTTCAGCCCTGCTCGATGGTGCTCCCAAGTACTGGGTTCAACACTTTAGTACCATTGCACTTTGAGCCCGAATCACAGGTGCCAGTCTTCATTCACTAATCGTTAATATTGCCTGAGTTTACCTTCCTTAAAATCCCTTTTTATGTCCATTCCAGATAATGGTTTTGAAAGCTGTCCAGATCTTGTGCTACATCCTGTCCATGTTATTTAAATTGCATGATTAATTAGTTATGATATAAGGAGGGTAGAGATGTCGCTGTCTCTGAAATGAAAAATGATGGCCTAAGCTGTTTGATCTTCTGTAATTGATCTTAACCATGAAAAGATCTCAACCTTATTCCAGCCTCCTCCTCCTCCATACATGTACAGTTCAACCACTTTCCTCCAGGTTTCTGTTGGAAGAGACCTGAATGAAACACTCAGAAACCTACTTAACTTGTGAAATTACATCTCTTGAAAGCAACCAGGCCAGTCAGGTGAATCCAATTTTTCTGCTGATTTTACATATCACAATAGTTTGTTCCACAATGCTGTACTGCATTTATTTTCAATCAAAATCTGCAGAAACATGGCTTCCTAATTAAGACTGAATTTAAGACTTTTCCAAAATTCACACAATCCTAAATTTTAATTTGACGGCCTTAAGGCTAAAATGTTGAGATTCTGATTTAATTAATTCAGACCTGGATTGCTTTGCAGTGCGAGCCACCCACCCACGGATTGAGTGTTAATATCAGTTCCGATACGATAGACCAGTTTAGAGTAAGACTGGAAAGGAATTCAGCTTCATAGATTTGCTAACATCTTTTGAGGAATCTGAAGAAAGAATGCAACTCTAGTGGTGGTGTACACTGCTTTTCTTCACTTGGACCACTCAGCAACCCTTTTTATAGTTAAACTTATCATTTACAAAATTGGCCCACAAAATATACATTTTACAGTATATTCTGTGAAGCGTTTTGAGATGTCTAGAAGACGTGATAAGGCACTGTATCAAATGCAAGGATTATTATTATATTCAACTTAATCACTCTTTTTGTTCTTTTTTGGGGGTTGGAGTTTTTCGGGTTTCAAACTGAATCTAAATGTCATGTCATGGTAGCATGTGTGTATTGCTCTGGAAGATTTACTGAGCTCAATAGCCTGAGGATGCTGGGCTAACCTGCCACACAGCTGAAGCTGAAACCCTGGGTTAATGCCTTTTATCTCTCCTGATGTTAATTAAGGTCACTGACACTGTTAGGGTCTGTAACTACAAGCTGATACCCTCGAGGAAGTCAATCAGTGTTCCACTGCTGGAGGAAGAAAAATCAAGTTATAAGCACATTCTGTACCATTCCTGAGAAGTTGGTGAATACCTTCAAAACCATTTTGACTGCAGGAATCTCAGCCAAGCATTTGCTTTCAGAGTGTCCATCTTTTTGATATATCAACATCATATCAATAATATCAACATCGCTTTGACCACAAATGATTAAGTTGTTGACTGTGTTAGCAAAGTGGAAACTCGCTATTACGTGCAGTCAATAGACTGGCCTATTTGTGCCCTCATCAGTCACTTCGGGATTTGAGCCACCTTCAGTTTCAAATGAAATATAACAGGATTGTTAGACAGTAGCTTGAATAGGGAGTTGTCCTGATTACTAAAATGTCCACAAAATAAGGTTCCACTTTATTTATAACAAATGCATATATTGACAGGGCTTTAAGGACTAAATAGGAATAAAGTAACTATACAAATACGCATTTAAATTACACTATTTTGCTTGCTATTGGTATTGATACATTATTTTATTTTTTATTGTTTGTGAGATATGTTCTGATTCTCATGTCAGTCAGTGTAGAGGTCTTAAAGAGAACTTGTTGGTATAAATATTAATATACTTAATGTACTGTTAAACTTCTGTATATTCCTGGAGTATGTTTACGATACAGGTCAGACCTTTCATCAATTTTTAAAATACACAGGACTTTGATACGTCTCAATGATGTCTCAACGACATGATAAGGCACTATATCAAATACATACTATTATTATTCTCCCTGCAAAGTGATTTTTTGAACATATCACAATAGTTGTTTCAAACAAAATAACAACAAACAAATAGTATTTACATAGCGCTTTTCAAGTCAGGAGGACGGCTCAAGAAACTGAAACAGGAATGCAACTGAAAAACTTGCGTTAGGAGTGACTGATGCAAACCCATAATCACCCCAGCTTTCAAAATGTAAAAAAAAAAGTTTTATACTTCTCCAAACCGTCGTTTTTTTTTTAAGTGTGTTCCACACCAAATTTCAGGGTGTCGATTCATTACATAAATATTTGGACATCATTACTACCCCATCATACATATTCTCTCAACGTCACCCCAAGACCTTGTTGTGCTCCAAACATTTTTCAAAACTGACTGTGGAGGTTGAATATTTTAGGCTGGGCTTATTAAGGCCTAAAGTGCATGGCTTACAGAAGCTTTATTGCTTAGACAGAACATAGACACGTGCCACTGCAGCCGTTCCAATTTTAAAATGTCAACCCGGCGGAGTTGGTAACAGTCTCCCTTTCGAACCAGAAGGTTGTAAGTTCAAACCCCACACTGGAACTCTGAACTCATAGTGTAAGGTGGCACTCTGGTGCAATGATGGGGGAGTGCTGCAATGTGGCTGCCGTCTTTGGGATGAGATTTTAAAACCAAGGTTCTGTCCAATTGATCAGATGGATGTTAAAGATCCCATAACAACAATAATCCTTGCATTTGTCAAATATCAAATGCAAGGATTATTATTATTATTATTTGACATAGCGCTTTATCACAACTTTGAGATGTCTCAAAGCTCTTTCACAGAATATCCTGTAAAGTGAATTGACTGTATATTTTGCAGGAGAAATGTGGCATAAATATATATATATATAACAGGTCCTCAGTTTTTAAGATGGTATCAATTTAAATAAAACAGCAAATTCAAGAGTAATGCAAATTTTCACAGAGGATTGTGAGGTTGTCATTTTAGATTCATAACAGAAAGTTACACAGTGCAACCACTAAAGATCTTAAGATTCTGAAAGTCTCATTTCACATCCATGTAAACTACTGTGCTGAATGTTGATAAGATCAGAAATGATCACATTTAAAGCTGGGAAATCAAAGCAACCAAGTGGCAGGCCAAGGGATTATGCACAGGTGATGTATGAACAGATCGCCGACAAAGGCTGCTTTAACCTTGTGCAAAGAGAACAATCTTTTGACAGAAAGTCCTGCTTTGCCAAATCAAAGCTTAGATTAGGATCTGAATTCTGACTGCTGAATCAAAAAGATTAATGCAGATAGATGAATTGCTTTACAGCATTAATGAAGTTTAATACTATATAGTACATCACTTTTTATTGCATTCATATGAATCAATAGCATTGTTGATAAAGGGTAACATTTGGTTATACTTATTAACTCCGTTCTCAGCAGGTAATCTTAAGAATGTTTGATTGAATTATGGTTGCTCTCACTTAAAAACTGCACACTGAGGAGAGATTCCAAAATGATAAGGTTTGGGAAAAGCAGCTAAACAGTACAAGTGAGACGTAACTAAAACAAAAAGGATTTATTTTTAAATCCAGATTGACCACAGCTAACCATTAGTCAGCAAGCAGTAAAACTGCTTTTTGGAAGTTTCTTCTCATCAGTACTTTACCCAACAATGACAGAATACTGTAATATAATGACTTGTGCTCTTCAAAACTTGTTTTCCAATACAGTGCCAACTCAGGTCCAAGGAGACCTCTTCCACCCCCCACCCAATCCCCTACCCCTTTATCCACTCCATTAACTTGTCCCCTCCCTGATCCTGACCCCCAAACTCTGTCCAGCGCCTTGGGATATCCTCCCGACGTGAAAGGCGCTATACAAATGTAACTTTGCTGTTGTTATCTAAGCAAGCTCAACTAATTCCTTCAAAAATAATAATAATAACTTGGTCACAACTGTTTGTGGGAGATGTGATAAGGTGCTGTATTGGGTGCAAGGATTATTATTATTATTATATTATTAGTAGTCGAAACAGCAGAAAGCTCGCATTCACATAAAATGGAGCTGATGGAAAATACTTTGGGCTCTGCTCAGGAACTTTCAAGTTTGTTTTCTTAGAAAGTGTTATTAGCACGAATGAGGCTTTAAATTACTTTAAAATCTGACACCTGATATCAGAAGTGTGGCACTTGCGTGGAAATCTCCTCAGCTCTGGCCAATGCGGTTAAAGGTACAACTCAGGCTTCCCGCTCCTAATCGTTTCTGGAAGCAATATCGCCACACTTCCAGCAGTATGAACTGGGCGTTAGAAACAAAGTTGAACAAAGCAAAAAAAATCACATAACTCATTGCTTATTTCTGGAGACCTGTAGCTCAGTGGTTAGAGCACTCGCCTTGCAAGCGAGACACTTGGGTTCAATTCCAGGCAGGTCAGGGCGAAACCTTGGGCAAATTTCCTTACTCCACACAGAGTCTAATAACAAAAACAATAATAAATTGGTCATTTTCAATCCACGACTGTTTGTGGGACATTGCTGTGCGCAATTGGCTGCCGCGTTCGCCCACAAATATACAGTCAATTCACTTTACAGTATATTCTGTGAAGCGCTTTGAGACGTCTTGAAGACGTGAAAAGCGCTATATCAAATTCAAGGATTATTATTATATTTTTACAAAAGAAACATAGTCAATGACAAATTTGCAACACTATGTAAGATGCAAAGGAAAATCACTAACTTGGCAAAGAACCAACGGAATAATCATGTTTGAACACAATTTATAACTAGTATAGCAAAAGCTGACAACATTTTTTTAAAGAAAAACTCACAGGGAGGCAAATGGAGTACACCTGCAACAAGAGATACATTACTTAAATAATAATAATCCTTGCATTTGATATTGAGCCTTGTAACGTCTTTGAGGTGTCTCAAAGAGCTTCACAGAATATACTGTAAAGTGAACTGACTATATTTTGTGGGCAAAACGTGGCAGCCAATTGTGCACAGCAGCGTCCCACAAACAGTCGTGGATTGAGTGACCAATTATTATTATTATTTTTTCGAAGGGATTATTACCCCATGAAAAGCAATCCGCCAATCGACTAACAACCGGGTGGGTTCCTACTTACTGCAAGGTAAACAGAAGCTTGTGAAGTAAGGAAACTTGCCAAAGGTTTCGCCCCACCCAGGAATCGAATCCAGATCCTCTCAATTGTGAGGCGAGTGCTCTAACCACTAAGTTACAGGACTCCGCTGCACATTATATTCAGGCTTCTCCAGAGATGAAATCTTCAGCCAGTCTGGCAATACTTCAAAAGATGAGAACAGATAAAGATAGCAGTATAACGGGAAAAAACTAGTGCTGGTGCAAGTCAGTAAACTCCAGAGAAACTATTTGGTTTGCACGCGGACTAGGATTTAAAACGGCCCAAAGCTGCTCGAGAGGCCCTACATTGAAAAGATGCAGGCAAGCATAAATTCTTAAGTGAGGCAATAAATGCTTGTTGCTGCATCTATGATGGTATGACAAACCACCTACCAGAATACCCATCCCATCATCCTCCCATCACAGCATCACACCTTTTTTTTAAAAAAAACTGACCTCAACCACCTTCCTCATATATTCCTACGTGTTCCAGTTGTTAATTACAGTCTGGGTAAAGAAATACCGCCCAGTATCCATTTGGAAATTGCTAGAAAGATGGACAAGCAGGGTGGTTGGTGTTATTGCCAAATTTCCTTTTACATTATTAGGTGGAACGATGAGACCAAATCGATTGATCATTTAAAAGGGAATTAGAAGTTATATAAAGAATAAAAGGAAATGGGATGAGAGTGGATAACCCTGTTGGAGAACGAGCACGGCATGTGCAAAATGGCTTCATTCTCGGCTGAAACTTCTACAAGTCTAACTGGGTATTTTTAAGCTGATGGCAAGAGTGTTATTTTGTAGAATTATTGGAAAGCAGAGCCAAAAACTGAATCACACTCACCTCTGCATAATTCGCTTTCCTGGAAGATATTTGATGAATCATTTATCATCATGGAGAAAAAAAAGTTGGTGTAATCACTTAACATCATAAGACGTAATATGGTTTTAACCACACTCAAGCAAGCAATATCTTATAATTTTTTTATTGAAAATCAGTGTACCATATATAAGCTGATGCGTATTTAGGCACGAATCCCAAGTTATGCAGCTTTGATATTCAATCTGAAATAACAGACGAAAACAAGTTTGTCGTCAAGAATTTTTAAAAAATTCAGAAAACATCGCAATAACTGAAGCCAGGAGATCCAGCTAACTCTGCATGCAGTCTCTGTTGATCTCCTCACGTCTCTAGAAGGTTTTAGTTGAAAGGGCCTTCTTTTCATCTCCCTCTAGCCACTACCATTGAAGATGCTGGAAAAGGGATGCAGCCCTTGTTCAAAGCCCGTTGGTAATGCTCCTTGAATTGGACATTGGAAGGTGCCGCAAACATGAACTTGGCTTAATTTATCACTAGGTAGCGTCCAAAGATTTTATGAAACATCTACAATTATACATTAGCACCTTTCATGCTGGAAGTATGACTCAAAGAGCTTCACAGGATTCACTTAAAGTATAAGTGACCGCAGGAGAATCGATTAGGAAATGCTATTAGGCTGAACTTTACCTTGTGACTCTGTTGTGCATTCTGGTGTGTGCACAATAGAGTCGCAACAGAGGTTATAAAAAGGAGATGGCATTTTGGTCAACATTGCTGAAATCGCATTTGGACATAGCTCACTAGTGCAGGACAAAGGGTACATTAATCAGGTATGCAATGCAGATAAACATTCAATGAAAAAGACTGTTTATACAAAAAGCACAGTCATCTCTGCTGAAATGATGAGTTTCACACTAGGTTAGGTTTTAACACTGCATTCTCAGATGATGGGGCGGAGGTTAGTACTGTTTTTGGACAGCTTGAAACACTGCATGCAGTAATGGCACAATTTAAAACTTACACCATCCTTTGTTCTTCAGTACCTCTAACCTTGGTATCACCTCATGCATCCACCCCAATTCAACAGTCTGTGAGGCATAAATAATACAACAAAAGGCCTTTCAGCTGGTATTCCTTCACAAAGAGTTTGCTGTTACAGCACTTCATTTGTGTTTTTTTAACACAAACATTGTGACGCATATCTTTATATGCTGGGCGCCCTCAAGCGTGATGCTTCAAGTACATTTAGGAACACTGCTCACTTGAAAGGAAGCTATTAAATCTATCAGAAGCCATTCAATATTACCAACAACAGTACTTTCATAAACAGCTGGAGCTCACTCATACTGTACGTTAACAGCAGTCCAGTTAGAGACAGTCTCATTTAGAAATGTTACATCCAGTCCAGTGGAACTACCTGTGTATTAATTTAAGAACAGAGACACTGGCTGAGATAAAATGGAGATTATTATTATTATTTCTGCACAGTGCTGAATTAGACAGCTATGCTGTTTATTGTGACATTTGCATTACAGAGCATTCATATAACGCCCTGCAAGATAGACGTTTGTAAGCGAGTCCTAATTCAAAGTACAGTAATGAATATTTTAATAGATAATGTATAATCCAGTAGTTTATGGGTAAAAAGGGAAGAACTTCTGGGGAAGATAAGGAATGTTGTACTCTTTCAACAAACTCTCAATCTGTTGTTCCAAGATGTGGGAACCATTTGTACCAGCAAGCTCCCACAAAGAGGAATGAGGTGACTGCTCAATTAATACAGCAGAGTCACAGCCATGCTCGAGAGAAGGAAGGAGAATTTGAAAGGCTGTTATCATAACAATGTGCTAAACAGGCAATTTCAGAGTGAATATGATGTCACTTCCAGAGAGGAGAAAACTGGAGCATAATAAATCCACAGTTGCGATTTTAGTGATCAGGGATTCTAGCCAATAGGGTATTGGTAAAGAGAAGGGAGTTAGGATAAGGGGTCAGACCCATTAGAGGAGATAGCACCAGCATAGATGCTCAATAGACCTTTGCTGTAATGCCATGGTTCTATCACGCCAGACTCTGAAAGCAAAGGACAAGCAGTTCAGTAGTCAACTAAACCCCGAGATAACATTGCAGCCTTGAAGTCTATTTATCTTAGCATTTGTAATGTATACGGTTAAATTTTATGTGGGTCAGTTAGATTTTTTTTGCATCCAACACACTTTAAAAAAGAGTTTATTACACAGATTAGAGTATTAAATGGAGGGGGGGGGGGGGGGGGAGACAGAACATCAAGAGATCAGAGAGGGAGTTATTTAAAATGAGATCTCGTAACCTTCTCTGAAGTATGTGTAAAACTATGAAATACAATTTTATTATATTTCAGTAAAAAGATATTTAATGACCTTATCCTCAAGTATTTGTTGAAAAAATAATCCACCCCCACTTTAAACCTACCAGTGATTGCCCTCCTAATCTTCCAGTTGATTCCAAGGTTGAGGGCAGAAACATGAGGATACTCTGTTCAACCACAGCTCCCGGGCACCACTTGCTGCTCAACTTAGAGCAATTGAAGAAACTTTAGTTTTCAGAGATCTAACTTCCAAATATATAGATTCCGATCTGCAATTATTCCATAGTCTACACTTTACCCTTAAGGCAGGGAGCACAGTAGCCAGTCAGATCAGGCCTGCTCGATCTCACATTACAGCATAATGTTAATCCTCAACCATCTTGTTTTACTGCAGTATAACAGAGCTAAGAACAAAAGTGCAAATGTTGTTAAAACTTGATCCTCCCCTCACCCCCCCCACCCACCCCCATACCCCACATTTGTAAAACTAAAATTGAAACATTCCTTCTGAATATCCCACGTATATCTACAATGGGATCTGGCAATGTGAAGCATTATGGTTCAAATTCCACAGAGGTCACCAGTCACTTTGGAAGACTTTGCAGTATTATGTGGTCGCACAACTAAACATACTAACCGCTAATTTTGCTGTTTGAGAGACATGACTAGAACACAAATTGGTAGCTGTCGCTACAGTTTACATATTGGCTTTTACATATTATAGTAATTCCCGCGAAGCACTTTGAGATGTTCTCCCAACATGAAACATGCTATTATCAACACCAACAATTTAAATTTGTACAGCGCCTTTTACATCGGGAGGACGTCCCAAGTCGCTTGAAAACTCAAGGATTATAGTTTTATTATTATAATTTAAATGGATAATTGCAAAACAAGTTGTAAAATAATTGAGTTTCTGAAATTTACGGAAATTATAAAACCCAGACTTATCCAGATTAGAAATAGATACAAGACTCAACTATAGTAGATCAAAGCCTGGTTTTTCATGTTTTACTGGAATTTACTGGTGAAGGGGGTAGAATAACCGGAAAGAAATACTTAGCAGTAATCATAGCGATCCAATAAAATAACGGTTGCTATGATAGTCTTCTTAAAATTACTCAGTGTTTTTAAATCCAAGTGAATGATTTGAAGAACGCATTCGTCATCATCAAAATAGGGCTGAAAGTATTGGGAAACATACTGCACTATAGATTAGATTCCCTCCTGTAAAAAAAGAGCAAACATGTTCTACTCAGATTAAAGTTGCAGGATATTTTCTTTTTCAAAACAATTTTAGTTTTTGAATGGAAAACAGTTGGAATGCTGGACTTTTTATATAAAGCCCAAACTAATGAGTTTTAAAAGAGAGTTGCAAAGATTATTAAAAATCAATTGAAATGTAATGTACTCCTTATTTTTTTATGAAGATACTGTAATTAGGCATTTGATTCACCTAAACCAGCCCGTCTCTGTAAATAACCTAGATTGCAACTGTTGGCCTACTGTACCCACAAGGCATGTTGCTTTAAGATATTTGCGGTGGAGAAGGTTGGGGAAGACAAAAACTGCTGGAAAGTGGAATGATATTGCTGTAGACTGAACAGCCAGCCCACATGCAAATAATTCATTTAGGCAGGGAAGCACCAGTGCTGTTTAACTGTAATCTTAACCAAACAGCTAAACGTACATACAATCTGGAAATTTACTGATTCTACAATGCTAATTTCTATCCCCGATAATGGATCCTAAGCGCACGACAGACTTTTACTACACACAAGCTGGGACAAATGATCATATGCAACATGAGCAAAGACTTCCAGTTGAGTCAGGGATAGACACAACAATGTCACATGCAAACAGTGTTTAAGCTTACTGAAGTTCAAATGGAATTTCCATCGTTCATCACGTGCAATGCCCTAACCTGTGTGTTTTCTCTTGTCAGGTTCAATCTCCACCAGTATTTTAGAGTGGAGTCCTCAATAGTTAGAGCGCTCTCCTCGCAAGTGAGAGGACCTGGGTTTGATTCCCAGGCAGGGCAAAATGTTAGGTAAGTTTCCTTACTCCACACGCCTCTGTTTACTTATCAGTAAGTAGGAACCTGGTTGTTAGTCGATTGGCGGATCGCTTTTTCGAGGGTAATAATCCCTTCAAAATATTCTTAATCTACCACTGTTTGTGGAGCACTGCTGTGCGCAATTGGCTGCCGTATTTCACCCACAAAACATACAGTCAATTCACTTTACAACTCTGAGACGCTACCTTGCGTGGAGGGCGCTATATAAGTGCAAGTTGTTGTTGTTTATTCTATGAGGCTCTTTGAGACGTCTCAAAGACGTGATAAAGCGCTATATCAAATGCAAGGATTATTATTATTAGAGTCCCTTCCAATTTTACAAAATATGTCTGTCCAGGTCTAATTTGAGGGTATGTTAATCACGCGCATACAATCCTCACAGAAGAAAAAACACCTGTAATTTCTCTGTGCACATGCACATGGTTGGCACAACCCGCAAAGTGCTCAAACTTTTATGTATAAAATTTGCTTTGCTTTATTTCTGAATTAAGATAGTGACTAGGATATTTAAGTGCTTTGAGACGTCCTCCCAGTCTTAAATGGCGCTGTATAAATGTAAATGACATTGTATTGTACTGATACAGTAGATTAGGTAAAGAGCTAAGGACCCAATATGAGGCAGCAGTGCTTCTCATAGAGAGCGATAGGAATCTGGAATACAATGTCAGAAAGTCATAGGTTAGAAAAAAGTTCAGGGATTTAAGAGAGATGATAGATACTAGGGAAGTAAAAACAGATTAAGGGATATGGTAGGAAAGCAGTATCGGGAACAATTGTAGGATATACTATCATTTATATATAAATATTTTATTTATACAAACATAATTATAACTTTGTCATAAGACCCAACTTCAATAGATCAAAGCCTATTTTTGCCCATTTTACTGATTTATATTATTATAAATTTTAGATATAAAATATTTATATATAATTGTTATTTATATATTACATGTAGCATTTCACCCACAAAATACAGTTAAACCACCTTAAGGTATATCCTGTGAAGCTTTTGATAAGATAAGGTGCTATGTCAAGTGCAAGGATTATTACTGTTATTATTATAGGCCATGGAATGGTCTATGGTGAAGTGTGCTCAAATGATTGTCTCCTGTTCCCAAAAGAGAACAATACTCTCCTGAACAGTCACATAATCCTAATGTTTACAAAATAGATACTTTGCCCACAAAAATACAGTCAATTCACTTTACAGTATATTTTATGAAGTGCTTAGAGGCGTCGTGAAGATGTGATAAGGCACTGTATTATTATACAATTATTATACACTGTATTATTATACAAGAAGGTGGTCAAAAAATGCCCGATATTAGGCTGCCTGAAGTTTGAAAACATAGAAATCTGGGCAATTGAGATTTTTCTCAATTACTCAGAAGTCAACCTTGAACACATTGCTTTCAAGCACACCTGCAAAAGGCATAGCTTCACAGAAATTACAGCATTGAGGAGGATATTTGGCCCATCTATAGGAAGGAATTCTTAGCTTTTAGTTTAATTCCCGGGTGGGACGAAACCTTCAGCAAGTTTCCCTACTCAAAACGCCTCTCTTTACCTAGCAGGAAGTAGGAACTCGGTTGTTAGTCAATTGGCGGATCACTTTCCGGGGTGATAATCCCTACAGATAATAATAATTTGGTCATGAAATCCACGACTGTTTGTGCGACACTGCTTTGCGCAATTGTCTGCAGTGCTTTGGCCACAAAATTCAGTCACTACACTTTACAGAATATTCTGTGAAGCGCTTTGAGATGTCTTGAAGACGTAATAAGGCGCTATATCATATGCAGGGATTATTTACAAATGCAAGGTTTATTAGTTTTGACAGGCCATCATTTTCTCTCCTCCAAGCTAACCATGAAAATAATGCATTAGCCACACTTCAATGCCGATCTTAACAGCTTATGAACCTGTCACCACTGAACCCTTTTGGTCTCAAACATCTCACCTGCCACGAAAGGCAAAGTTAAGGGAACCTTACTCCCCAATTGTCATAATTCAGGGAGGAGAAAAACAAACAATAAATCACTATTAATATATACAATGAAAAGTCAAGATTGTATAATTAATACGATCTCAAATCACATCATCAAACAGAACGATAAGACATTTCTAATAAGAAAAACAGATTTGATCTACCCTGAAAAGTACTGTATCTTTAGCACCTTATTAATTCTCTTGAAAGCTGAAGGCAAAGTATCCTATTTGGCACAGAATTCTGAAAGCACGGCCCTAATAAATAGTGAAGCGACTAGTTATATAGTGAATCCCGGCCCTGTTGCTGAAACACCCACCTTGATGTAATCTTATCTACTATTGCAAACTCAACCACATCTCCCAGATCAGTAATGTAGTCTGTCTGGTTTTACAGTGAGTGCACAAAATACCATCACAGCAATGAAACTGAAATCAATATCTTGGATTGGCTCCTGATCCAACATTGGTCAGCAGTAAAGCATACGATCCAACACAGGCTAATGGTAGAGTACATACCAGAGTACCAATACACAATTCCTTTAAAATGAGCAACTCTATGTAGTGGCGCTGTACTTTCTATTGGAAAAACAAAATGTACTCAAAAGCATCTTTCAATGTTCACATTAAGTACAATCAACAAAAATACGTATAAAATATGAATTTATTCAATACTGCCAATTAATTGCAGGGGGAGTCTTATTTTCGGCTTTAGAAATGACATGAATACCTAGATATCTCCATCTTCTCTCTCTCTCTCTCTCTCTCTCGTAGTCATGTTTGCCAGGTGTTTGGTATACTGATATACTCATACATATTGTTTAATACATAGTTAGTGATAGTTAGCTACTCTCTTCATAAGATTCTGGTCTCAGAATTGAGCCTCTCTCCTTATTTTGGGTGTTGGCTTTGATTTCTGTAGATTTTATTTAGAAAATAAACAATAAATAAAGTGAAAGATAATCAAACCATGTATGGTGTTACAAAGTTGCCCTGAATAATGAGAAGATGTATAAAAACATATGGAATTTTAAAAATAAGCATAACCAAGATACTGTACTATAGGTCAGAAGCACATTTGGATGCTAAATACATATACTTTACTTTCCTGCATGGTCACTTACACCACTTACATGATTCATACATAATGGCTAAATTCCTGCTAGCATAGCTTCACAACTTTTTTTGTTTGTGGTACTCATTAAAGTAAAAGATATCCCTCCTGTAGAAGAATCACTTTTTCCAATTTTGTAACCCAATGTCAACAACACCTTGTATTTATATAGCGTCCCTCACCCAGAGTTGCACCCCAATGCGCTTGACGGTGGCGGAGCACGACAATGTCAGTGTCAAGCATTTCCAAGTCAGATCAAGTCAAGATCAGTTGGACGTAGAATAAATAAAATTCTAATTTTCTCTCCTGTTCTCTCTCGCTACAGCAAGAGTGCTTCCTCCTGAAAATGTGTCCACCTTTCACATCTCCTGCTTGTCTAAGTAAAACCACCAACATGCTAAATTGCTAAAACTCATTGTGGAGAAACTGGATTGACGCTGCCCAAGTTAATTTCAGCAGGAAATGCTCATCATTGTGGGATACACCCGAATCTAGCACTGGAGGGAAATGGTCTATGTGGTAACAGTCTCTGCCTCTCAGCCCCCAGAAATGCCTGTTATAAAGAGAGAACTGCAGTGTGACAGGTTGGCCCTATGCTAAACGGTCATCTTTTGCATACTGCTATCACTGTATGTTAACTCTCTTTCAAGGAGCTCTCCTGACTGCACCTGTGATTGAGAATGGAGAAAATAAGAAAGGGGATTAGTTTAAGCCCCTGATTTGTTTTGGTGAGGATACCCCTCACAGAAACCTGCAGCTTTCTACGCTTTAATTTCCCAATTCATCTTGACCACTCAGTCAAATTAGGCTGAAGGGTGAAAAAAAACTTAGACCCTAAGATCCTACAGATTTTAATCATTATACGTGACAGAAAGAGCAGTTTGTTCATTAAAACCTAAAGAAAACTGGTTAATAAGGCTTTATGAATGGCTGATTGTTTTGAAGAGTAAGTACCTTTCTTGAAATTTCACCCCAATCCCTTCTAATGATCAAGTAACTCAACTTTTCTTTTCCAGCTTCCTGCTGTTAAGGTTATCGTCTGTGGTTCTACTCCATCTCAGCTTGGTTTCCCTTTTTGTTCTCTCCACTTTTGTGTCCTGGTTTTAATAAATTTCAACCCAGCTGCAATGCACCTTCTCTCTGCTCTGGAAATAATCCATGTGAGGCCTTTGCCTGGAACAAAATATGGTGTACAACTGGGATAGCTTTGCTATCTGTAGTATTTTGTTGGTCAATCATTTATAATAATAATAATCCTCGCATTTGATATAGGGCTTTTCACGTCTTCAAGATGTCTCAAAGTGCTTCACAGAATAGACTGTAAAGTGAATTGACTGTGTATTTGTGGGCTAAACACGGCAGTCAATTGTGCACAGCAGCGTCTCACAAACAGTCGCGGATTGAAGTGACCAATTTTATTATTTTTCTCTCTTGAGGGATTATTACTAGGCATCTGGAGTAAGGAAACTTGCCCAAGGTTTCGCCCTGCTGGGAATCAAACCCAGGTCTCTCGTTTGCAAGGCAAGTGCTCTAACCACTGAGCTACAGGGCTCCCTGTTTACTGTTTTGCGTGGAAAGCCCAACATGTGTAGTACAAACAGGCAATGCACAACTTCATATTTTTAAACAGTATCGATAAACAAGACTGTATAGAATGGCAGAACATCGAAACCTGAATAGTTTGGAGGTTTCCTGATATGAAGAACATAGAATGGACTGTAAGCATGATTAATCGAACATCAAATTTTATTTACTAGAGAAAAAAAATCACTGCAACAAATGGGCAACTCAGGCAGAATATAGAGAAGTAATGGGATTCTAATTCACTTGTGTGGTGGAAAAGGGTGCACTCATTTCAGCTATTTACGGCTGCTTGGAATGTGTGTTTTTTGATGGCGATTTACTGTATCAGCAGTGCATATTCACATCTTTTTAAATGTTGTGGACTTGGATCTCTTTGCATTCAACAAAGACACATAAGAAACTGTGCTCAGTTAACTATGGAGTAAAACGGATTCAATCTATTTTGAATAAAACCACAAAGACCTTATGTGGTTAGTAGTTGAATGGCCGACTTACATGCAACTGCATAAGAAAAATGATAAGTGCACAGAAAGAATGGTAAGGATACAGTGCAGCACTCGTCCGGTTAGAACAGCTCTATCTATTAAGACTTCAACTTGAAGGGCTGAGGACACGTCTCATCAATTAGACAGGCTGCTCAACCAACAACAGCGCTTTGGATTTGTTGCAGACATGCCTGGCTTTAACAATCATCTCACTTCAGAGCTAGTCCAGCAACTGAGAACCCTTTTACGTGCATCTAACCTGTTCTCCTGGATGAATTTTTTTTAAGTAAAGCACTGATTTTAATTGACCTCAAAAAGATGAAGGCCCAGATTGGCCCACGAGGATTTGAATGCAGAATTGTCTGGTCCAAAGTCAATCGAACGATCCTGGGATGTGACTCTGCAAAAAACAGCCAATTTATTTGAAGCCTGTCAAACTTATTGTTGCCCGAACAACGTACACAGCAACCTATTGAGGCACAGCTTATTTCAGTCAGAAAAATGAGAGGGAGAAATCCACACTGGGGCTTTTTTAGGCCCCTACCTACAGCAAATATGGTGGGGAATGGGAGGATAGCAATGAAATAAAATAATACAGCAAATTCCAAATATATAAGGATGTGATTCAATCCCAGGGTCCTGACGGTCATAAATCTTAGGTCCTATTCCAAAATGATCAGAATAACTCCTGAAATTTAACTACTGCCTTGCAATTCATAATCAGCTTTTTTGTAGTGCTACAGACATACTTGTTGAAAATCTTTCCTTCTACACAATGTGCTCTTAATACAGTAAAATTGTGCAATGCAGTGAAACTACATAAAAAATAGCAATTCAATCACCTTGAACCACTGACATATCACCTCAATTTCCAACAAATATTATGCATCAAATACAAAATGTGAAGATTTTTGGTGGGTTGGGGAAATAAATGAACCAGACTGCACATAAGACTCCACAAAATATACAGTCAATCCACTTCACAGTATATCCTGTGAAGCACTTTGAGATGCCTCGAAGACATAATTAAGGAGCTATATCAAATAATCTTTGCATTTTTTGCAAGAATTATTATTACGAATAAAAAATTATATTAAATGCAAGGGCTATTATTAATTATTTGTATTATTATCATAATACCTAAAAAACACACGCACAAAAATATACAGTCAATTCGCTTTACAGTATATCCTGTGAAGCGAGTTGAGACGTCTCGAAGGTGTGAGGAGGCCCTATATCAATTGCAAGGATTATTATTATAATCGGTCTTTCTTTTGAAAGATGTTTTTTGAATGGCTGAGTTTTTAAGAAGAATAGAAAAAAGGGTAGGGATGGCGATTGATTTTAAAAACATTTTCTGCAAATGATTTTCAGCATGACTTTCAAAAATAGATGCTGGAGGTAGGTTAAGGTTTCACCCACGATTCACACAATCACTACACTATTCCGGTGAAGCACTGTGAGACGCCCCAAAACCCGGAGAGGCCCCAAAGCCGCGAGGCGCCCCGGAGAGGCCCCAAAGGTGCCCCGGAGAGGCCCCAAAGCCGCGAGGCGCCCCGGAGAGGCCCCCAAAGCCGCGAGGCGCCCCGGAGAGGCCCCAAAGCCGTGAGGCGCCCCGGAGAGGCCCCAAAGCCGCGAGGCGCCCCGGAGAGGCCCCAAAGGTGCCCCGGAGACGCCCTGAAGGCGCGAGGTGCCCCGGAGACATGACGAGGCGCCAGATCAGACTCAAGGATGATCACCAGATATATACAAGGATTAATAACATATTATCATCATCATCATCACACGCACACACACTTACTCTTTCTGCCTCCTGGACTTGTTCTCAAACAGCTCATTGAGGCAGATGGCCACCTGGCCCAGGAACTTGTCCAGCCCCACCAAGGAGCGGTGCAGGACCACCAGACCCAGGGTGTACCTCTCGGGGGTGCCCTGCAGCAGCAGGCCCGGCAACTCGAACGACATCTCCTCCTTCCACGTCGGCGAGAGGCTCTTCTCCGCCACCGACGTGGAGTACTTCTCCCTGCCCAGCTGGATGATGGTGTAGGCGTCGTTGCTGCCGCCCTTGCCTTTCGGGCACAGCCGGCGGGCCTGCAGGACCGTCACCTGGACGTGGGTCGGGAACCATTTCTGGGACTGCTCGGCCAACATCGTCTGATGGGTGGTGATGGGGGCGGGGGGGAGTAAATAATGATGGCAGGCGGGTGGGGGGGGAGGGGGGAATTGGGGTTGGGGGAGAGGAGGGAGTAAAGGGGGGGGAGGGTATGAGAGAGGGGGATTGAGAAGGTGGGGGGGAGGGGGGAATGGGAAGTTGGGGGGGAGGGGGGATTGAGAAGGTGGGGGGGAGGGGGGGGGATTGGGAAGGTGGGGGGAGGGGGGGATTGGGAAGGTGGGGGGGAGGGGGGGATTGGGAAGGTGGGGGGGAGGGGGGGATTGGGGGATTAAGAGCCTCTTTTTATCGCTTCCACAGGCCCTCAAACTGACTCACATGGGGGGGGGGGGGGGGGGGGGGAGTGTGGGGCTGAGGTAAATAACGATGGCGGAGGGAGAAGGGGTGAGGGTTGGGTGGTGGGTGTGGGGGGGAATTCGTGTTTATTTTATCCCTTCCACTCGCTCACTCACATTTAGTGTTGGCGGCGGTGTGGGGGGTGTGGGGCTGAGGTCAAATAATGATGGCGGGAGGGTTTAGGGGAGGGTTGGTGGGGGGGAGGTTAGGGAGGGTTAGAGGGTTGCCGGGGGGGGTTGGTTGCCGGGGGGGGGGTTTGGGGTGGGGTTGCCGGGGGGGGTTGGTTGCCGGGGGGGGGGGGGGGGGTTTGGGGTTGGGGGGGGTTAGGGTTGGGGTTGCCGGGGGGGGTTGGGGGTAGAGATGCCGGGGGGGGGGGTATGGTTGCCGGAGGGGGGGTTAGGGTTAGGGTTGCCGGGGGGGGGGGGGTTAGGTTAGGGTTGCCGGGGGGGGTTAGGGTTGGGGTTGCCGGGGGGGGGGGGGGCGGGGGGGGGGGTTAGGGTTAGGGTTGCCGGGGGGGGGGGTGGGTTGGGGTTGCCGGGGGGGGGGGTGCCGGGGGGGGGGGGTTAGGGTTGCCGGAGGGGGTTAGGGTTAGGGTTGCCGGGGGGGGGGGGGGGTTGGGGGGTTGCCGGGGGGGGGGGTTAGGGTTGCCGGGGGGGGTAGGTTGCCGGGGGGGTTGGGGTTGCCGGGGGGGGGTTAGGGTTGGGGTTCCGGGGGGGGGTTGGGTGGGGTTGCCGGGGGGGGGGGGGGGTTGCCGGGGGGGGGGGTTAGGGTTGCCGGGGGGGTAGGGTTGGGGTTGCCGGGGGGGGGGGGGGTAGGGTTGCCGGGGGGGGGGGGGGGTTGCCGGGGGGGGGGGGGGGTTGCCGGGGGGGGGGTTAGGGTTGGTGTTCCCGGGGGGGGGGGGGCTGGAGCTGCTCCTCACCCTCAGGGCAGGGCAGCTGTGGTGGTGTGTGGGAGGCTCGGGGCCTGGTCCCCTCTCGCGCCGCTGTCTGTCGGGATGACAGTTAGAGGCCCAGGTCTTCAGGCGGCCGCCGCCATTCGAGCGCCTTTCCTCCTCCTCCTCCTCCATCATCATCATCAACAACAACAACAACTACCACCACCCGCCGCCGCCGTTGGTGTTCCCTTCCCTTTCCCTCCCTCCTTCGGAGAGAGGAGGAGAGAGAGAGAGAGAGAGGGGATCACAGGCCACAGTTCAAACCCTCCTCCTCCCCGCCCCGCCCTCTCGGTTGCTAATAGCAACGCGGGGATAACACACTCACTCTCACACTGTCTCACAGTCACTCACTCACAGACTCACTCACTCACTCACTCTCACATAGTCTCACTCACTCTCACATAGTCTCACAGTCACTCACTCACAGTCTCACTCACTCACAGTCTCACAGTCACTCACTCACTCACAGTCTCACTCACTCACAGTCTCACTCACTAACTCAGAATCTCACTCACACAGTCTCACTCACTCACAGACTCACTCACTGTCTCACTCACTCACAGTCTCACAGTCACTCACTCACAGTCTCACTCACTCACAGTCTCACTCACTCACTCACAGTCTCACTCACTCACAGTCTCACTCACTCACTCACAGTCTCACTCACTCACTCACAGTCTCACTCACTCACTCACAGTCTCACTCACTCACTCACAGTCTCACTCACTCACTCACAGACTCACTCATAGATTCACTCACAGTCTCACTCAGTCTCACACAGTCTCACTCACTCTCACAGACTCACTCTCACAGTCTCACTCACTCTCACAGACTCACTCTCGTAGTCTCACTCACTCTCACTCACGCAGTCTCACTCTCACAAAGTCTCACTCAATCTCATTCACTCACTCGCTCACACAGTCTCACTCACTCACTCTCACAGACTCACTCACTCTCACACAGTCTCACACACTCACTCACACACAGTCTCTCACACAGTCTCACACAGTCGGACTCACTCTCAGTCGAACTCACGGTTTCACACACTCACTCTCACATAGTTACAGACACTCACTCTCCAACTGTCACACACACACACACTCATACTCTCACACTCACTCTCATACTCTCACAGTCTCACTTTCACACAGTCTCACACACTCACTCACACAGTCTCACACATTCATACTCACACTCACTCGCACACACTCACGCTCACTAGCACACAACACTCACTCTCATACTCACACACACTCATTAACACAACACTCACTCATATACAGTCTCACACACTCACTCTCATACTCTCACACACGCTCACTAACATACAACACCACAGTCTCACACACACTCATACTCTCTCACACACTTTCCCACTGACTCACACTCACTAACACGACACTCACACACATTCACACTCACTCTCATACTCTCACACAATCTCACACACACTCATACACTCACTAACACCCAACACTCAAAAACAGTCACTAACACACAACACACACACACTCAATCTCATATTCTACAGTCTCACACACACTCATACTCTCTCATACTCATACTCTCACAGTCTCATATTCTCACTCACGCACAACACACACTCATACTCGCACACACTTACTCTCACTGACACTCACTAACACAACATTCACTCAGTCTCACACACATACTCACTCTCATACTCTCACACACACTAACACACAACACTCACTCACCCAGTCTCATACGCTCACACACTCACTCACTGACGCACAACACACAGTTGCTCACACGCACACTAACCCATAACACTCATACAGTCTCACACACTCTCACTGACACACACTCACTCATACTCTTTCACTCACACACACTCACAGTCAGAGAGAGAGAGCAACTCGCCATCATCCACCACCCAAGTAGGTCAAACTAAAGCTTGTTTGGTTCTAATCCTGTCTCTCTTATCTACCCCAATGTTAGGCAAGTTTCCTTACTCCACACACCTCTGTTTATCCAGCAGGAGGTAGGAACCCGGTTGTTAATTGGCGAATTACTTTTCTGGGGGTAATAATCGAGAAAATAAAATGTTCGTTTGTGGAAATGAGGGCAGATGTTTCGACTCCTCTCCCACTTCACCTGCTAGCTTCACTTCACCTGATTTGCAATTGGTACCCAGGCTGTCGCACAGGTCGGACGAAGGTAGATGGTTGTAGGAATCTGAATGCCACAGTGTTCCAGTGCTCAAGGGGCGGGTGGGGGGGCAGTATTGCATTTTTGGGGTTTCGTCCTTCGCAACACGGCAATGACAACGACTCGCATTTATATAGGACTGGTGGCCAATCTTTATTTGCATCTGCCAACCTTTCTTGATTTTTTTCCCCTTGATTCTTTTTGATTGAAATGTGCGAATGTTCGTGTGAGCGCTTCTCGACATAGGATGACAGCTCAGAGGAAATCACAATGATGTGGTTGGATTCCGAACAGCGGGAGATGACCATAGGCACGGTTCAAAAGATGGGTTTTAAAGAGAGATATAGAGCAGTGGGAAGAGACAGAATTAAACTGAGGTCTCACCTGCCAATCAACAACCAGAAAGAACCTGGAGTTTCTCTCGGTGACTTGGCCACCAATGCTCCAGCAAAACATGGTCATTTAACTCCTAGCTGTTTGTAGAATATTCTGTGTATGAAATTGGCTGTCATGTCTGCCTACAAATACACAGTCACTACTCTATACTGTAATTACTGTAAGGTGGTTTGAAACGTTTTGATGTTTGGGCACTATAATTAAGTGCAAGGATTATTAAATTAGACAGCAAATCATTCTTGTGTTTAGTCTAATTCGTAATTTGTGTGTATGTGGGGTGGGGGGAGGAGGTTGTGCGAATGTACATGTTGAAGCCATCTTTATGTTGTGTGTTTTTATATGTAATTGAACCTGCGTGGGGGTTAGGACAGTCTTGTTTGCACTTCAGATCAATATAAGTAAGAATACTAGGCTATACAAATGTAATTTTGTTGTAGGTGCACAACAAGGGCATTTGAGATATTGGGTGCTATTAAAGGGCAAGGCATTGGGATTAAAAACTCTGTATAAATTTAATAAACAGTTTGAACAGGTTCGATGGTCTTTATCGTAGCTTCCCATGATTGTTTTCCTGTGTTCCTATATAGATAGCTTTTAATTGTAAATATTCTCCAACAATGATAATAAACAAATTAAAAAAGCTTTTGGGTAAGTTTACAAATCAATCACATTCATTGTGATTAGGAAAATTCAAATAGAATATATACGTATCTATATAAATATCTATATACGTCTATTTCCACCTAACACTTTCTTTGCTGAATTTCAACTCCAACAGGAGTCAGTTATCAAATACAGTATCCTCTTTAGCAAGAACGTTGTGCATTAACGGGCTGTTTTTGTGTTTCTGAGTGTACTTTGATGTTTACAACCCTACTTTGACATCCATTTCTTATTGTTTGATATCCATTTATTATTTTCTGGTAACAGTTTCAGTATTATAACTGGGTATATCTTTTGTTGGCTATTTCTGCATCACCCGAAAAGGACAGAAATGACTGTCAATGTAAAGTTTTCCACTATTCCTAAATAACAAAACAATTGTGCCTCCTGCCTTCTACGAAACTTGGATGGTTTATTAGTTATGTTAATAGGAATAGCATATTTAAAAATGCTAATCGTATCTTATTAGTAAATGCTTATTTGATTAATTAGAAAATAAGGAAAAACTTCGATCCTATCTTTAATAAACTTGGGGGGTGTCTTGGTTAGCTAAAAGGATAAACATATAAATGAAGTATGCAAATTTGACTTAATGTGTGTGTTAATTACAAACTAGTCTTCCTCTATATAACTCAAATACCACAAATGTTTGACACAGACCAACTCTGTCGTATTGCAGCATTTGGTCAATACTGCTTTTCAGGTAAAAGTTGACTTATTTTTATGAAATAAAAAGAATAACTGCGAAAACTGGAAACCCAATACAACAACAACAACAACAACAACAATCAGCTACTGAAAGCCACGATTAGGTTCCTTCAGCTGCTGATTGGTCTGTTGCAGATTACCGGTATTCCAGGCTTTTATCGGATATTGTTGTGTTCTATATGAATATTATTTTGTTGTGTCATATAAACAGTGAGACAGTGAGTTAAGAAAACTAGCTTGGAAAAAAATGGTGAATGGGAGATTAATTAATACCAGTGGAGACTCTCTGAAGAAAAAGTAAACTCGGTGAGATCATGTTACAGTGTGCACCATTGACAGAGGGAGTCTCACTGTTAGGATCCTAATCTATCTCTGGGATTTCCATGTGTAGGTGGGATGCATGGAATCGGTAGAGTCCTGTAGCTCAGTGGTTAGAGCACTCGCCTTGCAAGCGAGAGACCTGGTTTGATTCCCAGCAGGGCAAAACTTTAGGCAAGTTTCCTTACTCCACACGACTGATAATAATCCCTCAAGGAATAAAATAAAAATAAAATAATAAATTGGTCACTCATTCCACGACTGTTTGTGGGATGCTGCTGTGCGCAATTGGCTGCCGCGATTCGCCCACAAATATACAGTCAATTCACTTTACAGTGTATTCTGTGAAGAGCTTTGAAGCATCCAGAATACGTGAAAAGGCGCTATATCAAATGCAAGGATTATTATTTTATTATAAATCTCAGCTTGCTTTGGATAGTTTTAAATATGGTGATGGGTTTCCGCAAGTGTAAGAGACCCGGCTGACCAGAAAAAAACTGTTAGGATCCCTACTCAAATTTAAAACATTAACAAAGGCATTATTAGAAACCTTAAATGCTTACATTTTGTCAGAATTTTGTTTGAACGGATGCTGTCGATGTCACCAGGAACATTGGCTTGGAGCAGTTATTGAAAATTGTAGGAATGTTTTATTGAATAAATTGGCTTAACAGCTTAGAGGTCAAAATAGAGAACAAAATAGAGGTCCATTAGTGAGTGAGTTCAGATCCGTCTATTCAATAAATATTCCTCGTTTTATTCGATATCTATATGTGTTTTTAGAAATAGCGTGTGTAATGTGTTTCACTAACAACAACCACAAAATTATATTTGTATAGCCCTTTCACATCTGGAGGACGTCCCAAGGTGCTGGACAATCAGTGTTTCAGATGTGAGATGGGGGTCAGGATCGGGGAGGGTGGAGGGCAGGAGGGGAAGGAGGGTGATCGAAGACACGGTCAAAGAGGAGGGTCTTGAGACGGGTCTTGAAGGAGGTAAGGCGAAGGGGACTGCGGGTTGGAGTTCCAGATGGTGGAATATACTAACCCCAGTTATATTTTTGTGTGTGTCTCCTATGATATTTCCCATTATAGGCAAGTAACAAAAATCATCAGTGTGAGCAATCACTGAGAAATAGAGGTCGCTGTGTTCAGTAATAATAATAATAAAACAATAATAATCCTTGCATTTGATATAGCGCTTTTGATGTCTTCTAGACATCTCAAAGTGCTTCACAGAATATACTGTAAAGTGAATTGACTGTATATTTGTAGGCGAACATGGCAGCCAATTGCGCACAGCAATGTCTCACAAACAGTCATGGATTGAAAATGACCAATTTATTATTGTTTTGTTTTTTTGGAGGGATTATTATTAGGCGTGTGGAGTAAGCAAACTTGCCCAAGGTTTCGCCCTCTGCCTGGAATTGAACTCAGGTCTCTCGCTTGCAAAGCGAGTGCTCTAACCACTGAGCTACAGGACTCCACAGTATCCAATGATAACGATGCCATATTAATATGACTGTCATGTTTTGTTACTAATGAGGGTTACTTCTAGTCGGTGTGAGTGGCAAAGTCACCGTGGGTTGAGAAACCAATGTGGAATCTCAATTTGATTTCCCCATTCTGCTGGGCTTTTGATTTTCAGTGGCTCGCTATGGAAACTTATCAAATGGAGGCGAGGGTTTCCCCCCACCCCGCCCCCCACCCTATCTAACATAGTAATCTGTAGTGACAATTCAAGCACAGCAAAGCTATATCATGTTTATTTCTTCCCAAACCTTTCCCACTTTAAGACCTGTCTGAAATCCAAAGAAACCCACCCAACCAAGACAGACAAGTTCAAGTGACGCAAACAGTCGAAGGAATCCAACTCGTGTCCTGATTGGGAATCAAGTGCTCTTTGCTTGAGTGACCATACAGTACTGTCCTGCTGCAATCATTTGACACCAGACACAGACATTAAAAGTGAAAACAAGTGAAGTAGTACATTTTTAAAGCACATTAGAAGGGATTTGGTCAAAATTCATATCACTGAGAAGCAAGAGGATAATATGTAGACTTCGGCTGAAGTGACTGAATGGGGAGTAAAATAAAACGTAGGGGACCTCGAAAAGTGTTTTAAACAATGTGAGGAATCAAGAAGGCAAATAGATAGGGTTGAATATAAAAAAGCAGCCAAGGATTACTAAAAATGGAAATCAGGAAAGAAAATAGGAAATTAGAAAGGAAAATTGCAATGGGCGTCAAGGGGAATAAGAAGTTTTTCAGTTATGTTCATAGAAGGCAGAGGATTAGAGAACACGTTGGCCTCCAAAGGATAAGACTGGCAGATTAGTCGTAGAGGATCAGGGTATAGTTGCATTTTTAAATGGGTTCTTCACTTCAGTTTTCGCAAGAGAGGATTCCTGATCCCATAAATAAGATGACTGGGGGAGCAGGGAGTGTTTAGTGAAGATAGATATTAGTAGAGGAAGTGTTATTAAGAAACTGGAGGCTTGACTGCATGCAGCTGGGAATTCTCCAGCAAGTATAAGAGGAAATTGGGGAAGCTTTGGCTGAAAATCGTTCTCAGTTCTTTGAGAGCAGGAAAGATACCTGAGGAATGGAAAGTGGCTGATGCAGTTCTGACTTTTTAAGAGTTTTACAAAAATGTCATTTTTAATGACAGCTTGGATGGATTTAGGAGAGGAAGATGCTTCCCTTATGAATTTACTTTTTCTTCAGGAGGCCTTCATCGATGATGGAGGGCCAGTAGATATTACAATATAGTAAGATTATCAAAAATGTCATCATCTCACAAGAAATTGGTTGTAAAGGTAAGGGCTCAATGAATTAAGGCAGAAGTAATAAACTGGATTAAAAATGGACTAAATAGTGAAAATGTAGGTTATGTATAAATAGACATGATTTGATTTGAAACCAGTGTTCCACAGGGAACTGCAATAAGGTATGAACATAAATAAACTATTATGGGTAAAGAAATTGTAAACAGAATTTCTATTTACGCCCACAAAATACACAGTTGATCAAATTTACAATATATTCTGTATATATTGTGAAGCGCTTTGAGACGTCTCAACGACATGATAAAGCTCTATATCAAATCAAGGATTATTATTAATATTGTCATTATTATTATCTGAGAAAGCCGAAATATCATGAGGAAAAGGTATAAGCTGTAACTGAAGGATATTTTATTCAGTTATCTAGACAGGATCCTTGCACTCTAGTGATGATTAGAAAAATTACATTTGAATTTTATGTTTACGGATGCTAAAATAATAACTGATAACATAACGAATAGGCATACCCAGGTGAAGGTGGAGCAGAAAAAGGATTGGGGAGTAGAGACAGTGCAAAGTTTCAGAATGTTTCAGTGTTGGCTTGTAAATGCCAGGACGAGTTACCAGGAATTGTAGTCTAATTAGAATATAAATCTATTTTATCAAATGCCAGAAACATATCCAGTGCAATACATGGTGATCTGAAATTGGCTGCCGCGTTTTGTCCACAAAATACACAGTCACTACACACTACAGTATATTCTGTGAAGTGCTTTGAGATGGCTCAAAGACATGATAAGGTGCTATATCAAATGCAAGGATTATTATTACCTGAATAATCATTTATTGTAAATCTCTTTTGGTTTCAGTTGCAATACATTTGTAATAAATATGACATCCAGAACAAAAGCTCAGAAACCTAAGTCTTTGGATGCTGATGTTATATTGGGGGCTGTCTCGCCAGGTAGGTCAACATATGTCTTTATACTTTTCCATATAAATATCAGCCAGTAATGGTATGAAAATGGAAATGGTAATATTGAACTCTTCCCCCACCCTCACTGCTCATTGTCTCACACCATTTCTGTAAAGCACTTTGAGACGTTAATCTATGTGGAGAGTGTTATATAAATGCAAGTTGTAGTATTATACTTTTAGAACTGTATGTTAGCATTTACAGATATTTATTTTCTTGCTTATAATTGCAATGTTGGAGAACTGACCTTTGAGTGAGAACAAACTTATGTTGAAAGATTTTAAGGGAGAGTGCTGTATCACTGTTCAACCTGTCTGCATTTGAACAGCTAATCAGTATCTTGTGAAGCTCATCGAGGACAAGAAAGTGCTGTCCTTCAAGGAACCAACAGAAGATAGAATGAGATTGGTGTTTCAAGTGTTAGGAGATCTCTACCCGCAGCTTGGTGCGTTCAGCAAAGTACTGCAACTCATCCGGGACGAACTCTATAGTAAGACAAAACAAGTTACTGACTTATTTCAATGACAACATAAACATCATTGTTCATTGCAGATATTTAGTCAATATTGGTTTATATTTTTCCCCTTGTTAACAATCTCAGTAAAATACCCGTTGCACTGGTCCCTCAATTCAGATAATTCAATTCATGAAATAAAGTTTATTTCAGCTAAGGTTCACCCTAGTTTTTCACTGGGAAATTGTGGTTTAGATTTGCTTCGTAAATAGCCATTCGCTTTTCAAAAGTGTGTTTTCTTGCTTTGACGTGTGCAGATGGAGTATACAGCTCTCAACGCACGGGGAGTTCAGTATCAGAATCAGAAAAAGGTGATGCGGTTACACGAGTGCCTTATTTCAGTTTGCTTCACAGAATTCGGGAACATCGGTGAGTAATCGTAGAGTAATAATAATAAACCTTGCATTTGATATAGCGCTTTTCACGTCTTCGAGATGTCTCAAAGAGCTTCACAGAATATACTGTAATGTGAATTGACTGCATATCTTGTGGGCGAAACGAAGCAGCCAATTGCTAAATGGAAAATTTATGCCTTTATTACTGTATTATACAGTCACTTTCCATAAGAAAATGGAGAACTCTGTGGGCACATATTAAAATGTCAGTAGTTACTTTCTTTTTCTAAACTATCAAAGTATACTACCTTGCCCTTGGCCTAAGAAAAAAAATGTTTTGTTTTCATTGTGAAGTGTCTAAGTTACACTTTGAATATTATTTTATGTATAATTCTTCACAATGTCTTCACTATGTTCATTTAAAACAGGTTTACTTGCTCTGAATGGAGCTTCAATGTAACATTGACAGTGCGGTCCAAAGTACATGGAAACAGGTCACTATTGACAGACATACCTAGAGGGAATTATTTGATTAGAAAGATGCAGATGAGAAAGATGCAGATTCAAATCCCTGACATTTGGAGATTAACTTCAGAAGGTCCAAATTTTAAGCTTCCGGGCAAACCTCAAACTCAAAGCATTTTAACAGAATGAATCTTCATTGCCTTGGTTGGTGTTATGTGCAAATAAAAATACATCAGATAGACAATCTCTTCAACTCAATAACGTTTTGCCTACAAAATACACAGTCACTACACTTAACAGTGATTGTTATAAAGTGCTTTGAGACATACTCCCATCGTGAAAGGTGCTTTATCGAATGAAAGGATTAATTATTAAAGAGGTTTTAATGATTATCAGGAAAACCTTATCTCATCCATGTAAATCAGCAACAGAGGAGCTTTTTGTTATTTTATTAACAGTAAAATGTTGTTAGATTAGTAATAAAATTGCTGAGTGTGTATATCTGTATTGTAGTACAATATTAATGTACATTTGAGGTATATGCTTACAAAAGAGCTGACAATAATACCTGATTTTCCACAGACAAAAGGTATTAACATCAGAATGAATGTCTTGTGAGGTTTGAGGATCTTCCTTGATCTTGTTTTCTTGTTGGAAAATGGTAACAGAGAAGTCATGGTATTATATAATTTGACATTTAAGGAATCAGGGTCATGTAAAAACTGAGTGCCCTGGGAAGTGTCTTGAGGAAAAGCATAGAACAGAGATAAGAGAGTGTGGCTCTGGAAGCACATTAATAGACTGACTTGCTGAGAGGATTGCTTCTCAAGGCATATATATTAATGGGATGACTGGTCTAGAGAGAGAGCCCATCTTGTTCTACACAATTCTTTTTAATCACACTCAATGCGCTCTCCTACTATCATCTTTTCTCCTTCAGCCTGAAGGGTATGACAAGTTTTGGCCTTGTTGAAGACTTGATGGGTGATGTCAGCAGCCTCTTTGTGATAACTTGATAGGATCTTAGCTTCTGGAGGGTGGAACTTGTCCCACTCGCTTTTCGCTATCCCTGAGAAGCTCTCTTGTTGTTTCATGCTCTCTCCTCTCTCAGACTCACCCACCAAGAACTGGTAAAACTTGTCAAATGAGTGCAGATATGTGCTGAGGTTCATGGCTTTCGAGCTACAATTCTACAATTGAAGTTTCCTTATTCGACACGCCTATAATAATCCCTCCAAAAAACAAACAAAAAAAATTGGTCATTTTCAATCCACGACTGTTTGTGGGACGCTGCTGTGCGCAATTGCCTGCCGCGTTTCGCCCACAAATATACAGTCAACTCACTTTACAGCATATTCTGTGAAGCGCTTTGAGACGTCGAGAAGATGTGAAAAGCACTATATCAAATGCAAGGATTATTAATTATTATTATTATTAAAACTCTACCTCTGAAGCACTCAAGTCTACTCAAGATCCACAGTGAATTTAAAGTGGTTTTTTTTAGTGAAAGAATAGGATGGCATATGTGAAAGCTTTCTGTTTTGTTTGGTCTGTCACATGTGGAAACCCATCACCTTCTTTAAGCGTATCCAATCCAAACTACTGAGAGTAAAAGTTTGGCATGTTCTCAACCTAATCTCAAATGAAAACATTTTATATTAAACTTTATAAACTACGCCAAGCAATGGGTCATAGAAATGTACCATCATTTTGAAAGGTTTGATCTTCTGAATAACAACAACAACTTGCATTTATATAGCACCCTTCACGAGGGGTAGTGTCCCAGAGCTCTTGATTTACAATACCCTTCCTTTAATTTTCAAAGTGATAGTCTCAATTACTGATTATTATTATTATTATATTATTATTATAAAACTGCATTAGAAGTCAAATCAGAATCAAACATCTTTTACTCTTCAACAGTTTTTCTCAAGCCATCGTACTGTGAAACTATTTACATACAGTTAAGAACATAATTTGAGATTTTAAAGTTTGATGCACTGGGTTTTAGTAACAAATGCTTCAGCTGTTAGCACTTTAAGAAAGTTTGCTGTTCAACTAAGGAATTATTCTGAGTTGTGCAATAATTGTAATGCTGTAGCGTAGTGGTTAGAACGCTTGCCTCGTATACGAGAGGACCCAGGTTCGATTCCCGGGAAGGATGAAACATTAGGCAAGTTTCCTTACTCCACAAGTTGATCAGCGAATCGCTTTTCTGGGGGTAATAATCCCTTCAAATAGATTAAAAATAATTCAATCCATGACTGTTTGTGGGACACTGCTGTGCGCAATTGGCTGCCGCATTTTGTTCATAAAATATACAGTCAATTCACTTTACAGTATATTTTGTGAAGCGCTTTGAGATGTCTCGAAGATGTGACAAGGTGCTATATCAAATGCAAGGATTATTATTAGTATTATTATTATTATGCAGTCACATTTCTCTATGATTCATCTGGTTGATAATTATAACAACAGCTGTAACAAGTGACATTTATATAACGCCTTTCACGTCGGAAGGAAGTCCCAAAGCACTGGAAGAATAACTCAATGAGTTAAAGGGGAATAATGGAAACTATTTTACAGTCACAAATGAAATTGAAGCCAATTTTAATAATAAATCTTTATGTAGACTGATGTGTTTTTTGCCAGCACATTATGTAATGGATTAGTGAAATAAATTATTTTTGTCCTACAGGGTTATTTGACCCAGCCTATATTTAGTGTTTATGACATTACTAACAACAACTGTCAGTTTAATCGTATTCCACTTAAATACACTTTTTATACTGCCCCTTCCAAATTGCTCTCGCCCGAGGCTTGATTTCAAGCAACTGTGCACAGAGCTTTATTACTTGGTACCAAATGTTGGATACGTTTTGAAAGTTATTACCATTGGCGCAAAATAAGTGAACCCCCATAAAGAATCAAGATGAGGCAGATTTATTTCATAAGAAAGCCTCTTCTGGTGATATAATAAAGTCTCTTCAATTCCCCCCACATGAATTTATTCCAGAATAAGGTTTTGCCAGCCAAGAGCTAGGCTTCACACATGGAAATAGTTAGGAAGGAAAAGAAGTTCCATTGGTTGGTCAGCAACCTTGCTAGTATTTATTATGGGGCAGTCTTATACTAGGAGTTCTGTAGCTCAGCGGTTCGAGCACTTGCCTCACAAACGAGAGGACCTAGTTTGATTCCTTACTCCACACACCTCTGTTTATCTAGCAGTAAGTAGGAATCCGGTTGTTAGTCAATTGGCGGATCGCTTTTTTGGGGTTAATAAATCCTTTAAAAAATAAAATAATAAATTGGTCACTCAATCCACGACTGTTTTTTGGGACACTGTTGTGCGCAATTGGCTGCTGTGTTTTGCCCACAAAATATACAGTCAATTGACTTTACAGTATATTCTGTGAAGCGCTTTGAGACGTCTCAGACGTGATGAGGCACTGTATCAAATTATTATTATTAAAATGTCGCACTCTGTATTGCTTGGCATTGAGTGAGAACAAAAATTGGAAAATTGCTTAATTCATTACCAACCTTGAAGGGCAAATGTCAAGTCAAATTAAACTGAAACAGAACCTTTCACAGCCAACATGTGAGCTCACTGTTAATTGTTTACAGTAATATGTCTGTGATTTCTACAGATAAACAGATACAGAAAACATTTATTTCAACAAATATATTAATATGATACGTTTCTGCTCGTAACACCTTTTAAAGTAGATTAAAAAGTTTTTGAGTTAGCTTTTGAAACCCAGCTATATTAATATCCAATGGATGTTACACTTGGTGAGAAACAATTAATGACAATTACACACTTTAGAAGAGGAGCTCAGCCATTGTATTATGTGATTGGTCACACGCTGTGCATTTCAAGAATTAACTTAAAGAAAGTGTACATTCTGAAACTTTAAATGAGTTAACGATAACATCACTTATGAATGTTAATGCAAATCTCCATACAAATGAATTTCTTTATTGCATGCAGGAATGAGGAGGCAAAGGCACTTCGTACTGAATTGAATGGTTTGAGAGAGATGTAAGTACTGTACACGGTGCTTTTTCTTGACTATTTCATTACCCAAGGCAGGAAAGCAGAATTTTTGTAATACCTTGATACGACTGACTTCATCAGAAACTCAGGGGTTACTAGCTCTCCACACGAATGTCAGACAGCTAAAGAATTAAAAACATTGCTTTCCTATATTTTAAAAATCTCTCTTCGAGAAACCGTGCTTGGGAATGTCTTGAAACTTCAGCAAAATGAGTAATCTGCAACAAACTTCTATTTAAGTAGTAAGGACTGATACAAATACAGTCACTACTACACCTGCCAGTAACACTTTTGAGATGTTTTGATGTTTATAGGTACTGTATAAAATTGCAAGAATGACTATTTTTTTATTATAATAACTTAAGTATTGTTAGTAAATGTATTTTTGCCCCAGACAAAAAATAATATTTCACATTATTTTGGGAGGCCTATGTGTTTTGCATGGGTACAGTCTATATTTTAAATCTCTGGGAGTTTAACAATTTTCTTTTAAATTGTTTTTAGCAAGTACATATTATCCAATTTTTATATAGATTACCCACACATTTCTCTGAACTATGAAGTTGAAGAGCCAATAAAATTGTGTAAAGCGTTGGATTTTAACCATCTTTTTTGAAGAGGATTCCAGCCGCACATCACAGCAAAAGCTGAATTCTTAAGCTCATTTTTTTTTAGCCAAACTATAATTTCATTGCTTATAAAGCTCGACTTGAAAATGAAATACTGTTTCATATTGGGAATATGATACAATGAAATGCTGTTTTATTGAGTCCAATTTTATAATCATTGATTTTATAACTATATACATAAGTCTGTGTGTTTATTTATAATATATACACATGTTTAATGTTTCTATAGACACTATTAAAGAGAGTGTATCACTGCACTGTTAGACAGAGAGAGGGGACAGAGCGGGCTGATTCAGACACAGAGCAAAGTCTTCGAGTCTGGACCAATTATGGTCAGCTGTTTTCTTCAAGCGCTATATAATTTTACAGCAGCACATGGAATCATTTACCTTCATTCAGTTTGTTTTCTCAAGACTTCCTTCCACACTCTGCAACTGTGAGCTATGAACTGAACAGTTCTGGTACACAGGTGGAGGGAGACATGTCAATGTGCTCCATGTGCCATTACAACATTTTTGTAAATTATCCCTAAAAGAAGNAAAAAAACATCACTCAGCCTCTTTTGTCAGTATACATGTACTGTACTGAATATGGAACCCTGCGTTTGACAAAGTTGTTGTTCATAAAAATGTAAGAAAATCAAAATATTTAGTGACTGGATTTTGAGCTGTCATCAAAACAATCACCCTTTACAATTGAGGAAGTGACACTCCATATCTGTTTAGGAACAGTGGAATGATTTCTTGAACTGCATGGGGTCAAAACTCCCGTGCCGGTTAGAAACTGGGTAAAAAGCCCCTTTGCCAGCCGCCAGTGCCTTCTTTCCTTGTTTCCAGGACATTATTTTTCTCTTTTTGTTTCTCTTCACTGGCGTGTATCCAGCAATGGCTGACAAGCTTATGCTTTCAGTCAAAATTTTCTGCAATACTCATTGCTCTCAAAGCTCTCCTCCCGCTAACAAATATACAGTCAATTCACTTTACAGCATATTCTGTGAAGCGCTTTGAGACGTCTAGAAGACGTGAAAAGCACTGTATCAAATGCAAGGATTATTATTATTATAATTTGGCACTTTTATTCTCTTCATTAACATCAGATTTCACCTACATTTAAATAATTCTCTTCATTGACATGCCTACTTATTTGGAGCTGCCTGAGTTCCTTCTTGATCACCCCTGTCAATATCTGAGCAAGTTCTTTCTTTCTTTCTTTCTTTCTTTCTTTCTTTCTTTCTTTCTTTCTTTCTTTCTTTCTTTCTTTCTTTCTTTCTTTCTTTCTTTCTTTCTTTCTTTCTTTCTTTCTTTCTTTCTTTTTTTCCTTTTTTCTTTCTTTTTACAAACTATTTTTTTGTTTGCTTTGAGTAGGTGGATTGTTGGGAGCAGCGTTGTACAATTCCATGTAGGAACATACAGCATAGGAATGTACTGGAGCAGATCAGACCACTGCGGTCCATCTGGTCAGATAAAAGATAATAAACAAAATCCTATAGTGCTCTGTGTCTCACACCTCTCAATCCAATTCCCTCTAAATTTTGTGACAATCTGACAACCGTCTCCTTCCAAGGTAGTCTTTTCCAAAGGTTCCACGGTTTGCTATCATCAGCAAATGTAGATTTACATACACATTTACATACGTGGAATTTGACACAATTGGCCTTACAGCTCCATATGATCCTCCACCCCTCCTAATACTCCACTCTGGCCTCCCCATACTCCCCATATTTTTAATTTTTTAAATTGTATTTATATTATGACTTGAGTATTAATATAAATATTATATTAATAATGAATAAATAAATACAAATAATTAAATACAAAATAATGATAATAATTTGGTCGCTCAATCCACCACTGTTTGTGGGACGCTGCTGTGCGCAATTGGCTGCTGGGTTTCGCCCACAAAATACATAGTCAATCCACTTTGCAGTATATTCTGTGAAGTGCTTTGAAACGTCTCAAAGATGTGATAAAGCTCTATATCAAATGCAAGGATTATTATTATTATTATTGACCTACCCTACAATATCCTCTCCCTCATAATGATTTGCTGATTTTACTCTCCCAACATTTCACTCTATTTCAGCAAACCTACCTTTTCTTTAAAATCAGCAAACAAAGGAAATTGTAATCCTTATACTCGTTATTCAATGTCTCGCCCTAATCAGTTTTTATTCTAACTGGTATGTTTCAACAGGTGTTCAATCCATTACCCAAGGCAATACAGCAGAATACTGTACATCAAATCAGACTAGACATTATAGCAGAATACATAAAATCTGCTACCTCATTACAGCAGAACACATCAAATCAGGCCATCCATTATAGCAGCAGATTTACTACCACAGGAAACATCAAAACAGGCTGTGCCTTTCAGCCCAATATACAGGCGATCGAGTTATTCATTGTAAGGGAATATATCAAATCAGTTCACTCACTGCGATGGAATAAATTAATTCAAACTGGTTAGAGAATATCAATAACCATCATCTCTTTGTAAAAGATATAAAATCAGAGGTTAGTGAATACAGCAGAATACATAAACCAATAATTATTATTAAAGTGGTAAATACTGTATAAATATTGCCACCTATTGAAGGATGTTGCAGAAAGAAGAGGGTCGAATCCAGTTGGAACATACACTGGCTGAAATGAAGCAAAGCAATGGAGCATTACAAGACCACATTGTTTTTCTAAAGGAGAAGATACGTGAGATAACTAAAGAGGTTAAAAGGTAAACAAAGAGACTGACTGGTCTCGGACATTGTTCACTGTCATGTACTGTTCCACGTACTCGCACAACATTGTCCATCCGGCTAATTGCATCTTCTGTTTGTTGTGGCTTTACTTATGATATTTTCCGTTGTGTGAAACAAGCTTAAACCAAATGACTTCTTGTGTCGAGGAAACAAAATTGTTGCCTGACTGAAAGTGTTTCTGATTTTGTGATACTATCAGTTTATTACATGAATCATTTTGAGAGCAGACGCACTTACAAGCTATGGATCTGTCATAAGACTGTGATAGCATCTTAATTTTTAATTATCATCCAGTGTTGATTAATTGGCTGTAGTATGAAGAAAATATATGAACAGTAATAAATACAACTGTGTCATTTAATGTGACATTTGTCAGGCTAGAAAACCAAACGAAAATTAATTATTTTACAGCAATCTTAAAACCCTAATAATTTATAATGGATCGTTAATTTTTTGTTTAAGTGGTGACCTGGATCATCTAAAATGGAGGCTTTGTTCATTTATGTATTAATAAATTAGAGAAAGAGAGAGAGAGAGAGTAAGTGACATAGCGGTTCAATTGAGGATCTTCACAAACTGGATCCGATATTTGCAAATTGTGACTTTTCTTGCAGGTTGACGGTTTTTAGACATCAAAATTAGCAGTTTTGTAAATAGCACACATTAGGGAAAGCACTGCCTAAGGATGTTGCACTTGCAGAATCAATTGGGATGTTTAAAAGGGAGATTGATAGATATTTGAGAATAAGGTGCATTAAGGGTAATGGGGAAAAGGGGGCTGGGGTGGAATTAAAAGATCTGCCTCTGTATAACACACTGGTAAACGGGCTGAATGGCCTCCTCTTGTTCCTATGTTTCTTGATAATCACAGGACATTAGCGCTTCAAATCCGATTATCGCAAATTGCACCCCATTAAGTCAGGTGGCAGGAATGGAAAAGAATAAATTGGATCAGTATGAAAAGAGAGAGAGAAAAATAAAAAAGCAGTGGGAGAGAAAGAGATGACTTATGGCAGAATAGTCGGGGAGAAATTAGCTGATTTAAGGGTTAGAAAGCAGGATTTTGAAGTACCTGTGAACGTGTTTAGTGAGATGTGATTGTTGGGCCGTGTGATAAAGCACCAGAGAGACTCATTGTGTTGGGGGCAGAAGTTGTGCTGGTATCAAAGAACAAAAATCCTTTGAGAATGAACCATCAAGAAAATAGCCAGACGTGGATAAATAAAGAGTAAATGATTAGACTTGAAGCAAATGACGTTTCTGTAATAATAATAATAATAATACTCGCATTTGATATAGCGCCTTATCACGGTCTTCAAGAGGTCTCACAGCGCTTCACAGGATATACTGTACAGTGTAGAGACTGTATATTTTGTGGGCAAAACGCGGCAGCCAATTGCACATGTTTTTTTTTAAAAAGAATGCAAAGCTAAAGGAAGTTATTTAATTCTTTGGTTTCTCAGGCTGCAACAGACACATCAGGATCAACTGGAGAAAGCTACAAAGCAAGTGCAAAGCTGTGAGGTGACCATCACAGAGGTGCAGGGAATGCTGCAGGCAACACAGGGCGATGTGGCCTCACTAAGCCAGTACAAGAAGATCTATGATGAGCTTCAGGAAGGTAAGCCATAACCTCTTTTTGTTTCCCTTCAGAGCGATTTTATCAAAGGGAAAAATCTTAACTATCCTTTTACATTAGACAAGAGGCAGTTTGAGGGCAATAAATAAAACTTAAAAAAGATGTTTGGAGTAAGAAGACCAAATCTGCGAGCACGGAGGAGTATAGGGTTACTTTTCGAGGTGCTGGCATTACTGGCTTCCAGGTGTTCACCTTTGATCTAGCTTCGGGCAAGAACTTTCTGAAGAGGTTTCTTGATGGCTGTTGACATAATCTGTGGCAGATCTTAAACGTTTAGAGATTCCAAAGTGTGGCTGAAAATGTCAGTGTATATCTTGCGTAGATAAAATGATTGATTTATTGATTAGCCATAATGACTAGTGTAAGATAAATAGGGATTTTTCACTTTTCAAAACTACACGAAAACACTTCTCAACATAGTTCAAAAAAACATTAAAACACAAAAGCTTTGAAGTGCATCAATAGCACCAGTTAATAATAAAATAATTACATTATTTGCATTTACAGCAGGTTTTTATTGCATGTTATATGCACTTCTTAAACTTCATTTTTTAATGCTTCTACAGGTCTGATACAATGTTATTTAATCTGATGTTGATATTACTTTTTTCAGGAAGCTTCAACTAAGAGTGTAGACAATGAAAGAAAATGTTGATGTTTGGTACACTGTGGATAATATAACATTTATATTATATTTTTATAACAAAGTAGAGATTTCATAATATTATGTAAACATTCCCCAAATCCCTCTCAAATGACAGTATAAAAATGACTTTTGCTCCTGATGGAACTGATTAAAAATATATAAGGTTACTTTTTAATGTATAATATTGGTTTTCAGTAATTTCAATAGAGAAATATTGCAAATAAATAAAAAAAATTCTGTGTATTTCTTGATGTCTACTAATACCGATGAGTGCAATTTTGAAAGATATATAATGGTAGAAAATATGCATTTATGAACTCAGAGGGGTTATGATATCAAACCTTCCTGTGTTTTAGAAGTAACTCTTTGAACTATTCTCATCATGTTATTTTCTGTGACATGGTAACCTACTTTGTTTTGACTAGGATGATCAATGGCATCCTTGGAAGGCTACACAAGATCTGCTATTGCAAGGAGCAAATTATAGAGAGGGTGTTATATATAGTATTTGAATTAACAAGGGAATGTGCTGTGTTATATCAGAGGTCATAATATGTCAGTGAGTGTTAAAGTGAGAGGAACTACTGATGTTGGATGATTTTTTCATATCCTTATTAGAACATAACATAAGAACATAAGAAATGCTAGACGAAAAAAGACCGAGATCCATCTAGTTTGCCTTCCACCATCCTGGCTGTCGCAATCACATATGTCCCAAACTACCTATGTCCTATATCCCATAATGTTATTTTCTAAAAGAAAATTATCTAATCTGTGTTCGAAAGAATCAACACTTCCTGCTTCACCCATCTCCCTAGGGAGCTTGTTCCACAGGTTCACTATTCACTCACTGAAATATTGTTTTGATAGATTCATTCTCAATTTAGCCCTTCAATCGCAGGCCGTGTCGTCTGGTTCTACTATTCTGGACAAGTTGAAACAGCCTGGCATGATCTATATTGTCTAGCCCCTTTAGAATCTTAAAGACAGCAATCATGTCACCTCTCAATCTTGGACATGCCCAATTTACTGAATCACTCCTCATAGTCCAGTCCTTCCATTCCCTCAATCATTTTGGTTGCCATCCTCTGTATCTTCTTGATTTCTGCAATATCCTTTTTGTTCTGCAGCGACCAGAACTATACTCAATACTCTAAGTATGGTCTCACCAATGATTTATATAGTGGCAGGATTACGCCACTATTTCAGCTTGCTATTGGTCTATTGATACATCCCAACATCTGGTTTGCTTTACTCACTGACACAGAGCATTGTTGGCAGTGCTTCAATTTATTGTCAATCAGAACCCCCAGGTCCTTTTCATTTAACATACATATTATTTTCTTTACATTCAAATAATGGTCCCTTCCAGGATTTTTTTGTCCCCATGTGAAGTACTCTACATTTCTCCACATTGAATTTCATCTGCCACCAATCTGCCCAATTCCAAAGTATGTTAAAATCCCGCTATAAGCTATCTTGTTCAGCTTTGCAATCTACCACCTTCATTAGATTGGTGTCAACTTAGCCACTGTACTTGCGACTCCTAGTTCCAGATCATTTATAAAAATGCTAAACAAAAGAGGTCCCAAAACAGACCCTTGTGGAACTCCACTGGTAACATTTTCTCAGTCTTATGAGATTCCCTTACCACCACCCTCTGGGTTCTTCCGGTCAACCAATTGCGTATCCATTCTAATATACCTCCACTGATTCCCACTTTTTTTTTTACTTTCAGTACCAGCCTCTCAAGAGAAACTGTATCAAAAGCCTTACTGAATTCCAGATATACAACATCCACAGCCTTACCCTTATCAAGCTCCCTTGTCACAGCGTTAAAGAAAACCAGTAAACTAGATTGGCAAGATCTTCCCTTCATTAATCCATATTGGCTATCAGTTATGATTTTATTTCTGTCCAGGTGCTCCATGATCTTATCCTTAATAAGTCTCCATAATTTTATCCAAAATGGACATCAAACTTACTGGTCTGTAGATTTCTGGGTTACTTTTTATATCTTAAAAATAGGAGTGACATCTTCCTTTCTCCAGTTCCCCGGGACCTCTCCAGTATTCAGTGATTTTTGAAAGATTTGTGCCAGCGGTTCTGCTACTTCCTCCCTTAGTTCCTTAAGGATCCTATGCAACTTACCTGCAATCTACCCCTGAGATTTATTTACCTTAAGTTAACACAGCTGTTTGGCAGCCATGCTGGTAGTGATATGAATGGTGTCACATCTTTTCTCTGTGACATCCTTGAGTTGTCTTTCCAGATCAGATAGGTTACCTGTCTTCTCCTTGGTAAAGACTGATGCAAAAAAACTTATTTAGCACTATTGTAGCCTGTGCAGCATTATTTGCCATGTTGTCTCCTGAACCCACCTCAGTGGTCCTATTCCATTGCTCTTCTACTCTTAATGTAACTAAAATAAACTTTTTGTTATTATCCTTCACATCTCTTGCCATGTTCAATTCAAAGCTTTTCCTTGCCATTGTGATTTTTCTCCAACCTGCTCCCTGAAGCATTTGGTCAACCTGACGCGTCAGATCCTCAACCTGTGCACCGGTAGATAACTTACCATTCTATTGCCTGGGTCTGGTTTGCACAGAATGCGATCTGTGAACCGAATAGTCGAATCCCCTAATATCACAACTTGTCTAATACTTCTTCCCTGGCAGGCTGCTGGATTGCCTAGGTGCACGGTCCTCCCTTACATGTCTCAGCCATCACTTGGGTTTCCATATCATCTCTCTCCAGAGGAGAGAAACTGTTGGAGAGCAACAGGGATTCCTGCTCCATTTGCCTACCACAACTTCTGGCCCCTTACCTAACAGAGACCCAATCTTCTCCTCTAAGTACCGGGGGCTCCTTTCTTACAGAGCTCCCTAGGAAAGTCTCCTATAATACATCATTAATAAACACTTCTCCCTCCCTAATACTTTGGTGCATGGCCAATCGTTTACTAAGGCTGACCACTTCAGCCTGAGTGAATCTACCAGCATGCAGTTAATGCAGATGAATCCATTCAAAACCTGAGCCTGGAAAGCAAACATCTTGCAACTTCTGCAACACAGGAAGTATTCCATTGTTATATATGTTATATGAGGAAAAAAAGTTTTCTCACCTGCACCTCCTTCCCCCTCTGCACTGAATTCCCACTCTCACCAAATTCTTTAACAGAATTCTCACTCTGTTCCACCTCACAAAGTTCCCTCCTCACTCTGCTGGGCTCCCTGCTCGAGTTTAGGTTTATTTTCAGTATCTTTTATTTTGTTTTCGGTATTGCTATCTATAATGAATTTCACCTTAATAACTAAGTGAAGTAAATGTTTTATTATCAAATGAATGGTTTTGAATCAGTCATTGTTTGTAGAAGCACTCCGGGATGCTACCCCTCTTGTAGGGTGCTGTATAAATGCAAATTGTTTTTGTTGTTGTACATTCTGACATGAAAATGTGCTTTCTTGGTTGAAAGATAACATTCAATGTATCCATTTTAATTGTAATTCAAAGCTATTTCATAACGAGAAATGAAAGCTTCCATTATTCTTCAGTCACTCAGCCTATAATTCATGAGGATAATAATCCTTACAATTGCTATAGCGCCTTTCACGTCAGGAGAACATCTCAAAGCATTTCCCGGGATGTGCTGTAAAGTTGAGTGACTGTGTGTTTTATGGCTGAATGCATGATTGCACTGACAGAAACGAGTCATTTAAAATTTGGCCTAATAGATTTTATGCATGTAATTAGCATCATAGATTAAGAAATGCATATGATATAATACCTTCAACAAAACAACATTCAGACCAAGTTATTGTATATGAGTAACAGTTTAAATAACACTTTTTCTTGGCGACAGCTGTTTAGAAGTCCAAAGCACTGAACCACAGCAGTGGGACTTGGGTTTACACCCACAGATTTTGCAATGTAAGCCATGTTGTCACATCGAGATGGTGAGGCAAGTGCAGGTGCTTTTCCATAGGGAGAGGTAGGACACAAATGGCATGTCTTTTGCAACTCCTAACAGCTGCTTTCAGAAAAAAATACAGGTAAAGAGTGTGTAACCAGGAGAGACAAAAATGGCGAATAAAAATAAGCATCTTCAAATGTAAATCAAGTACCATTTATAATAATAATAATCCCTCCAAAACCAAAAACAATAATAAATTGGTCATATTCAATCTACGACTGTTTGTGGGACATTGCTGTGCGCAATTGGCTGCCGCGTTCGCCCACAAATATACAGTCAATTCACCTTACAGTGTGTTCTGTGAAGCGCTTTGGGACGTCCTCCTGACGTGAAAAGTGCTATATCAAATACAAGGATTATTATTATTATTATTATTACCATTTACAGTCGTATGTGTTTTTTTCTAGAAAGCTTACAGTAACAGTGGAGTTGACACTGTCAACTAGTTAAGAAATTGCTGTCATACCATTTATTTTAATGGCTCAACTCCAAATTTAACCAGTCGCCACTCCTTCCTTTTTTGGATTAATTTATAAATGTAGCACGTGCCAGCATGAGTCAATAGCTGAATATAACATGCCCCAAATTTTCCTGAGCTATTTCAGGCCCAACATTGACAGTACCTAATTCAAAATCAAGTTATATTGTATTTGTAAATTAGTTATCGTTTTTACTCTTTGACGCTTGCTTGTTGGTTCAGCTGGTATTTGATTATGATCTGTGCCATTATCATGTAAATTTTGGACATAAAGTAGTTTTCATTGTTTTCTTGTGTTTTCTTTTCTACATTTTATTCCTCGTTTCCTTCTTTGGTTATTCAGAAGAACAGAAGAAAACATAGATTGGGAGAAAATCCCTTTCGGCCTGTACAAACACTACTTCTACAGTAATCTACCAGTCTAATCCGTCACAGAATCTACTCACCTGGATGATTCCTGTCTCACTGTAATCTTGCCCTAATATCGAAAGACAATCAATTAGATACCTATCATTGCTCCAGTATTCCCCCCTTCATCTCTGGCAGGTTGCCACGCATAGTCCCAGCAGATTGGTCGCTCTATCCCTTGAGGATGTGGCTGTCTTTTTCTGTTGTTGTCTCTATAATCCTCAGTGCCCTATCCTCAACAGAGAGCATTTACCCTGAAACTTGAGTTAAGAAGGTAGTTGATACCTCTCGCCGTTCTCCACTAGTGCCGATCAGTAAGGGGCCCAGTACCGAGATCAATTCCCACTTATTTTCCTTCCCTTCCTTATTTGTAGCCATCCAGTTTCCACTCGTTCCTCTAACTTTTGACCAAGCCAAGATTCCCAACAGTAATAAGTCATAGATTGGTTATAATGCCTTTTGCATCAGGAGCAAGTCTCAAAGCACTTCACAGGTGTACAATAAAATGTAATAAGTATATTTTATAGATAAACAGTTATATAATATGAGGAGAGAAATCTGGAACACAAAAAGCTCTTTGAGGCTGTGATTTGATTCTGGATCTTGCATTACACGGTGCTGTACTCTACCACTAATGTCATTGGGACAACTCATATCCATTAATCGAAAAGCATATTCTATTTAAAACTGTTTGCAATGTTTTTTAGGATTGAGATTTTGTATCTCATCTAAGTTTACGAATGTACAGTAATCTTTTGCCACTTTTTGTTTTATCTTGCGTAGATTTCCAGCAACCCAGGGGAACAAAGAAGAGAAACTCATTGTCAGCAAGTTCCACAACAACTCCCGGGAACAGAAAAGCAGTTGTAGCAACAAAGAAAGTGAGCGATTTCTGTTTAATCAAACCCAGAAACATTAACATTTTTGATTTGTTCAAATTTATTCTACCCTTCAGGTGAATGAGCATAATTGCCGTAATAATACAGATGATTTTTATGGCAGGTAGTATAAAAAGGATATGAATAAATCATTTTGGAACATGCCATATGACAGCAATCTAGTATTGTTCTATTCTTAAAGGAGCTCATTTGTTAGATACAAGCTGTAATACATCTGTGTTTCTCATTAGCGAGAGAGCATTTTAAACTGTGCGCTAGACGTTTATTAGCAATGATTTATGTAGAGGATTTTCGACAGTAAACCATTAAACTTGCAGTTTATTCCATTGGTAAGGAGAACATAATTGTAAACTGTGCAAGGCCAACTTTCAAAAGCAATAAATTTAATAGTCACTCAATTAACAGTGTGTAAACAAGTATGGCTTAAATAAAAGGAAAACCACTTACATGATTTTATTTTTATCTGGACTATTTCGATTGAAGGAGGAGCCTAAATACATCCGAATATTTTAATGTGAATTAGTTTCACCTCCAGACGCATCTTCCAATCTTGATTAAATAGGCAGGTGCAGTCCCAACAATCGTGTATTGTTAGAGCTTGCCTTAAACTAATTTATATTTCTAGCAACTTGACATCCTGCCATTCGGAATTTGTAACAAAATATTTTATTTGAGGTTAAGGTAGGGCACATTGTTCGAGACAGAGCTTTACTGTGTATCTGGCTGTTCTGTACCTGACCTGTCGGTGCTCGATGATGACTAATGGAGAAGTGTTCCTTTCTGCATCACTGATATCTTTCACTTTGATGAGCAGGAAAAGAAAAAATTAACCTAAATAGAAATATTTCTGAATAATTTCCGAAAAAGGTATTTTTCACATTTCTTTCAAAGTTAATCTTTTGTCCAGAGTTGCACTCACAAGGGTGTAAAACTGCAAACAATAATTTACAATAATACTTATATAATAATGATAATAATTCTTGCATTTGATATAGCGCCTTATCACATTGTGGAGATGTTTCAAAGTGCTTCAGAAGATTTTGTTGTGAAGCATAGTGACTGTGTATTTTGTAGGTGAACTTGGCAGCCAATTTGCACACAGCAGTGTCCAACAAACAATGAGCAAGTGAATAAGTAAACAAATAAAATCAATAAATAATCCTTGCATTTGAGATAGACCCTTATCAGGTCATTGAGACATCTGATTGCACTTCACAGAATATATTGTAAAGTTGATTGACTGTATATTTTATGGACGAAACGCGGCAGCCAGAGTGTCCCACAAAGGGTCATGGATCGAAATGACCAAATTATTTTTTATTATTAAATAGTCTCCCGGAAATGAGTTCACAGTTTGGCTAAAACGTTTAGGGCTCCTGCTGTTATGGTCAAATGGACAATTTTATCTGGGGAATAAACTCCCCTTTTCAAATAGTATCGTGGAATCTTTGACTTCCACATGAGCAGGCAGATGGGATCTCAATTTAACATCTCATCCGAAAGCCAGCACTTGGGCATTGCAGCAAACTACCAACACTCCTTTGGATTGTTAGCTTAAACTATGTGAGTCCAAGGGTGGCTTGAAACTCCCACTCTTCTGACTCGGAGGCGAGAGTTCTCCCAACAGGGCCAGGCTGTTGACAGGTCTGCAAGCCTGAGAATTATTCACTGAAAGACAGACGAGGGATATAATCTTTGCTGGCAGTGTCTTTTGTTTTGTAGGTAGAATGAATGTTCAAAGATTCAATTCGAGAAAGAAATGAGCTGCTCGATAGTGATATGTTTAGTTGTTGGGACGTTCTCCCGACGTGAAAGGCGCTATACAAATGTAATTTGTTGTTGTTGTTGTTGGATACCAAGTATGATTAAGATTGGAGAATAATTTATTTAAATTGTGATGGATTGCCAAATTCTGCAAATATCCAGCTGTTGCTTATTTTCTATTTTAAAGATTTTTTTCTTTTTTGAATCATGCATTGTTTCTTTTAGGTTTCCCATGGGGAAATATGGACAGATTACAACATCCTGGCCTCTTGTTCTCTTGTTCCATTGATTATTCCACAGACACTGTTGGTTCTATTCAATGACTGTCCAGTGGAAAAATGGGGGGGGGAAACTGATTTGTATTTGACTTGCTTTGTTCTGTATTGAGTATTGACCATAATACAATGTGCGCATGGTAAATTTTGAACTAATAAATTGAGTCAAAAAAAAATTCATACACCTAGCATAAAGAATCTGAATCATAAAAAGTTTATAGCTCCAGAGACCATTTGGCCCATTGTGTTTTTCTTGGTGCTGGCTCTCCCACACTGGAGATATTTTTTCTCTAATCCCATCCCCTTACTCTTTTTCCACACCCTTTAATATTAATAAACTGTCATGTAGGAGACTGCCTGCTGGCATTCATACCTATATTTTGCTGCCAGCCAAAGGGCAAATGAATACAACCAATCCTTTTAACTGAAATCGGCATTAGACCCAGAGCAAAACTGCATTCCTCATGGGAAGGCTCGGGGTTAGTGTCCCAGTCAATCTGAACTCAAGATTACTGCAATTAACATACTTCAAGGGAAATGTACCTTTTCAATAAGGCTATTCTGGTAGATATTGTTTGCGCAGCAAAGGATTGGTTTCAGTCATCCAATTGATACTTTAAATTAAATTTTCATTTTTAAGGGTGTCATCTTTATTGGTAAAACAACAGAGTGTTTGAAAAGCATTCAAACACTAATCGTCATCTACAACAGACATGTAACTGATATTTTTTTTCGATGAAACAGAAGTGTATCTTGTTGAGGGTATTTTAAAGGGTATAAAGAAAGATAATCCCCTGTGTTTTATTTTGACATCTCACTCAGGGACAAATCTGAAAACCTACACTCCAGTGTATCTACTTTGATGTTTTCTTTTCATGTCCCATTTGCTTCCTTTTTCTAGTCGTGAAGGATACTTTACATTTGTTCCGTAAATACTGTGAGAAATCTGTAAAATACAAAACACATGAAAGGAACATGGGATTGTTGCCAACAGGGCATCTTTAGGGTGATAACACACCATTAAAGTCACAAAAGCCAGGATAATTGAAAGACTTAATAATTTGTCGTGACTTAAAGTAAATAAACATCAAAGGTGAGAGATCACTGACATTTAGTCATTATCCTTTTTTTTGCCAATTTTCTTCCCTTGTCCTCTCTTGAAGGCGCAGATTCCTGTTTGCTAGTCATCTTCTGGTATCAAAAAAGCAGGATGAGTTTAAATTAGACTCTTCTAACAACATTTTGTACCACTTGGTGAGTGAGCGATCGAGTGAGTGAAGTATAAACAAGCAAGACAATACATTGATAGATCGATCATTACAAAAATAGCTGGCTGTGTCGTTTACAAGGAATAATCCTTCTCTCTTATTACCACCCTTTAGCAGTTGCCAAACCAAGCCTGTTTTGCCTAAATTTATTTGAATTTCCTTTCTTCATTAGCTATTAACAGTACAGATTCCTAACTAGTTAGAGGATGCAAACTGAATCTCCACAATGCTGTTTCAATGTGTGCTGCATCTGATAAAGGTTAATGTATTTCAATCGCACTTAAAATCACGTTACAGTAGTGAAGTAATAAATAGGGCTTTGAAATACTGTGCAGCACAATATGGGTGCAGTCAATTCACCTTAGAGTGACAGAACTTTGCCTTGATTTGAATATGTGGTTGAATTCAATCTGAATGGAACCATTCGCATTAAACTGAGTTTGATCTGAGGTTAGATTATGGAACGCTGGGCAAATGAGAATCATTTGTTAAACAGTTGGCAGAATTGTAGTACAGGTTAGTTTCAGTTGTGATCAGCAGACTGATCGGTGTGCTGACTCAATGAGCTACAACTGTTTTGCCTTCATGTAAAACAGGGAGCGTTTAAACACAAATGTTTAAAGTTGACCCTGGTAAAGCTGCCTTTACTAAAAGGGAAATCAGAGGTAGCTGGCAGAGAAGATTCCATATCCCATTCTCCCATAGCCGTTTCAACAGATACTGTTTCACGCTTCAATGATACTGACCGCTTTGTAATTTCTTCTTATTTCTCGTGGCGCATCCCAGCCTATCTGGTTGTAATCTTACTAAGACCACTAAATATAATAACTTTATTGAAAAGAAACATAAACTGTTGTCTTCCTGTCCCTCCAGGACTTGTTCTTTCTGGTTCTTTGCCAAAGCTGCCTTTTGAAACTGCTGTGAATCCTTCTATTTATCACTCTTCCATCCAGATGGTTCATTTGCTAGGTTTAATAAACAAAACTCTGACCTCCTTGGCTCACTTTTCTCCTCTGACTCCAATCTTGATGACCTTGGCATAGAGCTTCTCTCCATTGCTCAGTTCTGTTCTACACTAAGTCAGGCGTAAAGTTTTGTACTCACTGTGTCTGTCACATCTTTCACTTCCAGCAAACTCAAAATAAATCCTCTGGTTCTAAAGTTTTAAAAGCCTGCCAATTGTAGGAGTTTGAGAAGAGTGAAGGACGGAGGTAGGGAGTTTCAGTAATGGGGGAAACAATGAGTTAAGACAAGAGTAAAGGACAGTAAAGGAGGAGGAAGGACATGTTGGATGGCATATTTGATGCTGGGGAGTAACAAAAGGAAAAATTATAAATAAACCAATATGCTCCTAATAGACACTGACTGACATGAAAACGAGTGTCTCACTACCTACAATTTTGTGGCTGTGGTTTTGCTTTCTTCGATTTATACCTTGTATACTTATACCTTGAAATACATTGTATTTCACTTTGAGTCATCTCAAAGATGTGATAAGGCGCTATATTAAATGCAAGAATCATTATTATTTTTATTGTTGACATTCAGGCCATACTAATGCAATGTCAAATTGACTATTTAACTAAATGAAGTATTCTCATCGCTTGACTCTAAGCCAGTGCTAAGCATTGGTCCTAGATCATAAATATCACATATAAACACGGAGTAAAAAATCCATCTGCTCTTTTGCGAGCCTAATTCAGAAAAGTGTGATTTTTTTTTACATTTCCCACAGTAGCATTCTTGTGCTATTGACACCCCCAAATTTCATTGCCAAATTATGAACTGTATTATGCTGTGGGACTGCTAGGAAATGGACTGAGACTACGCAAACCTATTCCACTTAAAACCTTTACAACAAAGAAAGACAAGGCTTTAATCCTTTCAGTCTAGCCTGGAATCAAACCAAACCCAGGTCCCAAAGGTAAAAGGATAGCATTGTATTACTGTGTTTCTTGTTTTATTGAGTTTTCTCTGTGAGTAAGAGTTGAAAGGAATCCATCTACAATGAATTTGCAGTCATGTAATATTGAAAAGGTCAACAATTATGGTTTTGTTGTTTGTTTTTAATGTTGAGATTGGATTGTTAAGTGTAAATGTTAAAAATGACTTAGCACAAAATATGACAGTAATAACCTGTGGAAACCTGCTGTTCACTGCAGTTGGGTTGAACACGGATCTTGCAGACTCCATTCGAAATATGTCCAAAGGGTTCATTGGAGACTGGCGGGGAAATATTACCATCTAAGGCAATGGCAACAGCAATAAAAAGACTAAAACAGAAGACAAGTTGCTTTGAGAATAAATCCTTCTGGTGAAAAATTGTAAATGTTGATTCTTAATGAATGTGCTGAAAGCAATATCTATCGCCCGGGTTAACCAAGAGTCTGATATTTACTTATATATATATATGTGTGTGTGTATCATGTAGTGTTGAATAGTCTCTTTGAAGCAATGATACTATAGAATGAACAGTTCCCACCAACAACTAGGTGGAAATTAGCTATGAATGGATTTTTGTTTTGGTACATTAAGTGCGTTAACAATAGAGTGCGGATAAAGCTTACATTTGCAAGGACAGATGTCTGTCGCATCAGTTGTTGCTGAGTGCGTAGAACACCTAGAGAAATTTCACTGCGTTGCAATAGACTCACCCCCAAAATATACAGTCACTACACTTTACAGTGTATCCTGGGAAGCGCTTTGAGACATCTCGATGACGTGATAAGGTGCTATATCAAATGCGAGGATTATTATTATTTTTATGAGCAATTTCCTATAGGCTGATGTACACTTCAAACCTCCACCTTTGTGGTGTTCGGAGTGAGTGGTTGTTACACTTCTCCACCTGTTCACTTTAAATTTTTCTTGATCCTAGATTTGATCCTTCACCTGGGTTTGATCGGCATTTTGTACAAATGTCTTTGATTGAGTTTGTGTGGAGGCAACACTGTGCGTGTTTTGTGTATTAATTACATTCTGTGTTGTGCCTATTATTCTTGTTTGAATATTCTGCTGCTATTTGGGACTGGATGTTGTTTCCCTTCAGTGCTGTGAGATAGTTGATAGGTTTTGATCAGATAAATCGTGGGACATTGACTACTTGTTGATGGATCGGTAAAAAGGGAGCATAAACAGGATCATCATTGAAGAGCTCAGGGGAACCATTAGAAAAAATGTCTTATTGCAAAGGTTTACTAGGAATTGGGGTTTGAAGCGAAGATCATACCAATATTGAAAAGGGAATTGAAAAGGTATTTGAAGAAAAATAATCAGAAAAGTACGGAAATTGAAATGAGAGTGTTGAGGGCATTGAGATTGGAACAACAACTTGGATTTATATAGGACCCTTCACACAGGGTAGCGACCCTGAGTGTTTGACAGAGCAGAGTCTGACACCCAGCCAGGGGATGGGAGTGGGGAGGTGACCGTAAGCACGATCAAAAGGGAAGGTCTTTAGGTGGGATTTGAGAGAGGGGAGGGAAGGGGCCAGGTGGAGAGATTGAGGGAGAGAGTTCCAGAGTTTGATGGATGAGCAAGACCGGCATAGGCTCAATGGGCCAACTAGCCTTGTTTTGCAATTTCTGTAATTGTATAGTGTGATACTGAGTTAGGAGCAATGATTAGAGAAGCTGTAAGGTTCACCAGTCCTGAGAGAAGATGACCCATAAATATGTATAGCATTTTAAATGGATTTAAATGAAAAAGGAAACCCAGAATAATACTTTAGGATACACCAGGATAGTAGAACGTAGGTGTAGAGTTTGCAAAGGGCAATTTCGGGACAGCCATCAAGAAGTGTAAGTTTACACAGAGGACAATTAACAACTGGAACAATTGCCTGGAAGGGTCATTGAGGCCAGGACACTGTGGACCCTCACCTTTTGGAACTCCATCCCACAATCCCTTCGCCTTGCTCCCTCTCTTGCTTTCTTCAAGGCACGACTCAGGACCATCTTTTCAACTGTGTCTTCAGCCTCCCTCCTAACCCCTCTGCCCTCCCTCATCCCAACCCTGCCCCCCTACGCTCGGGTCCTGATCCCTGACTGTTCAGCGCCTTGGGACGTCCTCCCGACGTGAAAGGAGCTTTACGAATGTAATTTTGTTGTTGTTGTTGTGATGGAGGAATGGTAGGTTGCGTATTCTGGTATTCACCACCCTGTATGTTAGCAAGTTCCTCCTAAACTCCTTTTTAGATGTGTTACTAGTTATCTTATATTTATATCCTCTCACCAGCAAGTGGAAACACCTTTTTGACCTTTCTATTAACATAAACTCTTTTGAATCACTTCACAATAACTTTAAACACTATCAATCTTCATTCCTCACCTTACGCTCCATTTTCTCTTGTTGCAGGCTCATCTACTTTCGTATATTGAAGCCACAAAACAACTTGAACATCAGGTTCTGCAAGTTCAGAACAATGTGCTTGAAGGTCAGTTTACCTGTGGATCAGTCTTGTTCTTGGTACATAAAAACATATTTAACACAGATAAACTTGACCACCACCAATGCTTTATTTAACACGTATAAATTATTCTCTCCCGCTTCTACCCATTTGTAGCAAGCAACAGGAGATGTATGTTGATTACCTGCTGTCAATGCAATATCAAATGCAAGGATTATTATATTATTATTACTATTATTTGCATGCCTGTTTTCTACCCCTCTCCCTGTGGTCCCATTCGCTGCTTGGCAACTTCCTTTAATGGTGGACCAAAGATTAGCAATTCACTGTGTGTTGATACAAGGGTTCAATCATTTCTACTACTGCATTGCAGTGCCATTAAACCAGTATTACAGCTTTTTAAAAAAAAACATATTTTAACTTTTCGGATTTCATTGAAGGATTTAAGTGAAACTTATTTTAACAAAAGGGTCGATTGATTGCTGTCTTACAAAGTGGACATGTTTCCTGGATGTTACTGACAACAATGGCCTTCTACTGCGTTGTACACTTTCTATGATTCTAGCTTAAACTCTCTGTAATATTAATATTTGCCCCTTTGCAACTCTAAACCTTGTCAGAAAATGCTATTGATCTCTGATGACCTTCATTGAAATGTAGCCTTCCTTTTACATCGCTGTTGGGTGCCAGAGAGTATTGGTTGGGTACTCATTTTGGCTGCTACATTGTTCTCAAATTAGTCAGTGCAAGAATGCCTCAGTGGGTGTTGCTCAGTAATTTCCAGTCCTTTCCTAGCCTGTACTAAGTACGGTCCTCTGGTGGTAAGTAAGGCCACTTTGGGAGCTTCCTTGACATGCTCTCTCTAATTGGCCAGATTTTATAGTTTGGCTCCAGGCCTCAATCCACCTCTTTCAGCAATGTTGGCCAACTTGCTTGACAGAAAAGGTACGATTACATTTTTCAATAGGTTCCTCCCATAACCTGACTAGCAGCATTTAAGAATGATGATCTTTCTGAATGTGCAATGTGGTTTAAAATTGTCTTGAATAATCCTAATGAACTCCATGGGGGAAAAAAACTTTCCATTAAAGAACTGCCTAGTTTCATGTATATTCTCAACAACAACAACAAATTACATTTATATAGCATCTTTCACATCAGAAGTACGTTTCAAGGCGCTGGACAAAGAGTAGGGTTTGCACTCGAGCTGGGGGTTGAAGTCAAGAGGGCTGGAGGGCAAGTGGGTGGAGGTAGGAGGATGACCAAAGGCACGGTCAAAGAGGAAGGGCCTGAGATAGACTGTGAAGGAAGCAAGGGAGGGGGTGAGGTGGAGGGATTCCGGGATGGAGTTGCCAGAAAGGTTGAAGACCCGACCGCCGATGGTGGGGCGGACAGGGCAGGGGACCTGGAGCAGCCCAGCGCATGCTGAGCAGAGGAAGCCAACAGGTTGGTAACGTTTTAGCAGGTCGCACAGGTAATCTGTAAAACCATTTCCGTGTTTTGATGGTGCAATAACAGCTCGACCTAAGTGTAGCACCCCCTAGATTATTGTTGTGCATTTACTTTCATTGCCATTTTGTTTGCTTGTTATATTGGCTGAAGTTGTGCAGCACCAAACTGAGGTTGAAAGGCCACAGACTGATTGCGTCATTGGAGTGTAGACATAGCCATAGTGCATTACCAATCATCTATCACAACATGCCCTGAATTCAACCCTATGAGCCACATTCTTCTCAGGCGGCTGCTTCATAAATAACAGTAATACCAGAATCTACATGTAGAACTAATGCTGCTGCCTCCACCCACACTCCAACCCTAATCAAAAGTAATAAAGGCGTTTTTCTAGGCACGCACTAAATGTAATTGTGAATTAAATCTGCACTGTGTCGGCCATTTGAAATCACTATTCCTTTGGTCATTTCTGTGAAATTAGGCTGTTTGGCAAACATTGGAAATCATCGCTTCTCATTTAATGATTGTTACCTGCTTCATTTGGTTTGCTCTTTTTTTTTGCAGAATTTGACGCCTACTTAGAAAGCCACAGGACTTGGCTGGCAACCAAGAATTTCCAGAATAATAGGAATGACCCAGCATTTTCCACTGAGGAGCTTGAAATATTGACCACAAGTAAAGAAGTAAGGAGTTTGTTACTTTTGTGGGAGACTCTCATGCTGTTTATTTTCCTGCACATTTAGTGTTGATTCCACTGCGTTTGTGCACCAATTTGATTGTAAACGTGTTGTATTAAAACCACAACAATGACAAAATTACATTTGTATAGCGCCTTTCACGTCGGGAGGGCGTCCCAAGGTGCTGGAAAACAGTATCTGGCCCAGGATTTTGCACTGATTTGGGTACCAAGTTACCTGGCAAAAATCATCTCATGAAAATTTTCTTCGACTGATGCACACCGATTGTCGATAGTAAATCCTTTGAGACGTTTCAACCACTTGATAAGCCTCTATAAATGCAAGGATTATTTTAGTCTCAATGCAATGAAGATTCATGACCCCACAAGGACTTTAAAGCGCACCTTTTATGCGTTGATAATGTGTTTGGATCTCAACGTGACACGTTTGCATGCGCAAGAACCGTTGACTTGTTTAAAACTTAAATGGTGGTACGAGCAGTATAAGTCATGTTCTATTGCTCTACTACTGAAAAGAATGGGACAAACATAGAGACTTGAGTTATGTGCCTTTGCTCTGTGTTTATGCCAGCTATGTGCTGAAAATGTCTATGTCACACTGTAAACTAAGTATATAGTGTTGAACTAGAAGGGGTTACTGATTTTGTTTTATTTCCGTTCAGCGCTGTCTTAAGTGGTTGGTCTTTCCCTCTCTTGCCCCGTCCCCCATCCCCCTGGTCTGTAAGTTGTTAACACTCGTCTCCAGAGTGCAATTGTGATTTTCTGAAAGCAGTAATTAATTTTCAAAAATGTTCTTAAAATTGAACTCAAATACCACTCATATTGATTAATTGATCTAATGTAAATACTATTATAGTAATAAATTCATATTGGGACCTGTAAACAAGAACTCTGCATATTGGAAAGCTAAATCATGCAGTCACTGAAGTTGTACAAATTTAGGACAGATGTGTTAATTTAAGGGAGTCGCAGGATAAAGAGGATACATTTTTATCTAATGGAGAGTAAAGGCTTGCTAGAAATGCCTTGCATTTAATCTTCATTTGTGAGGTCATCTGTGGTTGTAAATTAGGTAGAAGGATTATAAGATCCTAATTCTGGAGTATTTCAAGCAGAGTTACAGATGCTTGTGTGTGTGTGTGTGTGTGTGTAGTGTGTGTGTTAATCACCGTGCATCCACAGCTTGCAGGGAAACAGCAGAAATTTCTGGAGTCAATGGCAGAGATTTCGAAGGAGCTGGCACTCTTACAGCAACACAAGGAAAGCTTGCAGCAGCAGCTGAACGAATATGAGCAGACGCGGCAACAGGTAAAGAGGCCAGCGATAGATGACATCAACGCCACGCTCATTTACATAACTTATTCGCGTCTCTGGGCACATTGATTCAAATAATCACCACAATGTTGATGTGCAAATCAAACATGGTTACGTCACCTAAATGGTAGGGTTGAGCAGTTGGATTATTTTGTATTTCAGGTTCAACCTTTTTAACAGCCTAGTCCTTTGAGGCTGAACTTTCAAGTGTAAAAGTTTATGAAGTGCTTTTCCTCACACAAGGAAGTGTGGATAAGAATCATTTATTTTTTGGCTTGCACAATTCAGTGTGTGTGTGTGTATTGGCAGCACATGATTTGACTTTCCCATTGAATTATTTGGAGTGAGGAGAGATTGTTGGAAGAGATGAGAAGACTGTTGGAAGACGTAAGGTCACACAAGGGATTAAATGGCTGTCCAACTTATAATAGGCCACACTTGCACCACCAAGGATTGGATAGACACATCATTGGAAGGAAATAACTGGAGCGGAGTGAAGGGAATGTCATTCTGCTTGAACCGTGCTGCACTTGACCTGGGTAGGGGGCCTAGACTTTCACCATTCCCTCTCTTGAGCTATCCATAACAAGACGTGTGCATATATGTGTGTGTGTGTGTGTGTGAGAGCCCCCACCTTATAATGTGATGACTAAAACTATGTGCAATCCTCCAGATCTAGTCTAACCAGAGCATTGTATAGCTTGAGCATGACTTCTGGGGATTGAACTCAACTGAATTGGCCATTTAGCCCAGGATCCTGGTTACTGCCTTGTACACACCCTGCGTGAGGGGAACTATATAAATGCAAATTGTTTTTGTTTTTGACATGGTGAGTAATGAGTCAAATAGGTCTCTTTCAGCTTCCCCCTTGGCAAGTTCTATCCCATCATTGGAGTACTTATGCCTCCTCTTTTTTTACTTCCTATATTCATGTATCTGCATTGGATTTCATTTATCAATCAGACCACGTGTATATCCTAACAAGCTCTATGTAGGACTTTGCAGCATCTTCTGTAGATTCCACCATTCCCCCCCTCCCAAACCCGGGGACCCGGTGTCCTCTGCAAATTTACCTGTGAATCCCAGTCATTAATATATACAAGGGTGGGGGGGGTTTCCAGTAAAAATGCCTGGTCTGTTTCTCCCCCTTCCCATCTTTGTCAGGACTGAGGCCAAGCACAAAACAACCAGGACATTCCCCCTAGCAAACTGCATCACGCAAAACCCCCCTTGCATTGCTGCGCATAGTAGAAAGCAATCGATGTGATGCATCAACTAACAGCTGTGAAGAAACAAGAATGCATATAAGTGGCATTATCGCCATGCTTATTAGAAGTATATTCAAGCATTGTAGCTGTCTCAAAGGAATTAAAAACACAAGTATTAGGTTTGAGAATTGACAACAGCTGTTGTTTTGGTTTTTTTTGCATTCCGTGATTACAGATTGCATCTTACTGTGCGGAAATACAATATAACCCTCAAGAGACTTCTCTGCAAGGTGTAGATGCCTGACTGTGGGCAAGTAATGACTTGTACTTTCAGCTGTTTCTTGGTAAGCTTCATATAATTGGAATCCTTTATTCAAAACATCCATAAAGGTGACTGAAATGGTGACGATTTCATAATGTAGAAAGAGGCCATTAAAGAGGTTCATGCTGGGCGAAGGGGAATCTGTTTAATGTAGAGAGGAGAGTGAAGCAATTACTTGATGTAAAGGTGCAGAACAGGTCTCTTGCCATCCTGGAGCTATCAGCTTATTGCATATCAGCTTGTTTATTCCAATACTGAGCTGTTATATAAGTCTTGTGGAGTCCTGTAGCTCAGTGGTTAGAGCACTTGCTTCGCAAGCGAGAGGATTTGGGTTCCATTTCTGGGCAGGGTGAAATGTTGGGCAAGTTTCCTTACTCCACACACCTCTATTTATCTCGCAGTAAGTAGGAACTCGGTTGTCAGTCAATTGGCGGATCGCCTTTCCGGGGGGTAATAATACCTTAAAAAAATAATAATTTGGTCCCTCAACGACTGTTTGTGGGATGCTGCTGTGCGCAATTGACTGCCACGTTTCGCCCACAAAATATACAGTTAATTCACTTTTCAGTATAATCTGTGAAGTGCTTTGAGGCATCGCGAAGATGTGATAAGGTGCTATATTAAACGCAAGGATTATTATTTATTTTAATTTGTATTAGCAAATGTGATTTTTGCAACTTTTTGCAACTTCTTAGTGTTATTAGAGAGCAGCACCATAGGTTGGTGCAATCTCAAGGGGGGAAGCAGGGAGATCGAAAGCACGGTCGAAGAGGTGGGTCTTGAAGGTGGCGAGGGAGGGGGCGAGATGGAGGGACTGCGGGATGGACTTCCAGAGGGTGGGTGCAGAGTGGCAGAAGGTCCGCCTGCCAATGGCAGGGCAAGCAAGATGGGAGACGTGAAGCAGGCTGGAGCCCACTGACCGGAGCGAGTGGGCAGGATGGTGGGGGTTAGGAGGTCGGCGAGATATGGGAGAGCAAGACTGTGGAGGGCTTTGAAGATGAGGACCAGGATCTTGAACTGTATCCTCTGTGTGATGGGAAGCCAGTGGAGTCGGGCGAGAATGGGGGTGATAGGGTCGCGGAGCCTAGTCCGGGAGAGGACATGGGCTGCAGAGTTCTGGATGATCTATAGCCTGTGGAGGGAGGAGTTGGGGGGGGGTGGGGGGCGACAAGCAGTGAGTTTGCATAGTCAAGCCTCAATGTAATTAAGACGTGTTTGAGGGTTTCAGCAGCCTGCGGTGTGAGACAATTGAGGAGCCGGGCGATGTTGCGGAGGTGGGAAAAAGCAGAGCGGGTCATGGCGCTGATGTGGGGTAGAAAGGATAATTGAGGGTCAAACAAGACCCCAAGGTTCTGGACTGGCTCAGTGAGATGGAGAGTGCAACCATGGATGGTGATGCTGTCAGCGTCTGAGGTAAGTAGGCGCTGACGGGAGCCAATCAGGAGAGCCTCAGTCTTGTTGACGTTCAACTGAAGAAAGTTATCTCTCATCCAGGACTTGATGTCCGACAGACATTCTATCAGGACAGCAGTAGTCCTGGAGTCGAGGATGGAGGCAGAGTGTAGAGTTGGGTGTCATCTGCATACATGTGGAAGTTGACCCCATGTCTGCGGATCATGTCACCAAGAGGGAGCATATAGATATTGAAGAGGAGGGGACCAAGGACAGAGCCCTGAGGACCTCCGCACGAGACGATCCGTCATTGTTCATTCATTTTGTGGCTGTTTGTGGGACATTGTTGGGTGAAAATTGTCTGCCATGTTTATTCGCCTATAAAATACAGTCACAACACTTTACAGTGAATCATGTCAAGTGCTTTGAGATGTCCTCCTGATGCGAAAGGAGCTGTGATATACAGTTACAGCATATTCTCTGAAGTGCTTTGAGATGTTTCGAACACGTGAAAAGGTGCCATATCAAATGCAAGGATTATTATTATATCAAATGTAAACACAATATTAATGCCTCAGTCTGCACTTGATAGATCAGTAATCCCAGGCTGGGAGGTTTACAAACCACAGACAAACATTGTTGTTACGATTTTGTAAAATAACACATAGAAATATTTGTAGCTAACAATAGCATCAAACAAGCACTCGACTGGGGTCACCGCAGTGTGGCGTCTGGCAAAAGCCCTAACAATATAAAAGTGTGTTTTCTGCAGGGAATCCCCGAATGACACAAAGATGACTTTTCCTCCAATGAGATCTGTGCCAGGGTCTCTCACCTCTGTGTATGGTTTGGATTGTGAGCAGACCCAGACATCCCTGATCATCAATGACACAACTGGATGTTGTGCACAATAACACTCCCTCATCATCACTTCACCACATCCAGTTCTCCNAAAAAAACTCGAAGCTCAGTAGGACACCTCATATCTAGGAGCGCTAAAGAATTTGGATAAGGAGAATCAAATCTTGAAGCCAAAGTAAGCAAAACAATCTGAGGAAAGAGCAGAGAATTGGAATTAGGGTAATAACTGTGGTTTGGGCTAAAAGGGCTTCCATGTGTTTCTGAAATATTTTCTTATCTAGGATTTGAGGATTTGTGTTGAAATGAGAATAAATAATTTCTTGGTACAGTACTTACCCCTGCTGCAAAATTCCCCAGTAACTTTGCACCCAAAAAAAACTGGCACAACATCGAAACAACATTTTAATCAAGTGTGCGTTAGAAAAAATAAGCTGACACTCGCTGAATCATTATTTCCTCTCAACACTCAAAACTCCTGTCATTTATTCACATCAATAACGTTACAACTTTTTATTGGAACTTTACCAGACTTCATGAGTAATTTCTTCTCATCAGAGTCTGGGTTCTATTAAGAGCAAACGTATTAGGAGCCATTCATCTATCTGTAAACATCAAACCCTCGAAGGTTAACTTTTCCCCTTGATATATAAAATGCTTTATTGGATTTTCACCAAACTTGGCCAGTGAATTCTCATCAAGCACAGGGATCCTTTCAAAGATGAATGTTTTGGGAATTTTCTCTCGGTTACTCAGCCTAGAAACGCTGTCTTTCCTTCTTTATGTTAAACAGATTTTCATCAAAACTGATCATTGATTTCCTCTTACCAAATTCTAAGTCATTTTGAAAAATGGGTAGAAATACTCTTCTTGACTAGTCATGCATGCATAAAAATTAATGGTTGATCTTCAAATATTTTGCAACTTCAAAAGGTTTATGCAAATAGACCCCTTGGAGTATTATTATAAATCTGGTCTGGTATTAAAACCATAGTCCCGCTCAGTGAGTTTATTCAGTGAATAACTGAGGCATACAGACTGGGAAGGTCCCAGCCTCTGATCTCTGGTCTGGGTGACTTAGCTAATCTCAGGAAGCAAAACTATAGGGGTACAATTAACCTCAGAGTCAGAGATTTAGGCAGTTCCAGTGTCACTCAGTGTGAATGTCAATTGAAGGTAAGATCTGGCATGGCATCAAACATCTCCACTGGACTCCAATGGTCCTCAGATACTAACTTTCAATGGGTCACACATGAATCACGGCCAATTGAGGTTGAGTTACTGGAAGGTGAAACACATCCCACAAGGAAAAAAAAGTCAAATGCTGTCAGGAAAATAGGGTTGAGGAGAAAACTGGCGAGAGGAAGAAATTAACAGTCCACGCTCAATGAGATCTCCTGAGAATTGGTAGAATTTGCTTATGAGCAAATGGATTTGATTTGGAGCAAAATGCCTCCTTTCAAACAAATAAATTGTGATCCCACTCCTTTTACGCTCTGCATTCTCTAATGAGAAAATATCAGGAAGCATACGGGGTATTTATTTGGATTTTTGACAAGCAACTACAGAATGGCGGCTGCCAGTAGCAGCGACTGGTGGAATGCAAATTTGCCCCGTGTGTCTGTGGCTTGGTGAGGTGCCGTTCTCAACCGTGCCATCAGAGCAAATGGCAAACGTTGGTGGTGCTTTACAGGCAGGGAGGGGAGATCGGAGGGGAAGCAACCCTTGCAGATCTTGTGCACCCCCTAGTGGCTTGTTTCACACCGGAATCGCGAGAGGCCTTGGAGCCAGTTACCTGCGTGGCCCCTTTTGTCAAGGGAGAAAATATTTTCAATGGAGCGAATTTTCATTTCAAATTAGCTTGGAATTTTCTGGTGGTTCAGCATTTGAGCCGTCTATCTTGGCTCACAGTTTATTTTTTTGTCATGCATATTCGGTGAATTATTGCACTCCATCGAGGATATCCCCGCTGGATAATGGAGCACTTTTCTTCCTTTGTCAGCCAATGTCAGTGTCAAGTGCTCGCAAGTCAGGTATAACATAGCCAGATGCAGAATAAAGCTCCCTTTCAATGCTTCAATAACATGGCATTTCCACTAGAGTCAATCTTTCTGCTACCCACATCAGACAATCTGTGCTTTCGAGTACAGTACAGCAGCAACAATTTACATTGAGATAGTGCCTTGATACAACTGTGTTAGCTCATTTCACTTCCATTCAGCAGAGAGACATGTTGATCCCTTTTTCGCCCACAAAATATACAGTCAATTCACTTTACAGTATATTCTGTGAAGCGCTTTGAGACGTCCCAAAAATGTGATAAGGCGCTATATCAAATGCAAGGATTATCTGTTTATATTGTTTGAACCACTAATTAGTTTAGTTTAGGTTAACCAGTTTAGTTAAACAAAATAAATTCAGAGTAAAGCAACACAGTCTCACATCACTTTCTTGCTGCCATTGGCTTTACGCAGTTACAATGGTTTGAAATGGGAAACTTGAAACCTGAGCACAACAACAACGTACATTTATATAGCACACTTGAAATCGGGTAATGTCTTGGAGAGTTTTCAAGTATAAATCGGGTTCCCATTCTAAATTAGCAGTAGCAAAACCTCTTAGAGAACAGCTTTAGTATTAGTCCCATGCAGCTAAAATAATTATTCAAAACAGGATTTTAAATGTAAACTAAAAAAAAAATTTGTCCTATTCTAGGTATGTTTTTTTCTTTTTTGCTGTTCATTCTTTCCTTCTATAATTCAATTTTATTTGACTATTTTCTACCTGCATTTTGTTTTTACTTTTAACATTCAATAGCATTTTTTTTGTTTGTAAATCCCTTTCCTTGCTTCCAGTTTCCATTAGCCTTTTTGAAAAGGGCAAGCAGCTTTTTAAAAGTTGTCTTTCCTTGGCTGAAAACCGCCTAGTCTTCAGCCATGAGAATGAATTATCACAAGATGAATAGTGATCTCATACCGGAAACACCTGTATGTCTTTCCCTGAACACTTATTATCGGACCAGCCATTCAGAGTGCTCCAGTGGAATTTCATGTACACTGTACTGCTTATTAATATTTATATGTGTGTATATACTTCCTACTTTTAAGTTCAAGTAACACTAATAGAAAAGTTTAGTTCCCTTAAGGCCCTGCGAGTAAATCTTACACTTAGAGTCAATCTGAACCGCACAGATTGGAATATGCTAAGGTTCAATCTCCAGTGTACACTGAGCTGACTGATCTCACCTGGGACATCACTTGGGATTCTACAACTGTGCCCAAGGCCCGTGGGCTAGGCTTAAAAAAAAATTCCTTCTCCCGATTGTTAACCAGTGACCTCTGCTGGAAAGTTTATGTGTGTCGACATTGGGTAAGAATAAGACCATCTGTAATGATCCTCACGGGTCAAATAGCCTGCCAGCGCTCACAGTCTGGGCACACACACACGATGGAGGGCACATGGGTGAGGCACTAGAGGATGCCTAACACAAGCGAGATCATAGTACGATTTAGTGCCTTGAGGAGGGGAGTGACTTTTATAAAATAAACTTTACACATTTTTGTTTAATATAGAAAGCAATTATATAGAAACTGACCTGAGAAAAGGATAAATTGTCCACAGATAAAGATCTTTCTGTTTACAGTGACATTGACATTTCTTCCGAATGATTTCCAACATCTCTTTCAACACTTTTTTTTCCCCACCAGGGGATTTTTTTTGGGGGGGAACAATGTTCACTTTTGTAATATCATATGTCAAAACACCTGCCTCTGATAAAAGCATCTGAAGGATTTTGAAAGCTTGCATGAAGGTTTTTGTTCACTTAAGTTTGTCTAAATAAAAAAAAAATTACCATTGAACTGCCAGAAACTTGTTCTTACTTGTTGGTGGTGTCATCACTAATGGTGATAGCACCAAATGCTCTTTCCCTTTCATGTGAAATACCAGCAAAGCTGATTCAGAATAACTTGCGTTAAATGTTAGTGGTTGCCCATTCGTACCTGCGTAGACTTGAGAGTATTTATACATCAATTACCAAGTAGTTACAGACCACCTGTGTATGGTGTTTTGCATTCAGATATGTGGAAAGGGAACCCGTACACAATTGCTTACCGAGTTTCATAATATACAATCCATTCACCTTACAGTGTATTCTGTGAAGCGCTTTGAGGTTGTGATAAGGTGCTATATCAAATGGAAGGATTTTTAAACATTATGATTTGTAACTTAAAGTCTACTTTTTTTGCTGCTACCTCAAACTCAGTTGTATTTGCTCAGAGAATTTGTGTTTCTGCCGCTGAAATAATTTTTTCGTTTCATTCATTAAATGAGGTCAATTGCACCATTGGGCTGTTTTCAGACAGTTTGAGGTCTTGAAACAGCGGTCTGAGTTTTATTTTGAAAGTGGTGGTCTTACTTATCCTCATCTCGCTCGAGTTTTTTTTCAAAAAGTTCTTGTTTGTTTGCTTAAAACAAATTGATAAGTAGATTGTTACAATTGATAAGTATCACAATGTCAATCCAGTCAGTTCCATGTTCTTCCATGCTGTCTCCACATGCAGGGATAGATACATTAATGAGTCTATCATATCTAACATACAACTTGGGAAGTAGGGTCAGATTGGTGTTGGGTGGAGATCCACAGCCATTGATGAAACAAGAAAGCAGATCTCACATAGATCTGACAGATAATCTTTTTCAGATAACTTTTTTGTTTAAAATTCTTCTAGGTTTAATTACTCTTTTGTATTGCCAGCAATAAAAATAGCATTAAAAAAATGTCAATTCTAGAGGTTTCTACCAAGAATGCATTGATACAACAACAACAAAATGACATTTGTATAACGCCTTTCATGTTGGGAGGATATCCCAAGGTGCTGGACAATCATTGTTTCTGACCCGAGCTGGGGTTCGGGATCGGGGAGGGTGGAGGGCAGGTGGGGGTGATCGAAGGTATAGTTGAAGAGGAGGGTCTTGAGATGGGTATTGAGGGAGGCAAAGGAGAGGGCAAGGCAGAGGGACTGTGCGAAGGCAGGGGAGGTGAAGCAGGCCGGAGCCCACTGAGTGGAGGGAGTGGGCAGGTTGCTTGGGTGTTAGGAGGTCACAGAAGGAGTGGGGAGCAAGACCATGGAGGGTTTGAAGGTGAGGACCAGAATATAGGAAAGTCATTCCAAGTGTCATGTCACCATTTGAATTGATTTTAAAAGCCTTCCAAATAATACTGGCACACTCATTAGCCAACATGTTTCTTGTGAAGAAAATCCCAACAAACATTACGTGAATGCAGAACTCATCTGCGATTGCTCAAAATTTCCATTACAACAGAGGAGAAAAGCAACTAAGGATTGTAAATGACTTAGACCAGTATTTTAATCCTTTTCGTATGTGTCTCAGAATTTATTCTAGTTTTTTTCAAAAAAGTTTTGCACACAAAGTATACCGGCACGTTATACCCACCCAATTTAGTTGTAGTTTGGAGTGGGATGTAGCCTTACTGTATCTTAAACAGCCGTACAGATGTGCATTCTTTTGTAATTGTTTTCCATCCTAATTTAGTGGGATTTCTGACCTGCTCATGATTCAGCATGCAAATTTCAAGAACCCTCCAGGGCTAGAAAACACTCCATATTTTGGACCGATTTGCAGAACACGCGGATTGCTTTGTTCACCTTGTGCAGAAACCATTTATGAGCTTTGTCCCGTTTGAAGTTTGCACATGGAAATCACATTTGCATTTAATGTCCTCCAGATTACTTCCTTTTACTTGTGTTAAACACCTCGCTCAGTAGGGGCTAATTTGATGAGGTCATGCTGTGCCCTTTGACTCCAAGATACTTTAAATGAAACCAGCTGACAGAAAATGTAGAGTTTTTCTTGGTTGTTCACAGAAATTGGATATTTGCAGATGTCTAGACAACTTCACTAAGAATCTCAAAGGCTGTTTTAGCTGCTGATTGTGTATGTAACTCGTGAAAATCCCAGTGGAAGTTCAGAAAGTACAAAATCATCACCCTAAATTAAACAGTTTTCACCACCTAGTCAAAATAAAATCAACAGATCAAAGAGAAAACAGCAAACAGTATGGGAAATCAGCAATATTATATTGGGTTGGATAAATCACTTTACCAAGTGACTTGTTTGTTTCCCCTTTCTTAAATCGAACCTCTGCAGGTTTTGTAATTATTGTGTATTGTTTTATATAACGTGCAAAGAATGCTTAAATTGCTTTATTTTCCCGTTGTCAGAAGTGCCAGCAGTTAAAAAGCTTACAAAAATACACAGAAGAGATACATCACAGGGAAGAGACAATATGGATTTGCCCCACGAGTGTTGTAAGATTTTAATGTTAGAAAGCAATGCAGCTTTAATTGGATTATTAATGCCCTTCCTGCCGTGGTTGAAAACCAACTTTGTACCTGAAGTCCTTGATATATGGAAGTCACATTGCTTAAATATAGCGCGTTGACCTATTGAAAGTAATGAGTAGCAGATTTATAATGCTGTTAAATATTGCTTTCATAGCACAGAGAGACTTTCGAGAGCTACATAGCCTCACCTGTGCTGTGTAAAATCCAACAGAAATCTTGACTTTTGAAACAATCCCCATAAGTTATTATTGCAATAGGTTGTTTATGGAATAAGTTTAGGTCGTTTATTTGCTATTGCCAAGGGCTCTGAAATTAAAGCCTTTCAAGACTGAAGAATTGTTGGATTACAGAAAGTTCACATGTTTCCAGCTTGTAGCAAAAATAAAATGAAACACTGCAGTTGATGGAAATCTGAAATAAAAACAGAATCACTGGAAACCCATAGCATGTCAATCAGCATTTGAAAACGAAAGATAAGTTAAAGTTTCGGGTATGACCCTTCATCAGAACTCTTAACTTTTCATCTTGTATTGTTGCTAAAAAGAAAACATCATGCGTAACAGCCAAGAAAATTGAGAGAACCTCAAAATATCTATTTTTCAATACGCTTGGAGAGAAATGGTACGACTTTGAGGTCAGCGCAGATCGCTAACGTAGGCATAGGAACGTAGGAACAAGTGTAGGCCATTCAGCCCCTCAAGCCTGTTCCGCCATTCATTGGATCATGGGTGATCTGTACCTCAACTCTGATTAGTCATCGAAGGGTTAAAGTGCGCTTGAACAGAACTAGGAAAGAACCACGCTGATAGAACCAGTTTAGTGTTTTCTTCCACATTCCTTTCGTTGACTGTCAGCTTCTATTTTCAACCCGTCATTCAACTTACGTTGCACATTAATTGTCTGCTCTTACTGATTACCTTTTACTTTACTAACTGGCTCGATTGCACTACCGAAAGCTGTTGATCAATAATAAAGGGCTCCACCAGCTAGCCTAATGGCACAACACATGAGTTTTGCTAACATCTCGACACAGAATAAAATTTCGCCATCACATTTCAGTCAATACTTCAAGAGTTAAAGCTTTGCTATTTGTCATCAGGTATTTTACTTTTGAAATGTAATCTCCCTCGCTCGCACCTTGTGTTATATGTAGCTGCTCAAGTGTCAGAAAACATTGTGTTGAGAAAAGTCATATTAATGGATCTTGCTCTACTGAAATTGCTAAATGAACCATTACCATAGTATTTAAACTTTTTTTTAAACACAAACAGTTCTGACCACCTTTGCCTTTTTGAAATGTTTTTCTAATTAATTTATTTGTTATTTTGCAAAATGATTTAATAGCAAACACTGGTGACATTATCAGGGGAACTGCTCTGGAGGAATTTCTGAGCCCCAGTGTAAGAGTGATGAATTAACACACACAATTGAACCAATTGAATCAGTGTTAAAGCACCTTGGATTGATGACCGAGTCCCTAATGATATTAATTTAGCTCCCTCACATGGTCGATCTCAATAATTTCTCCAAGCTAATTCCTGATTAGGTCAGTGGTACTTACTATTTAAATAAAAATAGTCACAGAAACCGGAAGAATCATAGAAATAGGCATGTTTAAGTTCGTCATTTAACGCAACTAATTTTTAATGGGATCTCTGAGGATGAAACTCTCATGAGAAGAAGTTTTAGTAAAGCTGTTGAAGCAAAACCCCCTTTGATTTTAATGAGATTTCCTTAAGGTTATTTTAAAATTGGGGCACTGATTGCAAAAATTTCCAGGATATCCATCTAACATTACAATTTCCATCATTTCAACCATGACTATCATTTGCATTCCATGGAGGAGAATTCCATGGCCTTAGTTGGATTGAAATCACTGTGTTCCATAGAGTTTTATTCTCAGTAAGGGCCACACTTGCCCTAATAACCATGAATTCTGATCCTTACTAAATAAATTCCAGGAGTCCTGTAGCTCAGTGGTTAGAGCACTTGCCTCGCAAGCGAGAAACCTGGATTCGATTCCTGGCAGGGCGAAACCTTGGACAAGTTTCTTTACTACACATGCCTGATAATAATCCCTCAAGAAAAAAAATTAAAAAGTTGGTCACTTCAATCCATGGCTGTTTGTGGGAAACTGCTGTGCGCAATTGGCTGCCGCATTTCACCCACAAAATATACAGTCAATTCACTTTACAGTATATTCTGTGAAGCGCTTTGAGGTGTCTAGAAGACATGAATAATAATAATAATAATCCTTGCATTTGATATAGCGCTTTTCACGTCGGGAGGACGTCCCAAAGCGCTTCACAGAACACACTGTAAAGTGAATTGACTGTATATTTGTGGGCGAACCCGGCAGCCAATTGCGCACAGCAATATCCCACAAACAGTCGTAGATTGAAAATGACCAATTTATTATTGTTTTTGGTTTTGGAGGGATTATTATTAGGCTCTGTGTGGAGTAAGGAAACTTGCCCAGGGTTTCGCCCTCAGCCTGGAATTGAACTCAGGTCTCTCGCTTGCAAAGCGAGTGCTCTAACCACTGAGCTACAGGACTCCGAAAAAGCGCTATTTCAAATGCAAGGATTATTATTATTTGACTACCTGTTTTACACAGTTGATGTATATAACCGGTTTGGTTAGAATGTCCTAGCTTCTCTGCGGGATGTTCTGGCTGTCAAATCCCCCCCCTCACAAAATTGGTAATTCGCTTCATGATTTTGTGGGACATTGCTGTGCGCACGTTGGCTGTCTTGTTTGCCTACATATACACAGTCACTACACTTTGAAGTAAAATCCTGTGGAGCACTTTATGACATCTTGATAAGGTGCTGTATCAAACGAAAGGTTTTATAATTATTATAAAATGTTTCTAATTTCTGATCTTGCTTGAGTACTTGCAGTCTCTGGTTCTCTGCTGTGTTTACAGTTTAATTTAGCTAACCTTCTTAAAGTCATATTATCCATGGCTTTCAGCTTTTGGATCTTTCAGTCTGCATTTGTGTAACAAAATCAAGCCCAGCTCTGTAAGTTGTTTCTTATGATTCAGCTTTAAGTCACAAAATTATTGCAGTCACTTATTCTTGAAGCATCTGCAATATATCACTGTCTTTTTTGAAGGTGGGGTAGCAAATGTTATATGCAGTTTTCTAAGCATGGCCTTACATAATTTAACCAAAAACCTGTTTCAGCTCATAATTAAATGCCCTTGAGTTGGACCACAACAATTGATTAGCTTTGTTAACAACAGCCTCCCATTGACTGCATACTTTCACTGAATGATTAATAATTACACGCAAATGTTTTTTTTTTCCTTTTGCCTTTTCACAGTCTAGTCCCTTATTTGGTTTAGGAAACTTCAAACATGTGTAACCAAATGAGATTAATTCACTTTTTGTGGAATGTGGCTGTGTGCAAATCGGCTGCCACGTACAATACACAGTCACTACACCTTGCGGTAAATCTTGTGAAGCGCTTTGAGATGCCATCCCGATGTGAAAGGCACTAATATCAAATGTAAGGATTATTATTTTATCAACAATATACCTTGTATCTGCCAGTCCTCTGTGCGTCTGTCTAACTTATCCAGATCCAATTAAATCTTATCGACTTTACAGTACACTTATTTGATAATGTTACTGGAAAGTGCCCTTCTCCAAATCCTCTGTGGATTGTGTAAACAGCAGGTGACCCAAAACAACTCCTGCAGAACTCCACTAATCACTGCCCCTGTTGGGACAGGACCTTGTCCATTTATCACTACCTTCTGCTTTCTATTGCCAAGTTGATTTTCAATCATCTAGCTAATTTGCCATTAATTCTCTTATCGTCTTTAAAAGCCTCCAATGCAGAAATGTTAACAAATGGCTTCTGCAAACCCAAGTGAATTATATCCATTGGTTAGCTTTTGTCCATGAATTTAGTTACCTCCTCAAAGAATTCCAGTAGATTTGTGAGGCATAACCTATTGCTTAAATACATTCTGGCTACCCTTCGTGGCCTCTCTGTTCTTTAGATTTTCATTGATAGTATCTTGTAGAATGCTCAGGAACATATTTCCCATTGCTGATGTTGGACTAACCAGTGCATAAGATATCTGATTCAAAGCTCTCACCTTTTGGAAATTAAAGTGATGACTATTATTACAGCAATTGATTAACCAGGACAAAACCAGAACCCAGTCACTGCACGGTTTCATCAGAAACTGAGATCATTCAAATGTTGGACTGAATGAAAAAAAAGCCATTGATCCCATCCGCCTTTCTCCATTGTTTAAGTTTAAATCTAGCCCTATGCAGATCACTTCCCGTCCCTTTGGACCAACGCATATCCTTCAATTCTTTGTTGAGTCGGAAAGCTGTCCATTGCTTTCTTGAACGTTTCAATCAAGTTCACTTTACCTGTGCTAAGTTGTAGTGCACTGCACAATTCAATGACTCTCAGGTATAGCAATTCCAAAAGTTATATTCAGTCCACCACCCTTTGCTTCAGCTTTTAACCATATCCCTGTTTGTGTTGTCTAATTGAAGGATGCAGAATTGAACCCATGAAGAATTCTTGACTGCAGTAAAATGAAAAGACACCTTCTGTTGCCTTGCATTTGCATTTATTATACACGTTGAAAATCTGTTATGAAATGTTGCAGATTTGCCCTCTCCACAATTTCAACAACAACAACAACAAATTACATTTATACAGAGCATTTCATGCCGGGAGGATGTCCCAAGCTGCTGGACAGTCAGGAGTTTGGACATGAGCTGGGGTTGGGATCAGGAGGAGTGGAGGGCAGGGGTAGGATGGTGACCAAAGGTATGGTCAAAGAAAAGAGGAGGATCTTTAGACGGGCCTTGAAGGAGACAAGGGGAAAAATAAAATCATTGCATAATAGAAATGCTTTTTCTCGTGCTTACAGTGCAGTGTTCCATATTCTGCTCCATTTCTTTTAGGATTGTTCAGCAAAGGAGTGAGATCTCATTGCAAAGAACAGCTGTAATTCATGATAGACCTAGGTATGCATGGATCAGAGCAACAGGCTAGTCAATGCTGGCAGTGGGAGAGTGCCATAAGGGTCTTATTAACTTCTCGGTTTCCCATTAAACTTTGCAATTGGGTGCTATTCGTTTTGTTTAGACACAATTAGTCACCGAACTGCTATTTGACATGGCTGTTTAGCTTTTATCTATATACAGTATATATATATATGTATAGAGAGAGAGATTTTTTTCAGCCAAAACAAATTGTTCTGCACTTAATGAAATTATTTCTCTTGCTATTTAGCAGTATTTGTAACAGAAGCAAATGCAGGTGATTAATATTACAAAGTTGTCTGACTGGACAAGTGGAATATTAATTATATTGTTCATGTATTATTATTATATGTCTAGAATCGCTCAATAACTGCAGTGTGATTAACATAAATCCAGTAAGCAATGACATCAAAGCCTGGAAGCAACAGTTACCTGCTGGCTATGCCTGTTTGGTAACAATCTGAAGCATGTCCTGGTTCAATTTTCATGGCAAAACAAGCAATGCTTTGTTTAACTTTTTGGCAAGGCATGATCACTTATGGGCTGCCCTGTATCCTGTTCAATAATTCAATAAATATGAGTTCAATTTCCTTTCTACAGGGTCATTTTGACTTCTTAGTGGTGGAAATCCACCTACGTGTGTGTTAAAACGTGGCATGAATCCTGCTATGCTATTCTCTGAGTCTGATAATAGGGAAATGGTAAAGAAATCCAAGGCACTGCTGAGTTCCAGCACTTTCTTGTTATTTGCAATTTTTTTGCAAAAAAAATGCAAGATTGGTTGTTCTCAAAACTTTGCTGCAGGCAGACTTGCCAGACATATTTTCCGTCCAGACTTTCTACTTTCATTGCAAATTAATAACTAAACTCGTGAATCAGGATGGGCATCTATATTTTCAGACCCACAGAAATATAAACCGATGTGTTTGGGCAGTAACAATACTGTGCCATACATAATTTAAACTAGGCAGAAAACCCTGAACAAAACACAATAAACTGCAGATGCTGGAAATCTGAAACAAAAACAGAGAGAGCTGGGAAAACTCAGTAGGCCAGGCAGCATCTATGGAGAAAGAAAAGTGAGTCAACGTTTCGGTCTACGACCCTTTATCAGAGAGAGACGACAAAGGGTCGTGGATCCGAACCCCTGATGCTGTGACAAAAATGTAATGGTTTATGGTTTGCAATTTTGCTCCAATGTTAAGTCAATCCGCACTGTTGCATATGGTACAATGCAATTTAGTTTGGGAGGAATATATGGAAGTCCAATAATTGCTTCTCTCTGGGGTGCAGGTTGGTGTCAATTATTAAACATTATTTGCCATTCTTTTCAAATTCAGCCCTGGTAAAATCTAATTTTGAAATAGTTTAGAGCTTTCAACAACGACAGAAACATTTGTATAGCGCCTTTCACATCAGGAGGACGTCCCAAGGTGCTGGACATTCAACAGAGCATGTTTTCTAGTTATTAAAATGGATTCATGAAAGCTAGCCTAGCAAATCTTGTGTCATTTGAAGGCAGAGAAGGGTGTCCCCAAACTAATTTTCATGTTGTCTCAGTAACGTGTAGAGACATGGCCTGGGAATCCTTATTCATGGACAGAGGGGTGACATTCTATTGTGGCTCATCTTTCAATATTACTGAAAAATATTGCTATCGCCAATTCTTCAATAATAATAACAACAATTGCAACAACTTACATTTATGTAGCATCCTGGACGTGGAGTAGCATCTCAGAGCTCTTGAAGCTGGTAGCTTTGCTGATCAAGTTGTGCCATGTACATTTTTTTTCTTGTTCTCTTGAACAACCTACAACCTAGGCGGTTTTTCACGTAAAGGGTAGTAGAAATCTGGAACTCTCTTCCCCCAAAGGGTTGTGGTTGCTGGATCCATTCACATATTCACGACTGAGATGGATAGATATGTGTTAGGTCAGGGTAGCAAGGGATTTGGAGCAAGGGCGCGTAATTGGACTTGAGGTATAGATCAACCATGATCTTATAAAATGGCGGACCAGGCTTGAGGGGCTGAATGGCCTACTCCTGTTTCTATGTTTCTACTTTTCAATGACGTGCAAACTGAGCTTTGTAAATGCTGCACTTTGTAAATGCTGCTGAGTACCAGCCTGGTCTAAATAGACATGGCTTCGAAAAGCAGGATTTCGGTAAACCTTGGTCACCTTCAAAATCTTTTTTTTTAATGAATTCTAAATTCAAAAAGCAAAAAGTAGAGGATTAAATGGAAGGAGAAGTTAGCGCTGGAAGATGTTTAAAGGAATCGTAATATAAATAGACGGCGAAGGATTATTTAGTAGCAACGTAGAATGCACAAGAGAAATACAATGCAGTCTAAATCGGAACACGTGGCCACTGGCTTTGTACCATACCTATGACCACCCACTGTACAGGAACTTCACACATACAGACCTGAGGGACTTTGACAATGCCTAAAAGCATACTGAGCTGCTTAAGTGTTGAGTGATGCATCCATTTCTCCAGCCTTGTTTAAAACGGTAGAGGTTTCCACTTGTGAGGTACCAGGGAATATAGGATTAGCACAGATAAGCTGCATTAGGAATGGAAACTAGATTCTAAATATATTATAGCCATGTTCAATGGAGAAAATAGGGGTGAAATGATTTCCAGTTCAAATGAACATGTGATAGACGGATATGCTGCGCAGGCCGGATACAAGTGGAATATATCTGCATTTGTAATGAAATTATATCGACATTTTTCGGTTTCACCTGATTCATTGCTTTCTGAAACTGAAACCTCATTAAAAAGCTGGTCAGTTTTGCAACCTAAAAAAAGTCTACTCTAATTGCACCTCTGCTTCAGAGGCTCTCAATAAAGGCTTTTCCTCACAGTCATTATTTCTGATTTGCATATGTGCATTACGTTGAATTAGTATAATCGTACTTTCCCATAATGGCATAATAATTATAATTTTCACGTTTCACAAATACAGGACTTACGGTTTTAAATTGTAGGAGAAAGTATATTTTCTAATTAACTTGTTATAGGCTAATTAGGCACAATTAGCATATTTAATTAATACACCAACCCTTTTAGCATAATTATGTTCTCTCCAAGTTTGATATAAGGCAACGACTTAATTTTCGAGTTATTCATCAAAATATGAAAATGTTTATGGAGACGGGTTTGATGGTATTTCTTTCCACTGCAAGGTGAAACCTTCTTATGTAAAGAAACGTATTGAGGTTAATGCACAGATTCACAATAATTTAGACTCTTTCTCCATCAATTGACTGAGCACACAAGGTTTAAGTGGTGTTCTGCCTGGCAGTCAGTTTAGTATTTGATGAGATGGGTATATAGAGGAAATCCCGTTGTAAGAGAAGCTTAAGTTTAAGCAAACTGCGCTAACCTTAACAGCTCCTTACACATTATCTCTTAACCTCTGAATACTGTGGCCAGGGATTCTTCCCACTTGGCTCATGTCAACCCTGCAAGACAAAAGCCCTAACGGGTAGGGTGGTTCTAGCTGAACAAGCATAAGAAAGCTTGCCAGACAGTGTTCTGAATGGTGAGCAAGTCTGTTTTAACTGGTTAGACCCCAGCAGCTACCCCAACGCACACGCTGTCGCCAATATTTATCCAATACTCCCCAGAATTAGGTAAAGGGGATGCCTCCTTCCAGTGAGATTGCAATGTGCATTCCAGTCTCGACAGGGAAATTTCCATTTGTTGGTGGCATACACTTGTGAAACTCTCAGTCTGCTTTGGATACTCTTAAACAGGGTGATGGGTTTTCGCTTTCGTCAAACACCTGCCGACCAAAAGACATCTAAACGGAGCTGGATCAGATTATTTTGGACGAATGTAAGCTTTGGCCCTGAAGGTAAAGGTGTTGTAATTCCATTTAAAACAGTGGCACAAGATTGGATTGACTCAGTGTTCTTCAACCTTTGTGACTTGTTTTTCATTGTAGCCTAAAAGGTATCGGGAATAGAGGTTGCAACTTTGTGTGTGATCTATTGTAGGGAAGTGGATCAACACTAACTCAGTGACTGAGGGCTGCTTTGGAGAGTCCTTTGGCATCTTTGGAAGATCCTTATTTAATATGAGGTTCCAAACCAAAAGATCAGTCAGCCCAACCCTTGACTGTGTTAAAGGCATTGTGTTAGTCTAGCCAATTTGCAACAAATATTGTGACACAATCTCGGCAAAATGCAGCATTTTGCTATGAGTAATGTTTCACTCTCAACTTTAAGAGTTGAGCCCAACACACTTTGAAACCAGCAAATGTGCAGCATAAATGCAGCATAAATCACCCGCAAGATCTCAAGCCCACTTAGTCATTCACCCTATTCGTCACGGTCACCTTGGCCAGCAGAATTTCTTCCCTCCTCCCCACACCACGCAGAGACAGATTAATACAAAACAATCTTTTAAAAAGACACGCTCGGCCAAAGTTGCCGTGGAGAAAATTCTCTTTTTCACATCCTGTATATCTTTATTTTTCTCTCGGAACACTCCAAGACATGTTGCAAAGAAGGCAGCTGCCAGATCGCAGCACATTTATCTGTCTCTCTGCCAAGCTCGCTGCCAAATGTCACAAATTTCCTGGTCACATGGGACTTATATTCCCCAAACCAATGCTAAACAGTGTGAGCCTCCTTGGGCCCAATTTGCCAGACCTTGGAGTACTAATGGAAACGGAGCAACCTGAAGCCACACCATATTTCTCTGAATCCATGTCAACACGTCAAGTTTCTCTCAAAAGGCCATCAGAGGTGAAATTTAGATGAATGCTTTGCCAATTGAATGCAGGACTCATCTGAAATCACTGCAGCATTTATATTGCATATTGTACGAAATAAAACCAAAAAACCTGGAGAGTGAATTAAAAGCAGTAATTCTACCTCAAGGTTCAGATGATGTTCCTAAACCTTTGAGCTCTGGTTTTGCAGTTTTTGAATCTGTTGATGGAAATATTAGCTTCTAATTCAGTTCTGCTATCCAGTAGAATGCATTTGCTGGCAATGCCTACATATGACCTTGTGTTGCTAAGTGTAGAGATATTGATGATGTGCATTAACAATCTTCGAATGGCAGGGGTGTAGAATAGGTCTGTCAACTTGGCTTGGTAACGCTTTCACCTCTGGGCTTGAAGGTTGTGGGTTCCAAGTCTAATGTTGAGTTTGTAGTCCAGCCTGACACTCCAGTGCAACATTGGGCCATTGTAAGATGTGCTGATGTTAGATGAAGTTAAATCAAAGTCTTGTCTGCCTGTTCCAATGAACTTTAAAGATCCCACAACATTATTTGAAAAGTGAAAGACGCTTCTCTTTATCTTGGAGAAGAATCCTCCAAATGAATTGATCAGTCACCTGATGGCTGTCTGTTAGACCTTGTTACACAAATGACTGACACGTTTGCTTACACAGTCACTACATTAGATTGCAATTACTTGCATAGTGCTTAGGGATATTTTAATGGGATAAGAGGGAAGAGCAAGAAACTCAGTGGACTGATCAGCTTGCGTCAATAATCACATTGTAGTTTGGATCTGGAAGGACAGAACTTTTGTGGTGAAGGCAGTGTCCATGTGCCAAATGGCTGAAGTATAAGAGATCTTAATAGGAAGGAGGACAAACTGCTTTTCATATCCATCTGTGTTTAATCAATGGAAGCAAGTAAAAGGCAGCATAAAAGTCTGTATGTCTGACAGAGAGCTTTAAGGGTGGAGTATATTAACATAGGTACGGTACATGCTTAGTCCCACAAGAACACTGATGTGGAGATGATATAGGAAATGGTGGATAAAGCCCTAATGGGCACGTTTTGGCTTTCATAAACAGAATATTCAACGGAACAAAAATAAAGTTTAGCCATTCGAAAAGAAAGAGCTGCACAGACACGCAGCTAAACCTGGTGATGTGCTACTTATGAACCTGTCAAAGGGTTAAATTAAATTGACACTAAAATTGACACGAGCTCCAGTCTTCCTTTCAAATTCTCTTGGAAAGCTGCTATGTAAACATAGGAAGAGATCTATCTGAATGTGCTTGTATGAGCCTCCTATTTTGACACATGGGGAGTGCAGTTGTGTCATGTTCAGTCCTCTTCAATTATACGGCAGATGCTCATAATAATTACATACGACAGAAACCAACGTGAGGTATTTAGCCTACTTCAGGCCTTTTTTTTCTCCCCCCCTCAAAGTAAATGGAAATCTCTATTCTAAAGCTACAGGATTGAATTATTTTCCTCTCGGATTATCGGGTTACATCAGCGGAGTCCGCAGTGAAGCAAAAACCAGCCTGTAAGGCCTTCAGACCACAGGGTAAGATTGTAATTTTGATTTAGGCAGAATTAAATATTCCTCAGATTTTCCACGGTGTGGTTTAAGTCAGATTGATTCCATATTATTCATTTCATTAGGAAAAAAAGCTTTAAATTTCTCTCTCTCTCTCCCTGGCTTTTTAGGAGCTGAAGCTTCTTAATGTTTGTTTATTTTTCTTTTTTCTCCACCCCCCCACCATTTCTCATCATGCTGTTGAGAAACTCAACCTAAGGTCTATTTTACTTACGCAACCTTAGGCGGTAATTCCAGTTTGATATAACACCTTATCACGTCTTTGAGATGTCTCAAATACACAGAATATACTATAAAGAGAATTGACTGTATATTTTTGTAGGTGAAACGTGGCAGCCAATTGGGCACAACAGTGTCCCACAAACAGTCTTGGATTGAGTGATCAAATTGATATAAATATTATTTTTTTGAAGGGATTATTAACTCAATCAAAAGCAATCCACCGATCAACTAACAACCGGATTCCTTCTTACTGCTAGATAAATAGAGGCGTTTGGAGTATGGAAACTTGCCCAACATTTTGCCCTGCCCAGGAATCGAACCCGGGTCCTTTTGAGTACTCTAACCACTAAGCTACAGGTCTCCACTCTAATGAGCTTGATGTATGCTTCCTTCACCAATGAACCTGTCATGTGCTTCAGAAGTTCTGGATAGTGGTTAGGAACATAAAGCCAGTCCAATTTTTCTTCTCCTGGTTATAGGCCAGTTGCACTTTGCTTCATTGGCTTCCCGGCTCAGTTTTAGCACATTTCGAGGTTCCAAACTGCACCTTCACAGTCTGTGTGACTCAATACCACAGTACACAGTACATGTTACTTTTCTCCATCCCCACCCTCAGCCATCAGGGCTCTCAGTCTGTGTGTGAGATTGTAGGTGTTTATGCATCTTTGTCACAGTCATTACACTTTACAGTGAATCCTGAAGCGCTTTGAGGTGTCCTCCCGGCATGAAATCAGTTATGATAATAATAAACCTTGCATTTGATATAACACCTTGTCACATCGTTGAGAAGTCTCAAAGCGCTTCACAGAATATATTGTAAAGTGACTTGACTGTATTTTGTGGGCAAAACGCAGCAGCCAATTCCGCATGTCAAATTCAAAAATTATTACTCTGCTATTATTATTGTTTATTTACCTGTGGAATCGTAGAGTGTTATAGCACCGCTGAAACATGCTATTTGGCCCATCCAGTCTTAAAATGTAAGATTTTTCAGAATTTTGGAAAATTCTTTAAATCACACTTTTCATTTCAATAAAGAATTTTCCACAATTCTGGGCAGTCGTGAATTTTGAGAAGAATCATTCTCAGAGGCTAAGACTGGGCAGAATTCCGGGCCTCCTATTCTATGTTGTAAACAAGTTGACTGTGTTGTCACATATTGGTGACAATTCACCACTTACATGGAAGCTTGTTTTCAGTTGAAATAGATGTCTCTCCGCTCAAGACTTGGCACTTACTAAATGTATTTTAATAGTTCCAAAGGCCTTGGAGATAAAAAGGGCCATGTCTGTTCTGCACCTTTTTTGCTTTCATCGCGGGCATGTTTTACAATTTGATCAAAAAAAACATCAGCCTCAGCATGTCAGTGCAAACCGATGTGTGCTTGTTGTACAATTTCTGCAAAACATCTGCCACATCTGGCCCTGTTTTACACTTGTGAGACTGCGGCCTTAATTAACGTAGCATGCAGCTGGTAGTTTGGATTGTACCATTTCACAAGTATAAATTATTTATCGTACCCATAAATTTCGACAAGCACATTATTCAAAGATGGTTATTCATAGCAACTTATTCATAGTGATATAATTGTCCTGACAAGATTTAGCTTACAAAATGCTGGCACTCAGCAATGCATGAAAGAGCCATTGATTTATCACTACAATTATTTACAAAGTAATATTTTAAATTCTATTACATTGTTCGTGTAACATTAAATTCCAAAAGCCAACAGGTTTATTCTTTGCACATTGCTTTTTGTTAAGTTTAATTGAGTCATTACTGCAGCATGAGTGGACTGAGTTATTTATTTGAGGATATTCAGACATAATGAACTGTCTGTTGTTTAACCAATGTCTCTTCTGGTTTGGTTGCGACAGATAAGATTAGAGATCTGAGATGTAGGGCAGAGCTTCCTGTAATTCACTTTACAGTATATCCTGGGAAGCGCTTTTGAGACCAACAACAGCAGCAAGATTACATTTGTATAGCGCCTTTCACATCGGGATGACGTCCCAAGGCGCTGGACAGTGTACAGCATTTCACTGTGGTGATAAGGAGCTATATTAAAAACAATCGGAACATTTTTGACATTTGTTAAGATGAAATAAAGTGGCCTTTTTTTGGAGATGGTTTTCAGTCAATCAAAAAACCCTGGAACTCCATGCATAACCCTCGCACGGTAAGCAGGGATGTGTAGAGTTCTGAGGAGAGAAGTCAGGCAGGTTCACAATAATCCAAGTCAGACTTGGAAACATAGACGTGTCCTCAGTCCTGCAAGCCAAAGCCCCAATGGGTACGATCAGCAATCAGGAGCCAGACAGATTTTTCCCAGGAGATTTTTTTTCCTTTTGATCGGCCACTTGGCTCAGCTTGATCCCAGTACACAGCATTCCGACAGAGCTTGCTGTTGCTGGTGCTAATGTCTGTTGAGATGAATGGACCAGCTCCCTCATGTGCCAGGAGACCTAAAACGCCAAGTCCCCAATGGCTGGAAAAACAACATTAAGAGACGAGGCATGTGTCCCATAATATTGAAAACTATTTTGCACTCTGTGCGCTTTACCCTGTAAGTTCCTCCCCTTACACTTTCCTTCACCTTTAATTGATTTAACTTTTGACTCGAGCTAAAACTGGGAGCATAGCAGCTGATGTAAATGGCAGCATATTACAACTCTCTTGCAACATAACTGCTGGAGTCTCAACCTATCGTGTGACAAGCTGAACAGTATTATATTCTTTTATGCTTTATTTTTTAATCTTTGTGTTTATTTTTCTTGCAGTTCATGAGGTTATTCGTTTTATAGCGTGTATCTTTAATATAATATATGGCAAGCTCTCCAGTGGTAGATAGTTCCCTTGGGCCTAATTTTGGGACGACTGTTGTGGTTAGTTTTCTCTTATATTTTCCTCTGGCTGTTTGTTATTGTTAGTAATATTTCTAAAAATGTTTTTCTTCTCTCCCCCCTCCCCCCCGTTTTCTGAAAGTTGTTACTCATTCTGGCAATCTGTTACCGTACCAATCAAAAAAGTTATCCTTGCATCTGATACAGGACTTCTCATTTCGGGAGGGCGTCCCAAAGCACTTAACACAATACTGTGTGTTACATAATGTAGGGACTTTGTAGAGAAACGTGGCTTTGTAGGCAAAGGACAGGAGCCAATTTGCACGCAGAAACGTCCTCCAAACAGCCGTGGAGTGAGTGACCAATTTTTAGTGGGGGATTATTAGCCGGGACATCGGGAGAAACTCCCTTCTCTTTCCAAATAGCGGCGTGGATCTTTAAGGTCCACCTGAATAGAATAAATCTCCCTGAATTGGGATCCAGAGGACCAAAATTTGACATTAAAATTTTCTGCTTGTGTGGGATTCTGGCCGTTCTTTTGGAGAAGCTGGTTCTGAAGAAAGAGCACATGTTCAACAATTCTGCATGGTTATCAGCAAGAACTTGCCTTTGTACAGAGCACTTCACATGCAGCGCTTAACAGTGGCAGTGCTTGACGCAGAGCCAGAGAGAAAGGCAAATTGAATTGTTGCAGGCACGGTCGAAGAGAAAGGTCTTCAAGTGAGATGGACAAAGAAGGGGGTAAAGCCAAAGGATTGAGGCTGGAAGGCCAGAGTCTCTTAAATTTAAAATCATCAATTTTAAGACAAAACGGTCATAACATAAAAGACTAAGTGGAATTTCGGTCTCCAAAATTGATAAGGAGGCAATATAAATTGAAAAAACACAGACAGCTCAACAGTGATGTTCGACGCTGTGAACAAATATTTCTTCTCTCGCTCTTTTATGACTCGAACAAACTTTATTTCATTGCATGCTTGTGGGCAAGACTATCCTTCCCATCTCCCTTCCGGAGATTGCTGCTCTGACACTTCCTGGCACATCTCAGTGAGGTGGTCTCCAGGGACCAATCCCAATAGGCTTCCTTGCAGCTATTTCCTGGAAAGCTGTTTTCTTTCCTCATAAAGTTACGGTGCACAATGCTGAAGCCTATCAGGGTGCACTTTACATTGACAACGCAGAAGAATAACATGCTCTCCGGGGAGCTCAGCAGTCTCTGTATATCTCTATCATTGAAATATTGATGTGTTACTCTAAAGAGACACTGGGGTCTAATTTGCAATATTTGCAATGTCCGGTTTGAGAAATGCACAGCTGGTAAACCACCAATCATTTACACATGGAGCATAATAGAGCCCCTAAAATAAACACAAAGATCAGGTACTGTATTTAACAGATTCACTAGTATTCCCCCAAGCAGTTGGCTGGAGTGTCAAGTCAGCCTGTTGGACTCAAAGTCCCGATTTGAGGCTTGAATTCCTAACCTTCATGAGGGTGGATCCTGCCAACTTGATCGACCATGGAAGTAAAATTCTCCGAACCTAGCAGAGAGCTCAAGTTAAGACCCTTCCATGTCGTGAGATTTAAAATAATTTTAAAAATCAATGTCTTTCCCCTTTCTGTTATCTTGACAGAGTATAAATGTACTGAATTATTTATTCTACGTGTTCGCGCTTTTCTGAGCCAGGCTTTTTTCCAGGACTGTAATGCTCTTGTGTTTTCTTAATAGTTAGGTTAAGATGCCAATGAATTCTAATTAGATTGGTCCTGTGGTTCTCTAGCTGTTTACTTTCCTACTTTTATATTGCACTAGTTAAAGAAAATAGATCAAACCAAATATTGCCTTAGGTCCTGGCTGATACAATGTTTTTGTACTCACAGGGTTGGACACTCACAGTCCTGAGGGTAAGGATAACATCCCATCAAACTTGACCAAAATTAATATTTGTACAGTATTAGTTAAATATGAAGTTTAAAGAGAGAACTGTATGCGCTTATAAGCCCCCTGGATCTTACCCATTTCTTTTTAATTTGTGTGTTATTATGATAGAACCCTTTTAAATAAGTTTAATGTAACTCACAGCAAAATCCTCTGTGGTATATTGGACTCTGAAAGGTATTTATTTAAACAATGACAATGACGTGATTTCTTTGTTGGTTTGACACATAGTGCGCATGTTAGTGCATTGCAGGGATCATGGGAACCTTTCCATTGCCCACATCCCCCGAATGTTAATGTCAGTACATTTTACATTCCCTTGTACCATAAAGCTATGACCCAATGAGCGAGCAACATCCAAACACAAATGGGAGGAATGCGCTTGCCCTTTAGGCACACACACACACACACGGCACACCAGCAGTCCAGGCAAATCTCCAGATGAATTGGTCATTCAAGTCACGGTAGTTTGTGGGAGCTTGTTGACAAACACACAGTCACTTCACTCGACAGCAATTACCCCTTAAGCAGTTTTGAGATGTTTGACTTTCTAGATGCTGTTTCGAACACAAGGATTCAAGCTCAGCTCCTTGTTGCACAGTTTGATATGTGTAACATTCCCTTATGCACAGTATTTAACAGCTGCATTTTATTATAAATTTTGACTGGGTAAATGCAATGATGAGTCTGGTTTTGATGTATTCCAGAATTGCTCTGTGCTTCTTGCTAGTTTCAGTCTTGTTTTTGCTCCTTTTGGAGTATGTTTGTGTGTTCTTGTAACAAGTGAGAAGATCATCATCGTGGCTTCGACTGTGCACTTCAATTGCCCTGGAGGTTTCGTAGGAGCAAGGCATTTCTGCTTTAATGTTCTGTTTTTCTTGCAGTCAGCTTTCCCTTCTGAGGTGTCTATTTGTGAGAGGCTGCCTTGAAGTTATTGCCAGCGAAAGGATATGATGTAATGTAATGTAAAGGATTGTTCTCTCACATGACAGAAGTCGTTCCACTTGTGGATTCTCTCTTAGAAACTATCTTATGTGCATCTCTAGTGGTCTGATTCGTGATGCTTCTTAGTGGGATTCCTTGGAATTCACAAGAGCTTCCGACGAAGAAGGAGCTCTGGCCCATTTGATCTCAGTCGTCTAGAACACACACCATTATGTCCTTTCATTACAGCAGCAAGCTAACACTTACATGGTTCCTAAGCCCTGGCCTCACCCTTTCTGGTAACCTAGTTTTTGCCCTTTGTGACATTGATACGTTTCGAAGACATGATAAGGGGCTATATCAAATGTAAGGATTATTATTATTAGCATTGTAACCAATGCAATGAAAGTTGGGACCATCTAACTCAACCTAGACTCATGATCAAACCTGACACCTTCCGGATCTGTATCGCTGTGCAATCTAATCCGATGTTAATAATCCTTGCATTCGATGTCGCAGCTTATCACGTAGCAAACGTCTCAAAGTGCTTCACAGAATTTTCTGTAAAGTGTAGTGACTATGTATTCGTAGACGAACGCAACGGCCAATTTGCACACAGCAAAGACCCACAAAAAGCCGTGAAGTTAGTACATTTTTAAAAATCTGGTTGAACCATTCTGGGAACCTTGCAAATAATAATGCACTTTGGATAATGAATAATCAAGTCTTATAATTTGGGTACCAAAAATCCTAGCCACATTTTTTCTCTCCACAGTCAAAGGTACATATTTTAAGGCTTAAATGTGTTTGTACACTTAGAGTTGTGCATGTTTGAGCAAAAATCCAATTTTTGCCTGTCCACATATTATGCACTATTTAAAAAAAATCAGCTGCTTGTTACAAGCAGTGAATTAGAATAGAGGAGTCATTTACTCCACTATTTTCATTTGATAATAATTTAGTTTGTCAGAGAAGATGTTAATAGGAAAGGAGGTTAATTTGTTACCTGTGATCCTGTGCATAATCATCTATAAGCAGCAGTGTAAATTGTTTAACAGAAATAAGAGTATTTTACATAGATACAGCTTGGGATTTTTGGAAGCTGTTCCGGAGTGGAAGAGAGAGAGAAAGAGAGAGAGGGAGAACTAGATGGGGAATAATTAAGGGAAGATGTTTCACTTTGCCTCACTAGACATTTTCCATCACGACACAACGTGCTTCTTTGTTATTCATTTTGAAATAAGTTAAATCCTGGTATCCGTCTGCTTGTCAAATTTTCTTCTTTAAATCCTGAATAGTGCAGTAACTTCCAAATTTAGGTGGTTCAATAACATTGTACTTGGTGAATTATTTAAAGGCTACTTAATTCCCTTCAAACCTAGATTTCTATATTTGTTCTTTAATTAAACATTACGCAGTATCATAGGCCATCCATAATTGACATACGGTTGTGGTTCAGAAAATTGGGTTGAAGCTCCACAGCAGGACTTTGAATTCACGGTCGAGGCTGACACCCCAATGCAGTACTGGGGGAGTGGTGCATTGTCAGAGGTGCCGTCCTTTGGATGAGGCATTAAACCGAGGTCCCGGCTATACCTGTTCAGGTGGACATTAAAGATCCCACGGCACTATTTGAAAAAGGAAATGGAGTTTCTCTCTCTCAGTGTCCTGGTTAACAATCTCCCTGTTAAAGTTAGTCATTTGCCTCATGGCCTCCTACGAAAACAAACATTCACTTTACTCGACAGTAATAACCTGTGAAGCACTTTGAGATGTTTCATGATAAGGTGCTATAAAACTGCAAGTTCTTCTGCTCTACGCACAGTTTGAAAGAAAAGTTTATTTTTGTTTGACTGCTATTCAAATGAAAATCACAGCGTTCTGATGAAGTCCTCCCCCAAATGAAGTCCCAGCAGGTTTAAAAACAACGGAGGAATTAAGATTGATGTGGTGCTCTAGCCCAACTGGATCAATGACTCAGGAAGTACCTGCAGTACTGATGAGAGTCAGAAGGAAAACAATGCGGAGACAGACGGAGGGATAGATTGCTGAAGGAGTTGACATGGGAAACGTACGACATGAGAAAAACACAGGAGATGAAGGAGCAGAAGGAGAAACAAGAACACAAAAAAGTCCTCAGGTCATGGAGTGTTAGATTGTAAAAGATTACGTTGAAATAAAGGACTATCTCCAAAATGCTTTTTTAAAAAAATAAGCTAAGCACTAGTATATCAGCAGGCGTTTCGCCCACAAAACATACATTAAATTCACTTTACAGTATATTCTGTGAAGCGCTTTGAGATGTCTAGAAGATGTGATAAGATGCTGTATCAAATGCAAGGATTATTATTATTATTATTATCAGTTCTCTGAGTCTAAAGAGAACGGGCGCCACCCTGCGTGAGGGGTGCTATATGAATGCAAATTGTTGTTGTTGAATTTTCTATGCTCCCTGTTCTTAACAAGGCTCAGAAACCAACTGGCTCATTCTTTGGGACAGTATCACAATAGATTTGTACCATTGAATCCGAAAAGTACAAACACGCATGAGGGAGAAACCATTTTAAAACAGTGGTTAATTTGAGTGTCTTTACAAAGGGCATCGGGACACTAACATACTGTGTGTTCTTGGTTACTCTGCAGAATGCATTTTGAAACCTGGTAATGCACATTTTTGCTTTGGGATTTGAGTGAACAAACACACAGGTGAAGGCTATTTGGCCTTTTGTGCAAAGACCATCCCATAGAAGTATTTCCTGTACTACCACCTCCCTAATCTCACTTCCCTGTTTTATCGCCATAACTTCCAATATTTTTTCTCCCCAAGTGTTTGTCCATTTCTTGCTTGAACAAAAATAAATAATAAAATAATAATAATTTGGTCACTCAATTCACGACTGGTTGAGGGACACTGCTGTGGGCAATTGGCTGCTGCGTTTCATCCACAAAGTATACAGTTAATCCACTTTGCAGTATATCCTGTGAAGCGTTTTCAGACGTCTTGACGGATTGATAAGACACTGCATCAAATGCAAGGATTTTTATGATTTTTTTCTTGTAATTGATTGACCACCAGAGGTATCATGATCAATAAAGATCATATATTAGAATACAGGAACAACACCATTTATTTTGGAATAATACCGTTATGACTGGGTAGCCCAAACACAAAAGCACACCAATATGAGATTAGAAAGAAAATTTGCTTTAAAAATATCACTTTGATCATATCATTAAGTAATTGGAAACGCATTTTGATTTATTTTAATTTCTTTTTAAAAAAAAGGCCTTTTTTCAAAAAAAGATGACACAAAATGTTAGTTAACCAGACAATGTTTAGCCTCATGGCTTATTAGCTGCTCAGTCATTCTTTAAACGGTGGCTGATAATGAATTATGAAACTATAATTTGCAAAAAAAACCTTAAGACTTTTATTAATTCATGAAAGGAAATTGGTCTGAAAATTATATTTAAATTTGGTTAACTCTTAATGAAGGCAATGAGTTGCTGCCATGTGCTTTGATATTGTAAATCCCAGGTAGTGATGCTAGATTTTGCCTGCCTGAAAACTCATTATTAATTAATTATTTTTTTAATATAGGCTGGATTTACTCATTTGGAAAACGTAGCATTATCCCCCTATTGATGTTGATCTATAAATGCAGGTGGCTTGAATTTCACTCGCTGAGTGGTTTAATCTTGTGCATTTGTGCAGAGCTAATCAAATCTTCGTTAACAGATCCGAAGGATGCCAGGTATCAGCACACACATTTGGGTCTTTATTCTAATCAAATTACCTGGACGCAAGATAAGTCAACACTGATCTCCTCGTTGCGTCAGTCAGACGTAGATTTACCCCCCACGCTTGGCGATCCTTTTTTGTTTTTAATAACAAGCACCGCTTGCTCTTAACGTTTTCGTACATTAAAGCAGAAATCGGAATGGTAACTGAATAATTAAAGAGTCGTCTGCGGCAATGGTTGAACCTTTTGATCATGTCACTGCCAGGGAAATGTGACCGCAGCTGTGCTTTTTAAAAAAAAAGTGCCCTGTGCAATGTTTTTGCTGTGTGCTGGAAAAACAATACTTGTCTCTGTTCGCTCCTGACCTTGCTGCAGGCAGAACAGTGTCACCAGCTGCACTGGTTAACATGGGCACCTTTTTTTTGTTTTGTTTTTTTGCTTTAAAAAATTGGGGTCCGGTGTGAAGGGCGCTATATAAATGCAAGTTGTTGTTGGTACTTCGACGTTGCAAAATGACCTTACACCCATCTCTTAATATGCAAGGGATGCAGCATATTTCTTATGAACTTGTGTTCCAGCAAGGTGTGAGCAGCCTGTGTGTGTGTGTGTGCGTGTGTGTGTGCGCCATGTCACGTTTATAGAACTTCCTAAGCAATTTGACTCGTTCGATTTTTATTATGCTTCTTGTACCAACCCTGTACATTCCGTTCATTTACCTCCATTTCGCTGACTCTTCCTTGCAGTTCTTAACAAGATAGATTATAAGATTTTATTTCACTCTTCCCTTAACTTCCTTTCCTTTCCTCCCTCTCTCTCTCTCTCCTCCTCTCCTGTCTTCCTGTCTGTCATGACCTTTCTTTTAAGAAAAGAAACTCGCTCAGTCTAGTTTCAGCAAATAGTTGTTGAGCTCCATGCCACCTGCTGAAGGTAGTTGAGAAATTAGCTTTTCCTGAAATTACACTGACCAGTGACCTCTCCCAACTACTCAAGGGCTTTGGGCAGCAGTCCCAGCTTTCTGTGTGGCCCCACTGTGTGACTGCTCAGTTAGGATGTTCAGCCTCTTAATTATCTCTTGTCAGTTTTACTCAGTAAGCCTGAATTAAATAGAACCAGACTGTATAATTTTTTTTCCATGAGCTTTTATTTTTAGTGTGTCTGTCATTTTGCTAAAGAAGTGTTACCTACTTTCTCTGGTTTCTTTGTTCTGAAAGGAGAGACAAGATGAAGAAAAACCTGTGAAATATGCACCACATACCACACAAGCTCCTGGGTCAAAGATCACCTCTGGAAGCTCAGGATTAGGAAGAGGTAAAATTATATTTTTATCCTTAAGCTTTGATTCCTCAACCTCACGAAGGGCTTTTTTTTTATGTGTTTCATTGGGTCTGGCTGTCCTATGAACAGGTGTCACCCCTCAAGCATGTTCTCCAGAGCAGCTAGTCTGCTCAGCAACTTGTGGATGGCATAAAGTACCCTAGCCTTGAACACATACAAATTGGTCAAGAGGGAGGGAGAGCGAGAGAGAGAGAGTGAGTTCTCAAAGGTTTTCTCTCGTTCTTTTCCTTCAAGGCCAGATGACATGACAACTTGAAATCAATGTCAGTTATCAAAGGGAAAAGTTAAACCGTGCAAACTTATCAACAACCGCTCAACTTGGGGGTGGGGGGGTTATAAACGAAGTCCCCTCTGTATCAGATTCCACCGCAGCCTGAGATGGGGAGGGAAGGAACTGTGTCAGAAATTTGCAATACAAAGCAGAAATTGAGAGCGCATCAAAAAAAATCTGAAGTAACACAACCCGACTCCGTCTCAGTTGTCACATCTGCTCTATTTAATTTAATTTTGAAACTCGACTCACAACCAATGAAGGGGAAGGGATCACAAACAAAGTGTAGCTGATAATATTTCATATTTCACCCTGTCAAGGAAATTAACAGCTGCACATTGGGGTTAAGTATTCGCACTAAAAGATGATTTGTACGAAATACGGTGTATGATACAATGAAAATAATGTTTCTATTCCAGTAGCCTCAATATATAGATAGGATTAGCAGTCTACCCTTTGTCTGTGAAAGGTAGCTCTTAAGCAGGAGGTGAAGATGTGACTTCAATAAGGTAGTGAAAACAGCACTTTGGCATTAGCTGTCTCATTATTTACTGATCTTAAGCCAGTCTATTACTTTGACATAAGGTGAGTAGTCAGTCCTTCAGCTAGTCTGACACTAACTCCTTCTTCTGTTTACATTTCAACTTAATGTCTGATTGGTACTTTTCCATCTTTTCAGTCGCCTCTATATAAGCTGCACTAAAGAATTCATGTCCAATGTGATTTGGTTAAGNAAAAAAGCAGGTAGGGGAGGGTGGAGAGAGGAAAGTAGCATTCACCCCATTATATTGAAGCCCTGGCAGGTTAAAAAGTCATCTGTATTTTATTCGGCATGAGGAATACAAAGAGAGAAAAATCACGTTTCAGAAATGATTAGATAATAATCCTTAGATTTATAGCATATTTCATATCAGAAAGATGTCCCAAAGTGCTTCAAGGATACAGTAAAGTGTAGTGACTGTGTGTTTTCTGGGTGAATGGCCCACAAAAGGCCAAAGTGATAAAGAAAATTTACTTCATTCCAAGGGATAATTAACTTGAATCTTCGAATAATTTTAGCCTTCTTTCTCCCTCCCCTCCCACTTCCCCAAGTCTAAGAATTTTTCAGAAGAATTGAAGGGTTTAAACACTAGACCTTGGTACAACAATATGAATAAAGTGAAGGTAATTGAACAATAGGAGTGCTGGTGAATTATGTTCTTTGATATAGTGCGTGATCCCTTATTCCTTTCTCACTACATTTCAGTCATCAGCTTCATGCAAGAGAACTGCAATAGAATCATAGAATTTTACAGCAGAGAAGGAAGCCATTCAGCCCATCGTGTCTGTGTCAGCTCTTTGAAAGAGCTACCATCTAGTCCCACTCCCCCGATCTTACTCCATAGCCCTGCAAATTTTTCCTTTTTAAGTACATATTCCAAGTTTCTTCTGAAAGCTACTATCGAATCTGCTTCCAACACCCTTTCAGGCAGTTTGTTCCAGACTGTTAGCAGTGCTGTTCAAGATTCTTCTCAAGTGTGATGAGTTTAACTCAGTCACAAAATGAGTACAGTTAATTTAAATGATGTGCTTAAAACAAGTGTCGCTCACATTCACAGAGCTTTACAGGAATATCTGCTCCTGAATCCTAATGTAATCTAGCCTAAGCTTGTCCACATTCTCCACTTCTAGTAGCTGGTACTAGACTCCGCCACTGTCAAGCTCTCTGGGACGCTATCCGGTGTGAAGGGCGCTATATAAATGCAAGTTGTTGTTGATACTTCAACGTTGCTAAATAATCTTACACCCATCTCTTAATAAGCAAACTGTTGTTATATTTATTCTAGATTATTAACACACACATACACCACACACACACACACAAATGGCATAAGACGTGTATTGAGAGGGAATTCAAGATCTATCTACCCAACCATTACAGTTTAGAACAATGCAACATGTAATTTACTCCTCAGCTGAGGCAGGGAATAGCCAAATCAAGAATGGGATATGCTCCCCACGGTGAGTTATGCTTGTAACACAGGGTACTTGCAGTCATAATGACTCTTGTGGAATTTAGTTCAAATGTACTTCAAATTACATGAAAATACGCAAAAGGTTGTTAGGATTTTTGTGGTGTCCTAAGGAGGCTATAATGGCATTTGAGGTGTTATTATTATACATACAATAAATAGTGTCTCAGAGTGGGATTATGGAAAATATTTCAGGGCTAAATGACCTTGTAACTCAAGCTACATATATGATGTATAGGACATATACTCAAATCTTAAACCTTTGCAATATCATCTGCCTTTTTTTAACAACCCCACAGTATTTGGGCCCTACAAAAAAAAACTAAATATCTAACCATAAAACTGGCAAAAGGGCCAAAAGATCACAACTCAATCTGGACACTTCCTGCTCAACTGCTATGGATATTTGTAAAAAAAAGGAAAATTACTGACTTTTTTAATCAGCACATCTGTGGTATGATAATCAGTGTTGACATCTGTGCCAAAGGAACGGCTATAAGAGAAATGTATCCAAAAGCGCTTCACTGGGAAAATTGTTATGGTGTCAAAATATGTAGCGAGATTAAATTTTATAAAACGTGTGAAAGAATAGGCAAATCGGGCAAAAACAGGGAAATGTGTAACCCAGCATACTGGAACTCACACAGCCTGTCAGGTTACCTCAGGGACCCAGGTGAAAGTTTCCTCTCTCTGGGAGGGAAATGATTTTGAGAATGTGGGTTTGCAGCATAAAACTTCCTTCTTTTCAACCCTCGTTGACATTAAACTGGCAACCTTATCTCGAGAGACCCCAAGGAAGGCTGCTCAAGGAAACTGGAAATATTTTCAATGCTGAGGTTGGTAAGGCACATTATTGGGGCAGAGTAGAGGGAGCTCTAATCTGTGTCTAGCTGGTGCCCTTCCTGACCTGAAGCACTGAACACATTGCAGCGTTCAAGGGAGTGGCCCTCGAGTGAGCCATTGCATGAGATGCTGGGTCCCTAGACAATAAGTCAGTGACTAACCCTGACCTAAACAGGTTGCAAGAAGTAGCTCATGTCATTTCAATGCACATTTGTAATATTCAAGACTGACGGAACAGAGTAAACCATTGTTACATTGCTTCTGCACAGAGCCCTGCAGACAGATGTTTTATTCAGGCAAAGAGGGAACTGAGGTTTTGGGAGACATTCTCACCCATTACTAACCCACAAGCCTTTTTATTACTCTATAACACCTGGGCATTGCAGCCAGACTCTCAACAACCGTGTTAAAGTAGGAAAGATTGCCCAATAAAAAGGAATAACCTTCGATCTTCGAAATGAACGTGGGCAGGAATCCATGCTGAGACCACAGCCCCCTGTAGTGACCTCCTTTAAATCAGCTCACTTCATGATGTTTTTCTCCAAATGCCAGTATGGACATTACGATTTATCAATGGGATCCTTTCAACAAAAAGCAGATTCTCGTCCTAGTTTTTAAACAAAAGCATCACCAAGAACAATGCCAGTTTTGTATAAGGTATTTTGATGAAAAGTGAGACATTAGGCCCTAACATTTATCTCCCTACCAACCTGCCCGCTCCCTCCGCTCATCGGGCTCCGGTCTGCTCCATGTCTCCCGCCCGACCCACCCTACCTACCATCGGTGTCTGGGCTTTCAGCCTTTCTGCCCCAACACTCTGGAACTCCATCCCACGGTCCCTTCCCCTCGCTTCCTCCCTTGCCTCCTTCAAGGCCAGTCTCCAGACCCTTCTCTTCAACCATGCCTTTGGTCTCCCTCCCACCACTCTGCCTTCTCTCACCCCACCCCTACACCACCCCTCCCCCATGCTCGGGTCCTGACATCTGACTGTTCAGCGCTTTGGGACGTCCTCCCGACGTGAAAGGCGCTCTATAAATGTAACTTTGTTGTTGTTGTTATTATCTGTTGGCTAACACGAGTGAACTTTTGAGTTTTCTGCCTATTCCCACTTTACCTGCAGAGTGAAACATTTAGAGGCAGCAAATGTTTATCCTCGCATGGTGTAAATAATGTTGGTGAATGGCACAGTATAACAATCCTTACATTTTATATAAATCTTTACATTTAATATTTACTGAGCCCTGGTGTAATGCAGCGGCGTGCACATCAGCTGGTTCCTGCACTAAAAATGATCAACTTCTAGGTCATCAGGTCAGCATCTGCCAGTTAAGGTAAACATTAAAGATCCCATGGCACGACTCGAAAAGAGAAGGGAGTTTCTCTCTCCGGGTGTCCTGGACAACAATCCCTCGAATAAAATTAGTCACGTGCTTCTCGGCTGCTTGTGGGATACTGCTATGCACAAATAGCGCATTTACCTATAAAATACACAACCACTGAACGCTAGTGTTTCATGTGAAGCACTTTGAGATGTCTTCCTGACTTGAAGGGTGCTAAATAAAATTCAAAGATGATTATTATTTATTTTTACCTGGAGGATTGTTGGACAGGACACCTCTCTTGGAAGGGACTTAAATTTAGAGTCTGAACTAAAGGTCAGGTTCTCCGACAATGCAATGTTTCCCAGGTGCTGCTTCAGACCGAAGGGCTGAACTGTGAGCTCAATGTCCTTATACCTTCCTAGCCAGAGGCGAGAGTGCTATCAACTGAGCTAGGCTGACACCTTAATTATTAGTTTCCATGTATCAGAAAAGTAACCTGTGAACTGGTTTAATTGCAACACATTTTTAAATTTGATTTTTTGATTTTTGCCCCCCCGCCCCAACCAGGTGCGGGAGCAAATGCACCTGTAAAGGGTCACAAGGTCTTTGTCCCCAGGACAGCCGTCAAGTTATCTGCCTTGTTTGGCCTGTTCAAAGATTTAAAGCAGAAATAACACGACCACTTTTGTTTCAGGCATTGCCGCACAAAGTATTTTTTCATTATTATTTGGGTAGGAACCATTTGATCTTTGCTTGTCTGGCCTGACAGTCAGTGTGTCACTATAAGTGGCTTCTGTCGGGAAATGAGATTTTCATATTGAGCAGGACCAAGTGACTTTGCACTCTCCCCCTCACTCCCAATCAGAAGACAAATATTATTATATAATAATAATTCTTTCAAAGCACTTCACAGAATACACTATATCGTGAATTTGACTGTATATTTTGTGGGCAAAACGCGGCAGCCAATTGCGCCCAGCATCGTCCCACAAACAGGGAATCGAACCCAGGTCATCTCGCTTGCGAGGCTTGTGAGGCGAGTGCTCTAATCACTAAGCTACAGGACTCCACATTGACCGCAAATGAGAACCTAAGAGAAGGCAGAATGAGGAAAAACTGTTCAGACTACCAGTGGAGCAAGTCAGTGTGGCTTGAGCTCAGCCAGTGTGATAAGGGGAAAAGGGGAGAGAACTGCTTGTGGACCAGTTTATAATAAAGATATCGATTGGCCAATTTTTTTCACAAGTGTATTCATTAACACATCTTACATGCCAATTTTCACCTTAATACTCTTGCATCTCCACGTTTGCATTAATCAATCTCTGGTCCTCTTTCCACCCAACACCCCCCACCCCAGACAACATCTCTCCATCCACCACCCTCACCCCCCCCAACCACACGCCCCCAAACACCACCATTGAGTCCCCTGGAGTATTTGTTCATCTCAGTTTGCAGCTACCCCTGATATCTCGTGATATTGTTCTGAAGCAGGTACTTATCCTGTCCTTTTCTGAAGGAGTTAATTAAGGGCTCTGGCAGCAGCTATTGACCAGAGGATTTGCTGGAGTGTCTGAGGGTGTGTTATAATGCCTGGAGCTGAATGCAGACAATGTTTTGTCGCAGTGGAGGTCACTTCTGTAACCCACGGGAGCAATGCTCTCTCTTATAGCCGAAACAGTGTAGTCAATATTTGTTTTATTATACCTGGATGCAAGGCTCAGGGCTTACATCTTAGAGATGGAAATAACAAGAGTCTGTCCAGCACGACTCCATCAGCCACTGGAGATGGCTGTAGGATTAACGTACGGATAGTTATACAGCACTGTGTTATATCTTCAGCACACAGATCATCAATGCTCTATAGATGACGTGTTTATACTATAATCCGTCACTTATTAACCCAGCTCAGTTGGTAGCGCACTTGCCTCTGAGTCAGAAGGTCGTGGGTTCAAGTACCACATCGGCTCTTTGAACTCACAGTCTAGGCAGTCACAGTCCAAAACAGCGCTGGGTAAGACCTGCATGGTCGGAGAAGTTGCCCTTTGGATTAGACAGTAAAGAGTCCTGTAGCTCAGTGGTTAGAGCACTCGCTCCGCAAGCGAGAGACCTAAGTTCGATTCCTGGCAGGACGAAACCTTGGGCAAGTTTCCTTGCTCCACACGCCTGATAATAATCCCTCAAGAAAAAAAAAAGAAAATAATAAATTTGTCACTCAAGCCACAACTGTTTGTAGGACACTGCTGTGCGTACAAACGTACAGTCAGTTCACTTTACAGTATATTCTGTGAAGCGCTTTGAGGCGTCTCGAAGATGTGATAAGGCGCTAGATCAAATGCAGGATTATTATTTATTATAAAGAGGATTTGTGTTGCTGAAGCATTTCCAAGTGGGATTTGCCTGGTTTGAAGAGTCTGGTGGCAGAACAGCACTATGGTAGCCACAACCAACTGAACGACTGCATGCATGAACTGATTACTGTGGACACAGTTGTTCAGAAGTGGCAGCAAGCAACCCTCATGTCCAGCAAGGAGACCTTGTATCAGTGTATCAATGAGAACTGAACTGTTGGCCTGTTCAGAGTAATAAGAGATTGAGAGGCAGCCACTGCCAATGGGGGTGTCAGCTCCCCCTAAACTCCTCCCTCCCCACCCCCAACCCTCTTCCTCCCCCCCACTACCAACCCCCTCCCTCACCCTCCCCCCCCCCACCCACCGCCGCCAGTTCTATCCCAAACCTGCCACCGAGATCAGGGCTGTTGTTTGACATGGGCTCACTCCATAAAGTCTTCACTCTTGATCAGTACAGAGCTCTCGCCTGTCGCCCGCTGATGTAAAACAGCAGAAAATAAGGACAAACGCTTTCTCACGTGCCACACATTCTCAGTCAGTCAGGATTCCGATCGCAGTCTAAAGGGATCATAAAAATAGTCATCAGCAGATGTACCATATGCTTTAAATCAGCAGCTAATTAGCCAACAATAATGGAACGACAAGGCATACACATATTGGGGTTTTGCCACCCAAGGGATTGTTTTGGTACTGAGTGCAGCTGAGTGCTAAAGTAATGGCTGACGTGGCCCAAAAATACTAGATACACGTACCCCTTGTTTAATTGTTATTGCCTTGAGATCACAAGGTTTCTTCAACGTATCCTGTTACCGTTCGTCTGTTAATTGAGTAAATAAAACTACGCACAAGGTTAACAGGTGAATAGGCAAGTATTAAATTAAAGGGCAGACTCGGAATATGTATCCAGCTTTCTGGTTGCTGGAGCTGTTAATAATAATAATCCTTGCATTTGATTTAGAGCCTTATCACGTCTTCGAGACGTCTCAAAGCGCTTCACAGGATATACAGTAAACTGGAATGACTATATACTTTTGGGGTGAAAATTGTGCACAGCAACAGCACAGCAATCCCACAAACAGTCGTGGATTGAGTGAACAAATTATTATTATATTTTTTAAATTTTTGAAGGGATTGTTACACCCGGAAAAGCGATCCTCCAATTGACTTAACAACCGGGTTCCTACTTACTGCTAGATAAACAGAGACGTGCGGAGTAAGGAAACATTTCGCCCGGCCCAGGAATCAAACCCAGGTCCTCTCACTTGCCAGGCGAGAGGTCTAACTGTTAAGCTTCTGGACTATTGTTTCAGTACTGACCTTGAGTTATATAATCGGATTCTATTCAGGCATTCAAATTGCAAATGGTTTGGATACAAATGTGTTTCTCTGCATAAAATAAAACTCATTGAGAAAAGGGGGTGGGGGGGGGGGTCCTTAGCTTAAAAATAAGGACAACAGAAGCAAAATCAAAAATATTCTTAGTAAAAGAATGGCATATGGAGCAAACTCTCAGTACAGGTGATGGAAGTGGGAACTACAACAACAAAAACTTGGATTTATATAGCGCCCTCCACGTCGGACGGCATCTCAGAGCGCTTAACTACAGTAACTATAGTCTAAAGGATTTCAAGTGGGTACCAAACAGGTTCCTGGAAATTAAAAGGATGCAGAGTTAATAGGTTGTTATTTTACAAAGCAGTCGATCACTGGTGACTGTAGTTATAGAATAATGGTAATGGAAAGAGTTTGATCTTCAAATAATTTAACTTTTGATAATTTTCCCACAATATTTCAGAAATTTGGCCACAGACAAACACTAAGCAATGCCATCCTCGTGTAAAATGTACAATTAGTTGTGTGTTAAAATGCACCATGAGCAGGTAACAGTGGCATTCAATTTGGTTTCACAGGACAGTGGCGGAGCAGATGGGTGAAAAGTTAGGGTATAGCAGGGAATAACAATGGGCAAGTGGTTAGCAGCTACCACCTAGTGGACTAGTGGATTATCATCAGGCTCACTCTACCTCCTGCAGCAGCACAGGTTCCTTTATAATAAATAATCCTTGCATTTGATATAGCGCTTTTCACGTCGGGAGGACGTCCCAAAGCGCTTCACAGAGCACACTGTAAAGTGAATTGACTGTATATTTGTGGGCGAACGCGGCAGCCAATTGCACACAGCAATGTCCCACAAACAGTCGTAGATTGAAAATGACCAATTTATTATTGGGTTTTTTTGTTTGTTTTTTTGGAGGGATTATTATTAGGCTCTGTGTGGAGTAAGGAAACTTTCCCAAGGTTTCGCCTGGAATTGAACTCAGGTCTCTCACTTGCAAAGCGAGTGCTCTAACCACTGAGCTACAGGACTCCAACACAGGAAGGAAGGAAAGGCTTGTTATAGCAGTAAAAGCTGTAAAAGCTGTCAGTAGCAAAATGCTTCGTAACAAAACAAAATTCAGTCCTGAAACCAACAGACAAATTCTGCTCCGTTCGCAGGTCGGTCCATACTCAGTGGGCTTGAGAGCCACCCGGACGAATCCTTGGTGCGAGACATTTTCTCTGTCGCCCTTTCAACCGACGAAATACTGCTGAACAAGTATGCAGCCACAATTCATACTTCTTGCAATAACGGGAGTTTGTACAAAGAAGTGGAGGAAGCCACCTTGTGTGTGAGCTGTGCAGAGAAGGTAAGCACGACACCAGCTGGGAGCAAGTGGGTTGGCTCGGGGTCAGACTCCACCACCATCAGGGGCTCGGGGACACTACCCCGCGTGAAAGGCGCTATACAAATGCAAGTTGTTGTTCTTGTTGATTAAAAGCCGCAGGACCTCTTTCCGCAGTGCATGGATGCCTTGGAAATGGCGTCACGTTTCGGAATAACCACCGCTGGGGCTTGAAGTTAAAACATTTGGAGCAAAACGCAATCTATGGTCCTTTTTTTTATATATGTTTAAAAAATATATATTTATTTTTCAGGTCTTTGCAGATTAATTCCCCCCCCCACCCGCAGCAAAGACCAATACACTAACATCCAGCCACATGAAGTCCCACCTAGCACCCAGCTTGATGATTTTGTCTAAAGTTCATGAGTGAATTAAATGACAGAGTGATAAAAAGGAATGCACTGGCAAAATATGCATTAAAAACTCACTGAAATAGGCAGGCAACTGTGTCATTCTATCTGCCCCTTCTCCCATCCCTTAAAAATGTACAAAAATGTGTGTGTTTGTATTTACGTGTGCATTTGTAATGTGTACACACACCACTCTATGCACAGACCTACTACAACAACAAATTAATTTGATTAGCGCCTTTCACGTCGGGAGGACGTCCCAAGACCCTCACGCGGCTGAAACTCTGGTCCACGCCTTTGTCACCTCAAGGCTGGACTATGGGAACTCTCTCCTCGCCGGCCTTCCCGGCCCTCCCTCCACACTGCAGGTCATTCAGGACTCTGCAGCTCGTGTACTGTCCCGCACCAGACACCGCGACCACATCACTCCGACCCTCGCCCTCGCTCGCCTCCACTGCTCCCCATCCCCCAGAGGATTGATTTCAAGATCCTCATCCTCACCTATAAGGCCATCCACGGCCTCGCTCCCTCCTACCTCTCTGACCTACTATCCCCCTATCTACCTGCCCGTACCCTCCGTTCCTCCAGCTCCGGTCTGCTCCACATCCCCCGCCCCAACCGCCCTACCATCGGTGGCCGGGCCTTCAGCCTCTCAGCCCCGAGGCTCTGGAACTCTATCCCCCAGTGCCTTCGCCGCTTCCTCCCTCTCCTCCTTCAAGGCCGGTCTCAAAACCTTTCTCTTTGACCGAGCCTTCAGCTCCCCTCTCGACTCTCTTCCCCCTCCTCGCTCCCTCCCTTCATTCCCCTCACCCTGACCATTTCCCCCCTCCTCGCTTCCTCCCTTCCCCCCCTCACCCTGACCATTTCCCCCTGCTCGGGTCCTGACCCAACTGTGCAGCGCCTTGGGACGTCCTCCTGATGTGAAAGGCGCTTTATAAATGGAATCTTGTTGTTGTTGTTGTTGTTGAGAGCCCACGTCTAGGATTCCTGGGGTATGAATGTTCTATCTCAGCCGAGAGATCTGAATTCTTGCCATTCAAACCAAGGCTAAGCAGCTCCAACATGGAAAGAGAGGAGACCTGTGACCTTTCAGGCAACTCCAAACTGATCACCATTCTTTCTTAACCAAAAAATGGTAACCATAGAATCTTACAGCACGGAAGGAGGCCATTCAGCCCATCGTGCCTGTGCCGGCTCTTTGAAAGAGCTATCCATTCAGTCCCACTTCTCTGCTCTTACCACGTAGCCCTGCAAATGTTTTCTTTTCAAGTACCTATCCAATTCACTTTTCAAAGCTATCATCGAATCTGCTTCCAACACCTTTCAGGCAGTTCATTCTACATCATAACAACTCCAGAGCTGAACGAAGGAGAAAGAGCAATGCTTAAAAATAACAGTCTGATTTATGCAGTTACAGACTTTTTCATCTTAAAAAAAGCACATTATTTGATAAATAACTGTTTAATATTATATTATTATTTACCAAGATGTAATAAAGGGTCATGATATCACCCTGTGCTGCGCGGAGGCTTATTAGACTATTTCCAATCGGCTGAAAGGCAGCCGTTAATTAAAGATCATTTACCATATTAATTTTAACAACTTGGAAAAGAATCCAAATAAATCGCGTGTCATCGTGTTTGCGAGAAGTGGCTTAAACACGAGATGGGGAAGTGCTTCTGCCGTTCTAAGGCGATCAGAAACGTCAGCGTTTGAGAATGGGAGGACAAAGCACAATGCATTAAGTTTGTTGCATTTGACACCGGCCAGTTCCAACTTTGCTTCGCTCGAGCAGCTCCAAATTGATTTTTCCTCTGTGTTGTTGTCGGGTCACCTCGAATAGAATTTTCTTATCAGCGAATCTGTGGGGGGGGAGAAAGCGGTTAACAGAGGACACTAGGCTTGGCAATTGTAAAAGCTACATACAAACCTCAGCGAAAGCAGACTTATATTAATCAGTGTCACAGGTGCTTATAATCGTCCAGCTAATTACTTCATTACTTCCCCCCACTCTACAGAATGGCTTGTTCATTCTGCACAGTGTAAAGTTCCATTACCAGTGCTTACTGTGATAAATTCTGAGAATTCTCTGCAGGCCGGAACAAGTAGTTGCTTGTTTCTTTATTTCACCGGGGACTTTTATTTGTGCGTTCAGCCGTGTTTAGTAAATTCATATCACAGACTAAATTGTTGATAAAGCCTGCATTTTCTACGGCGCATTATCTTTTAAGTACCACTAATACATGTTGATATTATTAACGTTTTTTTTCGGTGTGCTTTATTTTTAAGACGCTGATTTGTCCACACAAAATTGGTAACAACTGTGTTATTGCACTGCCCAAGAATTGCACCCACATTAAAATCAGCAGACCCAGGGCTCACATCATTACCATGGAGGCTAAGCTGTAAGTAGTCCCTCGAGGCTTATTGTCCTAATGAATGCCAGACCACAAATTAATGAAGCTGCTTTGGAAAAACATTGTGATTTTTAGTCGCTGAAGCATCAGTAAATCGGCCAAAACCAGGACAGCTGTTTAGTGCTTGTTATGATGTCAATTTGTTTACAGATCAGATTTTCCTTTTTTGTTTTTTTCAAGAAAAGCGCGTTTCCTAAACTGTCACCTCTTGTCAATCATCATAAGCTCAGGATGTTTCCTCCGTGTTACGGAGGGGGTCTGGGCAGTGGCAGGAGCTCATTCACTGCCTGATGTCACAAAAAGTTCTTAGACCCCCAACCATGGAATCGCAGGCAATTTGTTTTCATTGACCCATGATTTCTGGTGGCAAGAGGCTATGGTTCTCCTAATTGGTTCATGTCAGCCATGAAAAGCATAAAGCTCGTCTGTCTTACTTCTTCTCAGCGATATTTTTTTTTGGGTTCTTTGAAAAGATCCCCATATCTTTTCTCCAGCAGAACAGAGCGTGCAAGACCCTGACTTAGGAGAGCATATTGTTCCTTTGGAGTAAACAGCCATGAGGTACAGCAAGTAATAAGTCAGGCATTAATAAAGAGAATATAAAGCCCAAGGCAAGTTGACAGCTGTAGCAACAGAATCTATCTCGACTGGAAGCCCTGAGTTTGATTCCCCATCTCGACCACCATCCATTGCCTGACTTTGAAGAAGCCCAGGTCGGGTCACCCAGAGAAATGAGGGGGTAACTGGTTAATCGAGTGCTCTTGTACCAATCAAGGCATCAAACTACTCACTGGTGCCACATTAGATCAGCTCCCTCCACTTTACTTGGGGAGTGGGAACGTATCACACAAAGCTAACTGAGGTGAAAAATGATCAAACGAAAATCAAGTCTATACAGAAAAAATAAAGGCTAAGATTTAATGCTGCAGTATTATTGCAGTGCGTCTACAAGATAGAAATAATAATAAATTGGTCTCTAAATCCACGACTGTTTGTAGGACGCTGCTGTGCGCAATTGGCTGCTGTGTTTTGCCCACAAAATATACAGTCAATTCACTTTGCAGTATATTCTGTGAAGCGCTTTGAGACATACAGAAGACGTGATAAGGCACTATATCAAATGCAAGGGTCATTATTATGTTCTGTATGATTCATGCTTAGTTTATCAAAATCCAACTAGCAATTCTGTGCAGGATTGATACGCCTCTGTCTAGAGATGAAAGCTCACGTGATTTCTGAACAGATTAGATTGAGAGCCACTGTTCTGATTCCTGTGGAAACAAAGGAACCCAGAATCTTCCAAGCTTGGCGTTAACATCGCCCACAAAATATAATAACAATCTTTGCATTTGATATAGTGTCTTATCATGACTTTGAGATGTCTCAATGCGTTTCACAGGATATACTATTAAGTGAATTGACTGTATATTTTGTGGGCGAAATACGGCAGCCAATTGCACACAACAGTGTCCCACAAACAGTCATGGATTGAGTGACCAAATTATTGTTATTATTTTTGAATGGATTATTACCTCTGGAAAGCAATCTGCCAAAAGATTAACAACTGGTTTCCTACTTACTGCTAGGCTAACAGAGGTGTGTGGATTAAGGAAATTTGTCTAAGGTTTTGTCCCACCCGGGCATCGAACCTGAGTCCTCTCACTTGCGAGATGAGTGCTCTAACCACTGAGCTACAGGACTCCATATACAATCAATTCAGTTTACAGTATATTCTGTGAAGAACTTTGAAACGTCTCAAAGACGTGATAAGGCACTATATCAAATGCAAGGATTATTATTGTTATTATTATTATAATAATGACAGTAAGTTCTGTCCCTCCAGTATATACCTGCTCTTCACCCACCTCCACCCATATTTTTGTCCGTGGCAGCTCTTCCAGTTCTACCATTGGACTGGCCACCATCAGATGCTCAAGGTGTTGTCGTGGAATGAGTGACCAAATTATTATTCTTTTTTGAAAGGATTATTACCCCCGAAAAGTGATCCACCAATCGACTAACAACCGGGTTCCTACTTAACTGCTCGGTAAACAGAGGGATGTGGAGTAAAGAAACTTGCCTCAGGTTTCACCCTGACCCAGGAATCGAACCCAGGTCCTCAAAAGCGAGGCGAGCTCTCTAACCAATACGGTATAGGACTCCATACATAGCCACGATAGGTACCATGAGTAGACGTACAATGTTACTACGTCCAGTTCATAGACACAGGGAAGGTGCAGAAATAGGCCGGCACTGAACCCTTTTATGAAACGGGGAGGAGGGAGGATATAAATTGCGGCCTTCAAACACAGTGATGATACATGGAGGCCACATGTACGATTAGCATTGTGTGTTTGAAAGATCTGAAGCATTCTACAATAGGCCCCATCTGAAAATACGGTCAATAAATCAGCCTTAGTTGCAAATTGCTTTATAGTTATGTATTCAGTCTAGTAACATTTTAAACTGTGCAACCAAACTTCAGAATATAGCAGCTGTTCAGTAGTAAGAAGGGAAAATATATAGGTGTTCTGTGGTAACAGAGCAGCAAACCTCCCCCCCCCCCGTCCCCACACATTAAAACAAATGCTGCTTTTTCGTGTATTGATAGGTGATTTTCACATGATCGCAGTTGTTAAAATGGTTTATTACTTCCAGTTTAAAAACGGTAATTACAGCCGCTATTGTTCTGCAGGAGTTAAGATTTTCACTCTGCATTTTTTGACTGAAATGTCAAAATCACTATTTGTTTTTGCAAAATTGTTCCTCGGAGCTTTTGGCTACTCATCTACTAGCCATTGCTTTTAGCTGCCAGTGAATGCGTTTTTTATTGCCGGTTTTAACCCGTATAACTCAGGAAACCTTTTGCATACAATGGAAAATTAATCTCCCGATTGCAGAGCAGGTCAAGTGTGAGACTGGCTGGTAAGTAGCAGGTGAACAGTTCTTGTCCAATGTTCACGCAATAAGTCACAGGCGAGGTGTGCACTGGAGGAGGAAACAATTTCATCATGTTTGGTATTTAGCCTCGAGCTGTACAACATGTTCAGGGACGCCTTGTGGAATAGAAGGAGTTAATTAAATTACCATATGTTTCGTTTGAATCCTGTCTTAGGCCTGTCAGGTAATAGACAACATGCCTGAACTTGAGGCAGGAAATCAACTGTGCATTAGTGATGTTTCGAGGGGAGGCACATTTACAGTCTACAATTGAGCTGGCAACTCTTTAGAGAATACTGAGACTGTTCCTGTAGGTTTTGAACAGTCATTTGCTGGCATGATGCGAGCTGGACTGTTGTGTGTCATAAATAAATAAAAAATATTGTTTGATATGAATTTGGCATCGATCCGACGATGGCTGTGTTCATTGACCTGAAAAGCACCAGTGTTTGTTGGTGATGTAACGGGTGTTAAAAGAGCGTTTCTCATAGCGCTGCATGAATTTTGGTTAAATTAAGGTTTTTCTCTCCCTTTCCCTCCAACTAAAGGCGGAAGGCAAAAAAGCAGGCGCCAGCTTCTGTCTGTGGCACAGCAAATGTCACTACACCTGAAGCATCCTCTGATGTGAGTCAAGCCATGGTGGATCCTGAAAGCACAGTCTCTGAAGATCAGGCCAACAAATCAAAAAATGACAGTGCACAACCATCAACACCCCCCAGAGCTTGTAAAATCCAGCCGCCACAGGCAACGGGCAGCTGGCAGGGGGAGGAGAAAAATGCTCTGGTGAGTAAATCATTGTTAAATAGCAACAACGGATGTTTCAGCAATCAAATCTGCCAATAAGTAAATAATTACCGGTGAACACCTGGTTTTTGAACTGAGGAACTCACCTGCCACAGGCACAGCTTGGTGCAAATCACTACCTATAAAGGTCTCCACCCTCCCAGAACAACCCTGAGACTCACTATTCCTACCCTACACTGACTTACTGGACTTACTTTAAAGCAGACTAGGATTCTTATCTCAGTTTACTGAAGGTTGTGGAAGTGTTTTTTTTAAGTGTGACCAGTTGCCTGCCACATGTGGGAAAATCACAGGTTTAAGAGTATCCAAACCAGATTTAGATGGAGATGCCACCTACACATAGATTTACTTGGGTCTGGATGGTGTGCACACTCTCCAACTGGAGGAACGTACCCTAATTCTAGACAGTGTTAGCTGCAGAATGGCAATAACCAAGGTTTAGGGACCCCAGAGTGTGCGTTAGAGTTTAATCATCTTAAAAATCCAGAGCTTGCCTTTGATTGCACTTTCCATTCCTAGTCCAATTGAGACCACTCTGCCTATTAGGGCTTTGGCTTGTGGGGTTAACAGGTAGTGATTGGGAGGAATCCCTCTTCGCAGTGACCAACCAGGTTGTAGGTTCAACGGCTTTAAGATCAAGAACCAGGGTGAAACTTCAATGTGTTGTTGGCGGTGCTATCCTTTAGATGAGACATGAAACGTGATCAGTGGATGCTAAAGATCCTAATATGATTTATGATAAGATTTCTTAACAAGGAAAATTACTTCATGGCAATCTGCTGGAGCTCCACTCCCAACTCAATAAACATTTGGACTTCCCATGTGTCCGCGTGATGTAATTTTAGTAACTATGAGGGGCTCCAGGTATTAACACATCCCATTATAAACCTTCGCATGTTAGACCTCATTGATGAGATCAACCCCACAAAATCCTTTGTTTGCACAGACTATTTCCGTGAGTATTGGTCACCAGATTATTATTGGTAAATTGTTTTTCAGTGGTTGGTCAGCGTAAGACAGGATGCTTCCAAATCCGGCATCCTGTTTGTCTCTTGTCCCCTCCGCTCCAGCATCGGTGGACGTGCCTGCAGCCACTAAGCCACAAAAATCTGGAACTCTCTCACTTAATCCCTCCACCTTGACCCCTCCCTCCCCACCTTCAAATCTGACCAAAAGACCTTCCTTTTTGATCGTGCTTACGGTCACCTCCTCCCCTCCCTCTGCCCCTAGCTCGGGGTCAGATTCCGCCACTGTCAAGCTCCTGGATGCTAACCCGCATGAAGGGCTCTATGTAAGTGCAAGTTGTTGTTGTTGAATAAAGGACTACTAAATGGCAATGGTTATTGCCGCTGTTCCTTAGGATAAGCCGAAATCTCTAAAGGTCCGTAGGGCAGTTTCACATTCTGTGATTGGAATGAAGGAACACATTAATCAATGCAGTTCACATGTTGAAATGATAGTTGTCATTATCTGTGATATTGAGTATTGGTGGAGATGCAGGGCAGGACGAAACTTTGGGCAGGTTTCCTTACTCCTCACGTCTCTGTTTACCTAGCAATAAGTAGAAACAATCCATTTGAGAACGCCGCTTAAGCAATATTTTTGCATTTCCCTTCCAAAAACATTACATAACGTTTACAGGTTATAGAGGGAGTGGTTGGGTCAGATGAAATGGAGGTTGGGGGGGATGAAATCGGTCCACAGGATGCCAGTTGGACCACCCTAAGCAATAGTCTAGCAGAGTCTACAAATTTTTTTAAAAGGAAATTAGACAGAACCTTGAAAAAGAGGAATATTATAATAATAATAATAATAATAATCCTTGCAGTTAATATGAGCTTTTGTCCAGTGCCTTGGTACGTCCTCCTGACTTATCAAAGCACTTCATCGAATATACCTTAACGTGAATTGATTTTGTGCGCGGAATATTATCTGGTGGGGGAGCGAACAGGAGAGTGGAATTAGATTGTGAAAAATATCAGCACAGACTTGATGGGCTGAATGACCTATTTCAGTGTTGTAACACTGCATGATTTTAATTGCTAGAGAATCTTGCCTTTCATCATTCACTTGGATCAGGGGACAAAGCAAGAGACGAGCCACACCAGCAGTAAAACAATGAACATGAAGGAACATACTGCAGTTCCTTTAACCAGCCTTGTGTAATTTGCTTCCTAGTTTGAATCAGTTAATTAAGCCATGAGTCATGTAGAAAAACTGTACCATAACCAGTGATAAATAAGGCATAGATATGATTCATGTTTTGTTTTTATAATACAAACTCAGGTTTGTCCTAAACAGGATTATCATCCATAATTACAGAAAGGAGTTCTTTTCTTCCCTTTTAAGTTTGTCCAGGTTCCTCCCACACGATACACCATTCAATTTTAATTCCACTCCTTATTTGTGGGATGCTGCTGCTCATTCACTTAATTTCTAATCCATTCTATTTTGTAAAGCACTTTGAGACTTTTTTGTGACGTGAAAGGCACTGTATGGGTTGTCGGTGAGGGGAGTAGGAGGGATGGGGTCTTGTGCGGAGTATAACGGCAACTTGCATTTATATAGCGCCCTTCACGTGGGGTGCGAAGTCTGAAGCCAAGCCACAGGGAGAGGGCACGTAAGCATGATCAAAAAGGAAGGTCTTTAAACGGGATTCGAAAGTGGGGAGGAAGGGGGAAGGCGGAGGGATCGAGGGAGAGTGTTCCAGAGTTTCAGGGAGTTGTACGGCTACCAATGGTGGAGAGGGGTGGGGGGGCCACGAGGGACGAACAGGAGGCTGGAGCCAGCTGAGCGGAGGCAACGGGTGGTGGAGTGGGGGGGTAAGCGGATCAGAGAGGATATAAACACCAGTATGGACTAGTCGGACATTTTCAGTGCTCTATCTATACGTTATTCGATGTATAAGTGCAAGTTATTATTATTTATTGCCTGAGTAGAAGAGCAGGCACACAGTGTTATTCAGTGTATCTGTTGAGCCACCCAGTGGGAGGCAATGTTTCGGACAGTTTCTGAACACAGAAAGCAGCCTCTCTGGGATTACTGACTGGGGCCATAACATTGAAAAAGAGCCCCCAGGAGAAGCCTGGAACAGTAGAACAAGGGACCAGAGGTTTGGAGTTGCCAATGGCAATTTCAAGACACCAGGATTTTTTTTCTCTACTAAGAGGATAATTAACAGTTCGTCAGGAAGGGTGGCTGAGGCCAGGATATTGAACTATTTTACAAAGCAGCTGGATGCTTTGATGGGAAGACAGGGTGGGTTTTCTGGAGGGACGAAATTGAATGGGACGCAGAGCCTTCTTCATCCAAACCTGTCTTGTGATCTTCTGATAAGGAATGGCGTGGGTTTAAGGAGCAACACTGAGCACAGAGATTTTACAGTTCTTTTCAGTTTCTTTTCGAGGGAACGGCCTGGATAATTTTATTCACAAATACTGAATTTAAACCGACTTGGGATTGCACCTTTGTTGGAACATAAATTCTTTGCGAAGCTGGCTTTAATATCTGTTTTCTTCGCAAGAAGACAGCTAGCCAGCTCTTTGTGATAGCTCGTGGCTTAGCATCCAGTGAATGTTGTTAGAGATTCCAAGACAGGCCCAGGAGCCTTGCAGAATTTACGAACTGAAAATTAGCTAAAACTGCAATATACCTTTCGTCAGCGATTGCCAAGAAGCAGGCAAAGCCATCCTTACTCCCACTCCCACAAGGGAGAATTGCACAAAAGCATCACAATGCAAAATCCATCTGATTTATCGCAATGAATACTTTCCATCTTCTTTGGGGAATGCGAAATTCAATGTTAAAGACTGCATCTGGTAACCAGACGTGTAGAGCTAATTACCACAATGAGCAAGCTGTGTTGTGCAAACTAAATCAAGGTCAGCTCTGGATCTGAAAGGGGACCTAGGTTAGTACTGGGATCCAGACTTGTATTTATTTACACCAGCCTCTTTCCTTGGTTACAGTGTTAATGGGTGTAGAGTTCATAGCGATGAATTGATTGAATGGTGTCCACATTCAGTTACTCTTATCATCTCATGCACTTGACTGGATGAACACCATGGATTTCTCCCTCAGAGGCATTGTGGCAATAGGCAATGAGTGACATCAGCCCCCAAACAAACGACAAACACAAGTCGCACGGTCATTTGATATAACGTCGAAATTTATCAAAGCATTTCCCAGGGAAATGCTGCCAAGTGGAATCATTGTATATTTATGGGCAAATGTGGCAGCCAAATGGCACTCTTCACAGTCCCCAAAACAGCAACATCAGTGGCTCTCATTTATATGGTGTCCGTCACATAGAATAACATTTTGGAGTGGTTTTACAATGGAGGGGCAGACACCGAGCAGAGAGAGGGGAAATAGGTAACCATAGGCACGGTCAAAGAGATAGGTTTTGAGGTGCAACTTGGAAACAGATGGAGTGAGGGCATGATGAAGGAGGGAGCTTAGGAGGTTAGGAGTGTGGAATTGGAAGGCTCGATGGTGGGATAGGTAGATCAGGAGACACACAGCAAACCCGAGTTAGCTGATTGTTGAGGATGAGCAGAGGAATGTGAGGTAGGAGGCATCGGGATGTGCAAGGACGTGAGTGGACTTGGAGGTAAGGGGAGGCAGTGGAGCCTGAAAACAATAGCCAAAAAATAATGACCAATTTATGTGAAGGATTGTTGGCTAGAATCCTGAGTGAAACTTGAAACTCCCCTTCTTTTCACATAGTGTCAAGAGATCTTCAACTTCCACCTGAACTGGCAGATGTGTTTAATTCATGTTGGGGCAGAGACCATAGGTACTGCTGCAACAGGTTGTACGGTGGGTTGAGCTGGTCATTGCTAAGGGAGTTTTCAATACAACAGTCGTTCTTTCACAGCAGGCATTTAAGGTGACAAACAGAGAAGAGATGCAGCAGTCTCTATGTTTGTACTAGCCTTCGTGTTGGTAAGTAATACTAATAATAATCCTTGCCTTTGATGTAGCAACCTCTGCAATTCCATCCCCCAATCACTCTGCTTCGCCCCCTCCTTAGCCTCCTTCAAGTCTCGCTTCAAGACCCTCCTCTTCGACCATGCCATCAGCCACCCCCCTTCCCCTCTCCTCTCCCCACCCCCGGCCTCAGCTCGAGTCTGAAATGCTGTTCACTGTCCAGCGCCTTGGGACGTCCTCCCAACATGAAAGGCCCTATACAAATGTAATCTTGTTGTTGTAGCAGCTTTCACGTCGGGAGGACATCTCAACATACCTTACAGGAAACAACTAATAAATAATTTGGTCACCCAATCCATGACTGTTTGTGGGATGCTGCTGTGCGCAATTGGCTGCCGCGTTTCGCCCACAGAATATACAGTCAATTCACTTTACAGTATATCCTGTGAAGTGCTTTGAGACGTCTCGAAGGCGTGATAAGGTGCTATATCAAATGCAAGAATTATTATTATTATTCACTGGAGTGACTGTGTATTGTGTAGGTGAACTTGGCAGCCGATGTGCATACACGAGTGTCCCGCAAACAGTCATGAAACAAAAAATGTTTTACTGATTTAACCCAAATAACTGAGATGATGAAAATCTAATCACAATGTAATTGGTCATTACTAAGGACAGAATGCTTAATGGAAAGTAGCATATGTTCCACTTGTAAGGAAAATCTTGAGGAAGAGCTTAATAACTCATTCATAGCAACATCAATTGGGAATCTTCAGGTCACTATTGCAATAAATATTGTGTTGAATCTCCTTTTAATTCTATGACTTTAGATTTATGTTTGCTCTGCATTGAAAGTGGATTAATTGTAAAATATTTAAAGGATGTGCGCGTGTGTATGGAAAAAAACTGCTATGTGCTTATCTGGCACTTATGGTTCTAACATCTCCTAATAGCTCTTATGTTTCATACGGCATTGCACTTTCCAGCAAATCCTGTGAAGTGCTTTGAGACGTTCTCCCGACGTGAAAAAGGTCAAATACAAGGATTACTTTTACTATTATGTGAGAAAGCTGTTTTGCATGTTTACCAAACATCTGCACAATATTTGTAGCAAAGCTGTGGAAAATCAACTTTCAAATCAAGATCACATTGAAGAATTTTCCCAAATTCTACCCAAACTTAAATCATAAAACAATGGCTGAGATCCTGAAGAATGTTAAGCCTTTGCTCCCCATTTAGGGGACACTGTACTGTATTTAAGATGGTGGCTTGCCCAATTAAATAATCAATAATAATATTAATAATCCTTATATTGGATTATAGCGCCTTTCTCATTGGGTGGATATCTCAAAGAGCTTCACAGGATTTTTTTTTTGGTCGGCCGGGTGTCCCACACAAGCAGAAACCCATCACAATGCTTAAGAATATCCAAACCAAGCTGAGATTTCCATGCCTCCCACCTACACATGGAAATCTCACGGATAGATTGTTGGAATGGAATCTGCGCTCTCTCCCTGGATGCATGTTATGGATTGAGTGACGCATCCTGCTTATCTAATTCCAGAAAGTATTAAGGGCACGTTGGCAAAGGGACAAGGCTTGGGGTGACCCAGAGTGTGCGTTTGGGTAACTACTGAAGTCTAACCAGCTAAAACCGCATAGCTTGCCATTGATATCGCTGTCTGGTAAGCTTTTCCCACTGCTTGTCCAGCCAGGACCACCCTACTCGTTAGGGCTTTGGCTTGCAGGGTTAACAGGAGCCAAGTGGGATGACTCCCTGCCCCCATTGACTGGTCTGCCCTTCCAGGTCCTGACGATGAGCCAGGCTGGGCTGTGCTGTCATCAGCCCTGGAACACTGTGAACCCGCCTGGCTAAGGAACCGGACTACAACAACAACAACAACAACAAGATTCCATTTATAAAGCGCCTTTCACGTCAGGAGGACGTCCCAAGGCGCTGCACAGTTGGGTCATGACCCGAGCAGGGGGGAAATGGTCAGGGTGAGGGGAGGGAAGGGAGGGAGCGAGGAGGGGGGAAATGGTCAGGGTGAGGGGAGGGAAGGGAGGGAGCGAGGAGGGGGTAGAGAGTCGAGAGGGGAGCTGAAGGCACGGTCAAAGAACTTTATTTGGGGGATTGTTGGGCTGGGAGAGAAAAACTCCCTTCTCTTCTCCAATAGTGTGACAGGATCTTTAACGTAAACCCGAATACGCACAGACGGGACCTCAGTTTAACATCTCAAACAAAGTCCGGAACCGCCAACAGTGCAATAATAATAATAATAATAATGGAGTGTCAGCCGAGAGCGCGAGCTCCAAATCCAGATCAGAGTTGACATCACCAGACAGAAAAAGTAATTCCTTTTCTGTGCCTCCTCTTGTTTGGGTGCTCACCAAAAAAAGTATAACAGCTTGAATCAGTTATTAAAATCACTACACATATGTTTAGGTTTAATGTGGCGAATAAATTAACATTGCAACCAAACAGGATAAAAAGTGTTTGACCCAGATCTTAAAAATAAAGTGTCACAATTCTCTAATTGAATTTTACAAGGATATGTAATGCCAGATCAGTTTATTTCCTCATTACTCATTGATTTCATTGAAAAAGATTCCCTCCCTCCATCATGTTCACATCACTTAGACGTGTTTTTACATTCCACTGATATTTGTCTCTTTCACCAATACCGGCATCACATTACCATATGTAGGCTCCATGAGTGGGATACCAGAAATAATAAGGTTCAAACATCAGAAAGGTTTAACAAATATGGAAACAATTTGGATGTAGCAATCAGATTACAGGGAAAGAAACTTTCACATCCAAACCTCTCTGTCAGAGCATTATTTGAATCTGTTGGCATCCAGCCTCCAGGGTTCCTTATTGCTAACAGCTTACTTCAAGTTTCATATCATAGAAATATAGAAACAGGAGTAGGCCATTCAGCTCCTTGAGCCTGTTCTGTCATTCTATAAGATCATGGCTGATCCGTACCTCAACTCGAATTACCTGTCCTTGCCCCGTATCCCTCGATACCCTGACCTAACATCGATTTCAAGATCCTCACCCTCGTATTCAAGTCCCTGCACTCCTCTACCTCTCTGACCTCCTCTCTTCTCAGCACAGTCCCCGTTGCTTTTGTTTCTCCGGGTCTGGCCTCCTCCTTGTCGCCCGAGTCCTCCGCGGCGGCGGTGCCTTCAGCCACTATGCCCTGAGGCTCTGGAACTGCCTTCCTCACGCCCTTCATCTCGCTCCCTCCCTTCCCATTTTTAGGTCTCTGCTGAAGACCTTTTTTTTCGACCGCATCTTTGGTCACCTTCCTCCCCCTCGCGCCCCCCCCCCACGCCCCCCGGCTCGGTCCCGGGATCCTAAACTGTAAAGCGCTCTGAGACGCAGTCTGGTGTGGAGGGAGCTATATAAATCCAAGTTGTTGTTGTTGTAACAAATATATATCCACCTCAGTCTTGAAAATATGAATGGATCCAGTATCCACAGCCTTTTGGGGGAGAGATTGGGATTTCTCATCAGGTTCCTTAACACAAATTGTGGAAGAATGGCTTCAAGATAAGGATTTCATTTAAGATTTTTCGAAAGTTCCACGCTATCCTAAAATTTATGACAGGGTTTAAGGCTAAGACCAAGTGGAGTCCTGGGGTCGTGGTGTCCTGTAGCATATTGGCTAGAGCATTCTCCTTCCTAGCGAGAGAACCTGGGTTGGGTTTGATTCCCGGGTAGGACGAAACCTTGGACAAGTTTCCTTACTCCACATGTCTCTGTTTATCTAGCAGTAAGTTGGAACCCAGTTGTCAGTCGATTGGACGATCACTTTCTGGGAGTATTAATCCCTCCAAAAAATTATAATAATAATAATTTGGTCACTCAATCCATGACTGTTTTTGAGACACTGCTGTGTGCAATTGGCGTTGATTACAACAGGGAGAGAAGCTTCATTAGGAATCCTGTAAACCCACACCCAGGAGTGGTTCAGATGGATTGCGAATGCTTCAAAGCGGATTCAAGAAATTGAACTATCACTGTCTTGATGGCTGGATTTAGCTACTCGCAATTAATATTGAGTCAACGATGAGAACCAAGCAAGTTCTTTTCCCTTGACTGTACAAAATAACCTTCCATTTAAATACCCATTTGTTTTGTGCCCGCAGAGTCTCCTGTTAAAAGCAACTGTTCAACAATGGTCTTAAATGCGTGTTGCTGACGGGGAATGGTTTATTATGTTAAAACCGTTGACCCTTGGACATAAGTCTGTGAGCAACTGTAAGAACTGTCAGGTGTTAATACTGCATATTGTATCATGAGCATAAATGGTAGTCAGCAGAGTTGAAATATATTCTTTTGGTTGCTGCAGGACTGAAAAGGACATGGAATATTAACCTGTAATAAACGCTGAGTAATTTATTTCCTGGGAATCCACTGCCAACAAAATCTTGTTAACAGTCCAGCACCAAATGCCTTGAAGTCTTACATCGGAATCAACTTTGTTAGCATTTCAAGCATGTGCCATTTCCGCCACCATGTTCGCTCAGTGCAGGCAGGAAGAATTGCTGGGATTTCTTTTGATAATAGTTTACTTAAAGAACAGTGAGTTGCTGGCAGAGAATCTAAGGCGGAGATTCAATCAATCTTGGGGTTCAGCCGACATTCAGGAGTTGTGGAGCTATGGGCTTGTGGTCAGCGATATCCTCAGCATCAGTTGTTTAACTTACAAGATCGTTGTGAGCTCCTTGTCACAGAATTTATAATAATATTGTTATAATAATAATCCTTGCATTTGATATGGCGCCTTGTCACGTTTTCGAGACGACTCAAAGGGCTTCACAGAAATATACTGAAAAGTGAATTGACTGTATATTTTGGTGGGCGAAACGCGGCAGCCAATTGCGCACAGCAGCGTCCCCACAAACAGCTGTGGAGTGAGTGAGCATTATCTGTCATTCCCAAAAAAAATTGCAGTGGATCCTTTTAAATTGCCTTTATTCTGATTACTAATTTTGCAATTAAGTTCATTTGCTGCCTTTCCTCAAAGTGCCAAGAGCGTTATGTTAAATTCCTTGCCAAAACTTGTGGCTATATCCCGTCACTTACAATACAATTACGTTTATTATAGCGCCTTGGATGGGTATCCAAGTTGGGATGGGAGTCAGCAGGATGGGGATGGGACAAGATGACTAAAAGTGCAGACAAATGGTTACGTTTTTGAGATGTACCTTGAAATAGGGAATGGAGGGAACAAGTCGGATGGGACACCGGGACAGAGTTGCAGAGAGTGTGGCTGAATTGCTAAAAGCCCACCTACCATTGGTGGAGTGGATAGGGCGGGGGAGACATGAAGCAGACCAGTCGTTGCTCGCTGAGCGAAGGAAACGACTAGGCAATATGCTCACGAAAGAAGAAGATTTACTGCAGAGATTTCAATGAAAACGCACTTGGCAAAAAAAAAAGGGTGCTCTAGCCCAGAACTGCGCAACATATTAAACCAATGTAATCAAAAGCAGCTACAGGACTTATTATTTTATTAAAAAAAAACTTCTGAAAAAAACATGGAAAAAATGATAATTCATGAATATTTCGTAAAAAAAAAGTTGAATGCAAAAGCCAAAATCATATGCCGCACTTTGCAAAGCGCTTGAAAATTAGCTTGAAAATGTGCTGGAAAATAAGTTTGACGAATCTATTGAAATCTCTGTCCCAACCTGTGAATTTCAGTCCGTTGATGTCTTTCCAGTCAAAGCGGTAATGTGGCCAGATCATCCCCATCAAACCGCTAGCAACAAACTCTTTAATCCATCTGCTAATTCCTCTACTAATTAGGCAGAAATCCAGAGCTGGATTGAGCAAAGAGAAACAGACGAAAGGTTAAAAAATAATCACCACTTCTGCTTCCCCCTTCGTCGCTTGTATCAGTGTGAAAGAACCCGCAAGAAACTCCCACACCACGCCTAATCCCTGACCCTCTGCAGAGAGGAGTGTTAACTATTAAATCCAAACTTCACACCCTCAGATTGCATTAGAATGGCTTTGATTCCCTGATTTGCGGCTTTCGTGTTTTTTAAACCTCCCTTAATAATGCTTCAAATTGCTCAGCACTGACACACAACAGCAGCATGTTGAAAGTTGTTCCTCCGCTGTGATTTGGAAAGGCAATTTACACTAATTATTGTTGTTCCAGCCGCGCGCTTGTTTGCAGAGTGATCTCCCTTTGCAGGTTACGATACTTGCGAAATTCAAATGCGTTAATGACGCTGGGGGAAAGGAAAATGGAATTAATTGAGCAATTTTTTAAAAAATAAATGAGTTGTTTTCAGAAGTACATGAATCGACAGCTAAGTGGATACCCCTGAAAATATTTGCACTTGCGGGGAATAATTTAGCTTTAAACACATTCTCCTCTCTTTTTTTACACACATGTAGGAAAGTGACTTGTCTTCAATTTGGGATCACTTCGAGAAGGGCACCCCATTCAGCAGAGTGCTTCCCAGAATAATCTCGCTGGTAATTTCATTTCTTTTGATCAGCTTTGGTAAAACCTATATTTGCATATTGTTTGCTAACACTGGCGTTCAGTATTATATTTTATAGGCCACCACTTGTCATGGGCCATTCAAACTGAATCAAACGCAGTTTAATGGATGGGTGAATATGGATAAGCAACAGAAAGAAAATAAGACTTAAGTTAATGTCAATGCCATAGAATTTTTCAAATGCACTCATCTGCATGATATTAGCGATACGCGATAATGCAAACAGATGTCCCCCTTCATTAGATTGTATTGTCAAACACTCTAGGGGTGTAGTGCTGTGTATATTTAGGGTTTAGTGGAGGTTGATAGGGTGAATCTGCATTAAACAGTCCAAAGGCTTCAGCTGTCCTGCACCAGTATTGGGATTCATATGCTTCTCTCCGTCACAATAGTGGGAAAGTAAGCCTCCCTATGACTAGCTCAATAGCCCCACTCCCCTGCGCACACCCCATGATTTGAAACCAGTTTTGAAGGAATAAGCAATAATATTGTCACTTACTTATGGACTCATATATTCAAAACCAATTCCTAAACTGAATCGTCTGACCACTATATTAATCCATAAGTATTGATTTGCAACCCATATGTGCTGAGGTATTGAGCTGCCAAAGTGATTGACTCTTAAGCATTCATTAATCAGCTATCATTCATATTCGTATTGCCGTTGGTTCAAATGCCTGGACATTTGTTACTTTAGGTATTTCATCTGTGTTTTTTTTTAATCACGTCTCGCTTTAGAATCGCTGCCTATCTGTCATCCAACATCTTATAGCCAATCTTATTTGGGAAGATGAACACAAACAGAATGTACAACCAGGATCCATCCAGGTATTGACTTGTGCAAATGGATCTTAACAAAATGTGCATGTGCGTGCATCTGCGTGCATGAGTCTGTGTGGGTGCTAAACATAAAGTAATCTATGTAAAGGTTTTGTGGAATGGATTTTTTTGTGAACGCGATAATGTGGGTGGGCGTTTATAAACAAATTGTAATTTGCTGCTGTGTTATTATTGATGAATGTGTACTTCACACGGGGGCCACATTTGAGTCTCAGAGGTTGAAATTAACTGAGATTATTAACTTTAATTCTTTGCCAAAAAAGGAAGATTCATAACTGATGAAAATATAATTGAGCAGCATCTTTTCCTGCTCCACTAATATCATCTTAATATATCATAATACACTCATTCAGCGTGGATATGTGTGAAACCAGTAAAGAAATGAATCTTGCTTGCTCCTGCCAGATCCACTGGGATTAATTTGTCTCTACTCAACGTACAATTGTTCTGGAAGGCCCTATTTTATTCTCAATCCATGCCATTAATTAGGAACAATAAGGACAGAAGATACACTTGTGAAAAAATAACTCTCCAGAGGAAACCAATGCCTTATGTCAGCAAGTCGTGATTCTAAAGCAGTCAGCAATCTCGGCACCCACAGAGCACCAGACTACAACTATAGAAGTGAATAATGTGACACGTGACGATAATTAGCACAATCTGGAACTTTCCGCTCCTGGGGATGTCCTTCTCAATAAATATCAAGGGGTGGGGAGGTGGGAGGGGTAGAGAGGGAGGGGGTTGGGGGAGAGAAAGAGGGGCTCACCAGGTTGTTGAAATGGTCTTACCCAAAAAGCCGGTTGCTGCAGCTTCTGTGCACAAATTGGCTGTCCCATTCGCCTACGTGTACCCAGTCTCCACACTTCACAGCAAAATCATGTGAAACACTTTAAGAGGTCTCGATGACTTGATAAGGCGCTGTATCAAGCACGAGGCTTATTTATTATCATTATTTAACTGTAGAAGAGCGCTGGCACTTTGTGGGTCCCAGTGTTTCTAATGAATACTCAACTTTTAAATAATTCTGGGAGTTAATAATATAATAATAATCCTTGCCTTTGATATAGTGCCTCATCACATCTTCGAGATGTCTCAAAGCGCTTCAGAGAATATACTGTAATGTGAATTGACTGTATATTATTTGTGGAGGTGAAACACGACAGCCAATTGCGCACTGCGATGTCCCACAAACGGTCGTGGATTATTACTCCTGGAAAGCGATCTGCCAATTGACTAACAACCAGGTTCCTACTTACTGCTAGGTAAACAGAGGTATGTGGACTAAGGAAACTTGCCTAATGGTTTGCCCTGCCCGGGAATTGAACCCAGGTCCTTTCGCTTGAGAGGCGAGCGCTCTAACCACTAAGCTACAGCTAACTCTGAAACGCCACGATTCATTAAACAGCGGAGAGAGAGGTCAGTGGTGGCTGTTGAGGCCCAACCAATTTTCACAAAACCTGCTGAAAAGTTCTGAAGACCTTCACCCCTTTTTTGCCAGCCGTGCTTATCCCAACCACTCCCCACCCCCCTTTTATTTTATCCTCGTGAACAGATCATTAAAGTGGCAGCTTCAGGCAAATTGTGTTGTTTGCTTAAGGTAATTACTCCTCGTCCTCCTTCCTGCTCGCTGAGCAGAAGCAGAGAAAAAATAGCAATGCTTCCCTTTAATCAAAGCGAGGGCAGAGTGGGCCGCTCAGAATCAGGGACACAGCAGAACTCGCACTTTGTATCTGAAGCAAAGGTTAGGCTGTGATTAATTACTTGTAGTTGGTAATCAGTCTAATAAGTCTGCAGTTAGAAAGCAATCCCTTTGGCATCAGTGATGAGTGTCCAGAGCTTTTGTTTCTTCTGTCTGTGAGCACACCCTTTGCTATTCATATAAACAAGTTATTTCTTTGTGTGTGTGTGTTATTCACTGTGCATCAGGAGGATAGCACTGTTAATCGTGAGGTTTTTTTTGTCTTGTCTTTAAACAAGGGAGGAGAAATTCATGAATTTTTAAAGGGATTTAGCTCTAATTAAATCTCTTCTATCTGATGAGATGGGAGTTAAAAGCTCAAGAACTAGTTTTCTACAAAAGAGATTAATACTCTTCCCTTTGTTACGATTACAACATGAACGGCAACAGAGAAAAAAAAACGAAAGGAGAGAAAGAGGATGGGAAAGGGCGCAGAGAGTTGTAAATTAGAACAGTATCGTCAATTGCATTTCAGGCCACTTCTATAACTTCTCTTAAATTCAACACCTCATCTGTAAAGGTCGTTTGAAACGGTGATGAATATGCATTAGACAAATATTTGGAACAGAAACAATATATAAGGGAATTGCGGGAAAAACTGGGAATGTTTGTAGAGCTATAGGGAAAGAGTGGGGGGTAGTGGGACTGATTGGGTCGCTCTTCCAAAGAGCCGGCCCCAGGCACGATGGGCTGAATGGCCTCCTTCTATGCTATAATATTCTATGATTCTATGAATGGATGTAAAGGGTGGGAATGGGCTGAATGACTCTCTTCTGTGTGTTTCCCCGTGGCACTATTTGACGAGAGAATGGAGTTTCTCTCCTGCTGTCCTGGAAAACAGCAACAACAACAACTTGCCTTTATATAGCGCCGTTCACTCCAGGCAGCACCTCAGAGCGCTTAAAAGCTCAATAATCGCCCGGGTATATTGGTCATACACTTGGTTTCAATTTTCAATCTCATTTAGTCCACACGTGTGTGTGGCTGGGCTTGGGGGAGGGGAACTGCGGATATGTTTCTTCCATTCAAACCATGACTTCACATAAACAGTTAATTCACTTTACAGTATATTCTGTGAAGCACTTTGAGAAGCCTCAACAACGTGGTAAGGCACTATATCATACGCAATGGTTAGTATTATTATTATTGGTTGGTATCTGGTACTTTGGGTTAGTGGGGAACGGGAGGGGAGAATGAATATAAAAGTGGGTGAAATAACCAGGAAATGAATAAACGCTGAAAGCTTTAACAAGATTACCTATCTCAGTTATAATCTCACCCTAAGGTTTAATTGTTGTTTGAAACAAAAGATTTGGCAGTGCAAATGTTTTGTACACAAGGACCAAGAGATTTACAAAGCTGTTGGCAAAACTAAATAAAGCTATGTTTTGTGTGTTTTTTAAAAAAAAGTGTTTTGCATACAATGAAAGAGAAGCGAATAGAGTGGTATGGGATAGGGGATTAGGATGGGTGGAGGCTTGGTTAGGGCACTCGCCTCGCAAGCAAGAGGACCTGGGTTCGATCCTCAGGCAGAGCGAAACATTGGGCAAGTTTCCTTCCTCCACACGCCTCTGTTGACCTAGCAGTAAGTAAGAACCTGGTGGTTGATCGATTAGCGGATTGCTTTTCTGGGGGTAATAATCCCTTTTCAAAAAAAAATTTGGTCACTCAATCTACGACTGTTTTTTTTGGGCTTCGCCCACAAAAATATACAGTCAATTCACCTTCCAGTCTATACTGTGAAGCCCGTTGAGATATCTCGAAGACGTGATAAGGTGCTAGATCAAATGCGAGGATTATTATCATGTAGACAGCATGATCTCCAGGTAAAGGAGCATAAGCATTAAAATATATATTGGCTCCAGTGTACTTTATCACTAATATTATTAGTGCTTTTTTACATATTTTTTTCTGACGTGTTTTATCGACAACAACTTGGTGCTCTTCACGCGGGGTAGTGACTCACAGCGCTTAACAGGATAACAGGATTGTGCTTTGTTACAGGAAACCCTCAGCGCACTCTTCACTGATTTCTACATTGTGGAAGAAATCAGCCACTTGTCGGTGTTTGATTTTGTGAGCGCCGTGGTGAGATATGCATCAACAAACAGGGTAAGTGCTCAAATAGGAGCATGTCACACATAAATAGCAGCGGTTTTATCTTTCATTCTCCTTGAAAGGGGGGAAAAAACACCTTGAAGTCATTGAATTTAAGTACCGCTATGTAATGTGGTGTATCAAATATTTATTACCACCCGCTGCTTGTTTCATAGCACAGGGATTAAAGAAAGGCGTTGGGGGGGGTCTTCAAAATGGGGTCCCTTCATAATGATTGAGTCCCAAACAGGCAGTCCTGACACCCATACACTGACCCACGGAAACTCTGCTCCAACACGCCCGAAAGTAGCTTGTGTGGTCCTGTTGATCATCGCGAGGCACATCTGGTTACCGGATCTAAAACGACGCAAAACCGTGATTAAATAATCCGTTAATTAGACCCTAAATATAACGTTGTCTCATCGACCAGTTTAACTCTTTCTCCTCTCACTCATTTTCAAATCCCTTCATGCCCTCGTACCTCCCCGCCTCTCCGATCTGCTTAACCCCCGACTCCACCACCCGTTTCCTCCGCTCGGTTGGCTCCAGCCTCCTGTTTGGCCCTCATCCCCTTCACTCCACCATCGGTGGAAGTGCCTTCAGCCAATACGCCCCAAAATTCTGGAACTCTCTCCCTCAATCCCTCCGCCATTACCCCTCCTCCCCACCTTCAAATCCCACCTAAAGACTTTGCTTTTTGATCCGTGCTGAGTCACCTCCCCCTGGCTCGCGGTCAGACTCCGCCACTGTCAATCGCTCCGGGACGCTACCCCACGTGAAGGGAACCATATAAACGCAAGTTGTCACTGCTGCAAAGCAGTCACATTTCCACCGACTTATATTTTCTCCGGCCGTCACTTAGCTAGAAAGTGCCTAAAGTACCTTCTATGAAAACAAATTAAAAGATGGTATCATCAAAGTGAAGCAGAGAAATCTGTTTAAAACAGGATTGAACGGCAGGACAGCAATGTGAGACCTTACCGTGCTCTTTCCAGATTCACGTTCTTTTTTATTATTGATCTTGCCCTTCTAGCTGCCTCTCCCCACCACCACCCCGTCCGTCCGTCCTCCAGGAATCTGTCCATTTTAATGATTTCTTTCTGTCCACAGCTGATTGCAGTGTTTGGCCGCACTCTATGTGGGCAGTTGGATGCCGTGGTGTTGCGTTACACTGTCTTGATCGCAGAACTGGTGAACTCGGTCTCCTGGCAACTTGTTAGCGATTTCCAGACATTTGCCTCTGTCGTTTATCACTTGCAGGTAACCCAGCAACTTGATTCCATAGGTTCTGCACAATAATAATAATTGCATTTAGACATAGCACCTTATTGAAACATCTCAAAGTTAAGTGTAGTGACTGTATATTTGTGGGTGAACGCGACTGCTAAATTACGCACAGCAAAGTCCCACTCAGTCAGGAAGTGAATGACCAATTTTTCTGGACAATTGGCCAGGACACCAGAGGAAACTCCCTTCTACTTTCTAGTGTTGTGGCATGGATTTGTCCACTTGAATAGACAGACGGACGGACGGAACCTCTGTTTGACATCCTTCTCATCCAAAGAACTTCATCACTGCAGCAGAAGCACCTCTGACGATGCAATACTTCCCCAATACTGCATTGAAGTACAGTGCTGAGGAGCTCAAAGTTCCCAATGTAGGGCTTGAACCCAAGGCCTCTGACTCAAGGACAAGAATACGATCAACCGAGCAAAGCTGAGACAACAAGTGACTTTGTATAGTGCCTTTCACGTCGGGAGGATATCCTGCGTCGCTGGGCAGTCAGGGATTTGGACCCAAGCTGGGGTCGGGATCAGGAGGGGTAGGGGGTAGGAGGGTGACCAAAGGCGCAGTTGAAGAGGAGGATCTTGACTCAGGTCTTGAAGGAGGCAAGGGAGGGAGCGAGGCAAAGGACTGTGGGATGGAGTTCCAAAGGGTAGGGAAGACCCAACTAACAATTGCAAGAATAGCGGGCTGCTGCTTTATTTGTAATATGTTCTGATTTGCTAAGTATTTTCCGATAACATGAATAGTCTGGTTAGCTGAAATAAACTTCAGGCAAAATTCCCTATTGCAATGTCAATTTCTGCAAAGCCTAAGTGGTTTTGGTAATGACAGGGAGCTGGAGGAACTTGTGACTCTGGCTTGCAAGCCTTAAACACTGAAATTATCATTTCATTTACTACTTTCTATATTTGCCATCAAAACTGTTAACACAATCTTGCATTACAAAAAGCTTCGCCTGTAACCGTTGCGCAGTTGTGAAATTGCGTTCAACAAATACGTTCCTCGACAGCTAGTTGCTTGTTTACTTTGGTTTAAAGTGTGCTTCTGTCACAGTCCTATTAACTGGAACTGGATTCCACTCCATCATAATCCTTGCATTTGATTTAGCGCCTTATCACGTCTTCGAGACATCTTAAAGCGCTTCACAGGATACACTGTAAAGTGAATTGACTGTATATTTTGTGGGTGAAAATTGACTGTATATTTTGTGGTCAATTGCGCCCAGCAGTGTCCCACAAACAGACGTGGATTGAGTGACCAAATAATAATTAATTTTTATTTTCATTTTATTTTTTTGAAGTGATTATTACCCCCGGAAAAGTGATCCGCCAATCGATTTACGACCAGGTTCCTACTTACGGCTCACTAAACAGAGGCGTGTGGAGTAAGGAAACTTGCCCAATGTTTCGCCCTGCTGGGAATCGGTCCCACGTCCTCTCGCTTGCAAGGCAAATGCTCTAACCACTGAATTACAGGACTCAGGTAGACTGGATGAACCTCCTCTCTCTTCTCTTTCTTTCTCTCTTTCTCTCTCTCTCCTCTCTCCTGACTCTCTTGAGAGAAAAGTAATGGCTGGGTAGGTGAGACTGTGTGACTTACGTGAGCTGGAAAATACAGCATTAACCAACACTGGTCTTCCTCTTGCTGATAAGCACCAAAAAGGGACAAAAGAGGCCCGTTTTTGTAATCAGAAAATAAATATAATGAAATTAGTAAAAGAACTTCACTAGGGGTAGTAAATCTGGAGTTCCAACAGTGCAGTGTAACAGCGCTCTGTGTGCAGTCAGTCAGTGCTCAGGCATTCAGTAAAGCAGTGTAAAGATGCAGTAAAATGGTGCTGTGGCTTAGAGTAATGCAGTGCAATGCTGCAGTAAACTAGTGCTGGGACACACAGCGATGTGCTGTAGTAATAGTACAAATGGTGCTCCAACTTGCAGTGATTGCTCAGAGCAGTTGCGCAGTGACATCTTGCTGATTGATGGGCACAATAACCCATGTCGCCTTGCAAGTGAGATGAACCGGGTTCAATTCCTTACTCCACAGGCCTCTGTTTACCTCGCAGTAAGTAGGAACCCGGTTGGTAATCAACTGGCAGATCGCTTTTCCAGAGGCAATAATCCCTTCAAGAAAGAATAAAAAAAATTCGGTCACTCAATCCATGACTGTTTGTGGAACGCTGCTGTGCGCAATTGGCTGCCACTTTTCATCCACAAAATATACAGTCAATTCACTCTACAGTATATTCTGTGAAGCACTTTGAAACAACTCGAAGACGTGATAAGACACAAAATCAAATGCAAGGATTATTATTATTATTATGTCAATTGCTGTGCACATTTGGCTGACGTGTTTCCTCCACAAAATACACAGTCAATCCACTTTACAATATATCTGAGAAGCGACATTGATAAGGCGCTATATAAAATGCAAGGATTATTATTATTATCATTATAACTTGTGAACTCGTTACTTTTTCTTGGTGAAATCAAGAAAAAATATTTGAACTCTACCTTGGGTGACAATTAGTAGAAAATTGTCAGGCTAAGAGATGCAGATAAAAGCAATGCAGTTTATATCTCCATTTACATACAGGAAACAATTTTACTCAGGTAATCGTTTCAATTGAAAAGCTTTCTCCAGGTGAAACACAATGATTAAATACCACAATAATAGTAATCTTTGCATTTGATATAGCACCTTATCATGTCTTCAAGACGTCTCAAAGCACTTTACAGAATATACTGTAAAGTGAATTGACTGTCTATTTCGTGGGTGAAACGCGGCAGCCAATTGCACACTCAATATCCCATAAACAGTCATGGATTGAGTGACCACATTATTATTTTTTTTAAGCCGTTCTTTAAAGGTAGATTTTATTGTGTTTGAGATTATTAGGCCACAAAATACACAGTCAATTCACTTTACAGCACATTCTGTGAAGCGCTTTGAGACGTCTCGAAGACATGATAAGGTGCTACATCAAATGCAAGGATTATTATTATTATTACTGTTGAAAAGACTGACTGCTTTTCAACAGTGTTGCTATTAGCTGTTATCTTACACTTCTTCCAGGTCAGTAAAGGAGTAAAAAAAAATGTACCAGAGGTGTCAGAAAATTAATTACATCAGGATTCTTCATTACTGTAGCTGAAATTTAAACTTAAACTTCAAACAGACTCATCAATAAGGAATATTATACCTTGAAGCTGTAATTTTGTGCGTCTGCCTGTCGTGATCCCTTTCAAAACTCTCCGTTGTGTCAAAAGGATGCTGAAGAGTGAGGGGAGGGGAAAGGGGCGCTTTCACCAGCTTGCTGAAGCAATAGGCAATGCAGTCACCATGTAGCTATCAGGCAATCCTTGCTGTATATAGGTTTGCTGTGACCTTTACTGCTCCATGTGTACATCAAGTGCACACACGTGCATCCAGGTATGTGCGCACCAGGATTATTCGGGGCTCCGCAGCTCATGTCCTCTCCCGCACTAAGCTCCGTGAGCCGATCATCCCCATCCTCGCCCGTCTTCACTGGCTCCGCATCCCCCAGAGGATCGAGGTCAAGATACGCCCACAAAATAGATAGTCAATTCACTTTACTCCGTGAAGTTGCTTTGAGACGTCTCGAATACATGATAAGGCGCTATATCAAATGCAAGGATTATTAACCTCTACCTCTCTACCTATTATCACCATACCAACCTGTCTGCTCACTCCGCAAGCCGGGCACTGGCCTGCTCCGTGTCCCCGGCCTTGCCCGCTCCACCACTGGCGGTCATATCTCCAGCCTCTCTGCCCCCTCCCTTTGGAACTCCATCCACAAATCCCTCCGCTTCGCCCCCTCCCCTGCCTCCTTCAAGGCCCGTCTCAAGACCTTCCTCTTTGACCATGCTTTTCAGTCATCCGCCCAACCCCATCTCCCTTGCCTTCCACCCCTCTTGAGTCCAAGCCCCAGGTGGTGTGCAAACCCTTCACTGTCCAGCACTTTGGTACGTCCTCCCGATGTGAAAGGCGCTGTGTAATTGCAATTTGTTGTTATTTGTCGCTCATTGCCAAAGTGGTTGTAGGGGTTTTTAAGATGGCGTTCACATCCATTCTCTCTGTGTACTATAGCTCTCTCAGTGATTTACACCAAACAATGGAAATAAGGAAAGGTTTTTCTTTCCCCAAAGTTATAGCAGTCTGTTGTATGGTGTGAGGAGAAAAGCTCTTGAGTTTTATGAGAGCCACATGTGTGAACGTGTGTTGCGCAGATTGTGCTTATTTTATTAAGAGAAAGGGGGGGAGGTGAGAGTTTTGTTTCACACAGTTTTGAATATAAATGCTGTGCTGCGCACCTGCTATTGAAGCTTGATCCGTGACAGGATTTAAAAGGGAATTGAACAAATATTTGAGGAAAAAAATAATATTTAAGAGTATGAGGAATGAGCGTGATTACAGTATCGCTGTGAGCGAATGAACACCTGCATAGTCTGAATGGCCTCCCTCTGTGTGCTATAAGCTTCCCATGATTCTTTCTGAGTGATACATTTGGCTCAATCTCCTGTATTATTTCTAATTACAAGGTATTTTGGTCCCTGTAATAATTTATAACTACCTACACAGTCACTACACTTCACCGTAAAATTTTATGAAGCACTTTGCGATGCCTCAGTAAAATAATAAGGAACTATATCAATTGCAGCGATTATTAACTAGGGACATAAGAAATGCTCGACGTAAAAAGACCAAGTTCTAGTTCGCCTTCGACCTTTCTTGCAGTCACATGCACATGTGTCCTAAACTACCTAGATATTATATCCTGTATAATGTTATTTCCTAAAAGAAAACTATCTAATCGGTGTTTGAAAAAAACAACACTTCCTGCTTCAACCATCAATTAAAAGTTAATTAAGTTGTTTAAGTCTTCAAGAGTGTAATAAACTATTACTGGCCTGCTTAATTTGAAGATTGGATGTTTTTAAGCACTACAGAAAACCAGCCACTAAATTATAATAATCCTTGCCCTTCAAATGAGGAAGATGTCTCAAAGCACCTCGAAGGATTTTAGTGTAAAGTATAGTGACTGTGTGGCTTTGTAGGTGAATGCAGCAGCCAATTTGAATACAGCAATGTCTCGCAAAAGCCTTCATTAAATTTTAAAGACACTGTAATTCTTAAGGCTATGAGTTTGAGAAAGGTGGGGGTTCCTCTGGTGAGATGGATTGTTTTATTGAGCGCTGCTCAAGCAAAGCTAAGGCTTTCACAGAATCTGCCGAACATTCAGATTGTCTTCCTTATGCAGATTCTCCTCTGTGTCTACTTCTGCAGCATCTGCATCAGAGTTGATTCAGACATTTCACTCAATTGGTGGCAGATGTGCTACTCTGTCTATCCAGATGTATTTGTACAGTTTAGAACACACGCACACACATAGGATTTCTAACTTGAATCCAATCACTGGCATTCGGTTACCAAATACACTCTGGTAGACACCCGTTTAGTTTTATGAGAGCACTATCCAGAGCACAGCAGATTGAATCTATAATAATAATAATCCTTGCATTTGCTCTAGCACCTTTCACATCGGGAGGAATTCTCCTTCACAAAACATGTTCAGTACTGTAAAGTGCAGTGACTAATTTGTGGGGAAATGTGGCAGCCAATACGTCCCACACAAACAGCTACTAAGTAAATGACTGATTTTATAAGGCGGGATTATTGGCCAGGACCCTTGGAGAGAGGAACCTCCTTTTCTTTTTGAATAGTTCCATGGTATCTTTCACACCCACCTGAACAGGCACCTCGGTACGTGCTAGTGCAGGTAGGGTAAACGAACACTGTGTGAGAATTGCTGTGTGCCTCGCCTGCCAATTTCCAACCCCCTCCCACACATGTGCGCGCACGCACACACACACACACACACACACTTCTCTCCCTGTGGAAAACCGCCTGGTCTCCATTCTGTGGTATTCCAGTGATCAGGACTTTGCCACGTGGGGAATTGGTGAGCACAAAACCGTGTCCTATCACTCTTTGGCACAATGTGTTGGTACACCAATGCACTGCACCTCAGTGCCGCAGTGTAATTTCCTTCATTTTTATGTAAGCGCAAAGCAGTGTGCGCCCGTGTAGATAGGACTAAGTCCTTGCACGCTTCAGGTCCTTTCTTTGTTTCATATAGAGAGAAAAAAGTGCTTTTAGCCTGTTACCAAACAAAGCATCACAAAATGCAGGAGGGCAGCCAGCATATCATTGTTTTACGCACCCACTATTAAGCACATTTTATCTCCTGTTAAACCCCACCGATACAAGAAGCTGGTAGTGAATTTGACCTCAGTTTGATTAGAGGAGTTCCGAAAGAGAGCCATCCTTGTCGCTCTACATACTTCACTGAAGTACGACAGTGGTCAAGCCATGAGCCGGGAACTTTCTTTTTTTTGCGGGACAGAGCACGCGAATAGTCTTGCCTGGATCGAGTTGTCCTCGAGTTAGCTTTACCTCTGCCAATGAGAAATAATCTTCTCGTCTCTCCCCATTCCGGATCTCCGGTTGTCGGGATCACCTTCTACCTGTCCATGTGTACCCATCTCTGGCGAAGGCTTTGGACTATGTAGACATAAGACACTCGTCAAATTGCCCTGCAGTATCAAGCAGGAAAAGGCATGTGCGATAGTTACAGCGCGACATGTATCCACGGGAGGTGGTAACATTTGCCGATCTGAAGTGAAAATCTATAGAGGTTTACAGAAGTTCGCCCACTCCCTGAAGGAGAACGAGAAGTCAATATTTCCAGTGAAATCCTTCACCTTTCATCAGCACGATTCGTGAAGTGTCAGCCACAAAGAAATGTTAACCCATCTTTTCATTTATAATGATAATAATCCTTGCATTTGATACGGCGCCTTATCATGTCTTCGAACCGTCTCAAAGCGCTTCACAGAATACACTGTAAAGTTTAGTGACTGTATATTTTGTGGGCAAAACGGGGTGCTTGGGGGATGTGCTTGAGAAGTATAATAGTTTCAGTCTCTAATTAATCTGCAGTTTCATTAGACCTGCCAGCAGTCGAACAGTTAATCGCCAATTGAATTGACTTGTTTAAAATAGTAATATATTTTACATGCAGTTTGCTGGTCTATTTTCTAATAATTCTGCTTTGGTTCATAAATATATCCTACAGCAAAACTCGCATAAGTCTGATCTGTATAAATCATATAATCGCCTGAGCCGTACATTACATCTGCCCAAGTCCGGTTGAAGAGTTTATGTTCTCTGCAGGTTTGACATCATTCATACTTTGCATAAGTCTTATTAAATGCATAGTCGCAACTGATAATGACTTATGTGAGGTTTACTGGATCTATCTATTATATGGAGACCTGTAGCTCAGTGGTTAGACCACTCGCCTTACAAGCAAGAGACCTGGGTTTGATTCCCGGCAGGGCGAAATGTTGGGCAAGTTTCCTTACTCCACACGTCTCTGTTTACCTAGCAGTAAGTAGGAACCCGGTTGTTAGTCAATTGGCGGATCGCATTTCCGGAGGTAATAATCCCTTCAAAAACAAATAATAATAATAATAATTTGGTCACTCGATCCACGACTGTTTGTGGGACACTGCTGTGCACAATTAGCTGCTGTGTTTGGCCCACAAAATATACAGTCAATTAACTTTGCAGCATATGCTGTGAAGCGTATTGAGACATCTCGAACACGTGATATGGCGCTATGTGAAATGCAAGGATTATTATTATAGTTATCCCAAGTGTAACATGGGCTTTGACAATGATCGCACCTCTTCTGACCTTTTCCCAGGGTGAGGAGCTGGAGGAGATGGTGATGGGCTATGTTGCTTTCAGTGAAAACCACATTTCAAAGACACTAGTGGTTCAATATGTTCTCTACCTCATCTTGAGAAACTCTGAGCCACTGTTTAACAAGGTAAGCAACAGCATTGAAATGTCTTATAATAATACAATAATCCTTGATATAGCGCCTTTCATATCGGGAGGACGTCTTCAGAATACAATGTATTACTGGCCATTATATGGGTGAACACAGCAGCCAATTTCCATACAGGAATGTCCCACAAACTGTCAATTATATTTGGGGGATTGTTGGCCAGGACAACAGGAGAAACTCCTTCTCTTTCTCCAATAATGCCATGGGATCTTTATGATCCATCTGAACAGGCAGACGGGACCTCGACTTTAATGTGTCATCCGAAGGACATCACCTCTGAAAATGGGATACAGAACATCCCCAGCACTGGCCTGGAGTGTCAGCTCACACAGTGAGTTCACGCTGAGCTCCAACGTAGGGTTTAAACCCACAACCTTCTGACTGGTAGGCAAGAGTGCTACCAACTGAGCCACATTAGTAAAAAGCTCCCTTTCGGATTCAGAGTCAGGCAATGCTTGCTGTGCATCTCACTACCTAAGGGCTGCAAGCTGGTATCTCAACGTCTAAGCCAACCAGACAACCCCGGGGTTGTTTTGTTCAACTTAGTTGAATAATTAGCACAGGCATTATCGAAGAATTTCAGAATAGTGAGGAGAAGACACGGTTCCAAAGCCAGCACAGTTGTGCGTTGACAAAGAACGTGTCAGATTAAATGTCACTCGAGTCGTTTTAACATTTTCCCTAAATAGAGCGATTTTTGTTTTACTTTTATACTTTAAACAGTAATGCGATTTAATTATTCTTTGAATACTACCTGTGCATATCCCTCAGTGTGAAGCCAGCCTCCGACAGCATTCTGGGACCGAGCCGAGTTATCTGACGAGCACAGAATTTGCAGTGGCCTTTGAAAACGCAGCTCCATTGTGCAACAAGAAACTGCAGCAAGTCTTGGTTGAACAGTCTGTCACTCCTCAGCAAAGTGCCTCTGTTTCACTGACAACCGCAGCCCGTATCCTATAACAATCATTTGTTGGTACCTTGTGGCATATCGGTTAAATGAATCTAATAAAAAAATAACAGGGCATGGCAGTCTCCACCACTTTCCCAGACCTTTTAACTCAGCCCGTCTTCAAAAGAGATTCCTGATGCTGTGAGGAAGAGCTGTTTTCTCTTGAGTCGCAGAGAGAAGGTGTTTCTTTTGCTCGCTTCCCAGGCACTGCCTTGCTTCTGACCTTCAAGTTCATGCAAATGCGATGATGGCACCTATTGAGCCAAAGCGGTCCTTAACACCGACAACAACGATGACGACTTACATTTATATAGCCCCCTTCGCGGGGGATAGCGTCCCGGAGAGCTTCACAGTGGAGGAGTCTGACAATGACGGCAACTAACAAATTCCCTGTGAATGTTTCAAAATGATGCATCACAATAATTTGTAGATTTGTTTGAAATATTAGCTAGTTCCTTGGTTTGAAAAGACAGTCATAAATGGACACATTGCCACGGCGCAAGAGGGGGTTTATTTATATGAGCGGGTGACCCCAATGCACATGAAATCTAAATGGTCACTCACATCGATCCTATAATATATTGTAACGTGGAGGAGTTTTTTTGGAGGAATTATTACCCCCAGAAAATGAACGTGCGGAATAAGGAAACTTGCCCAAGGTTTCGCCCTGCCCGGGAATCGAACCCAGGCCTCTCGCTGCAAGGCGAGTGCTCTAACCACTACGCACTAGGAATGCCTATACATTTCGCATGTATACCTTGTGCCTGTTTCAGTGTCAACGTATGTGCAGTGAACAGGGCAAGGTGCATCCCCATCAAAGCAGAGGAGCTGACGTTCCGGAGCAGGACAAGTTAGTGCCAAAGAGAGGACTGGCTCTCATCTCAGATTGGAGGTTCCTGACAAGCGAAGTGCATCTCCTGCTGGTTAGCATGTGCTTTTACTCAACGTGCACCATAGGTGCATGGCTAAGATAATGTAGCATTTGCTCTTTTTAGCCTCAGTCTGTAACACTGGCACGAGAGCGTTAGCTGCCATGGTTTGTGACAGACAGAATGAAACACAGTCATTTGGATGGAACGTCCGTGCAAATCCAGAACTGGTTTAGTTTGGTTCATTTTCTTCGTTTCCTTTTCTTTCCCCAAGTACAGGGTTTACAACCCAGCATTGACAGTTCCGTTTTAGCTGGATGTATATTTAGTTTTCTTAACAATGGATTGCAGAGATCACGGCGTATCTAATGCTGCTTCAGCAAGAGAATCAGCACAAGGAACATCTGCAGACTGCAGCCAGGAAGACACGAAACAGCTTGAAGAAGACTTTGACAGGTAGCAGACAAAATCTAATTACAGCATTGCTTTTGTGGTCTCCGGTTTGCAACAGGACAAGCCTTCATTCCAGTATAAATCTTCAACCAGCATTATCCTCTCATCGCTGCTTATATACAAGATTGGTTTAAAAATATTCTAAACCATACTGTTAAAAAAAAACAACCCCCCCACCCGCAGTTAAAATATTAAAGCAGTAATGAATGAGAAGGGAAACATATAATACTTGCTCCCCAAATGTTGTGTGTATTATAGTCTAGGAGGAGAAATTCCACCTGCCTCTAGATTTATTCTATATAGTAATAATTATAATAATAATACTTGCATTTGATGTAGCACCTTATCACATTGTTGAGACATTTCGAAACGCTTCACAGAATATACTGGAGAGTGAATTGACTGTGTATTTTGTGGGCGAACCGTGGCTGCCAATTGCGCCCAGTGACGTCCCTCAAACAGTCGTGGATTGAGTAACCAAATTATTATTATTTTGCGGGAGAGAGATCATTTCCCCCTGGAAAGCGATCTGCCAATCGACTAACAACCGGGTTCCTACTTACTGCTATGTAAACAGAGGCGCGTGGAGTAAGGAAACTTGCCTCAGGTTTCTCCCTGCCCGAGAATCGAATCCAGGTCCTCTCGCTTGCGAGGCGAGTGCTCTAACCACTGAGCTACAGGACTCCACAATATTTCAGAGCGCCCAGATTTGGACCTATTCTTAAACGCTGCCTGAATGTAGAAGCCAGGTCCTTGCAAGTTTCTTTTAATAACTACAGAAAAACAGCTTCGGGATTTGAGACCGAATTCAGCAACTTGCCAAGTTCTGGACTGGACGCTGAGAAGCGCTACCTGAATGGAGTAAATCTAGACCCCGGTGAAAATCTCTCAGCACCCGCGCTCTGGAGCAGTCGGTCCTTGACGCACCCACGCATTTTCATTCCCTTTTCGCCCTTAGGTCCTGTGTCCCATTCAGCCATCTGTGAGTGAACTCCATCACTGTTTCAAAATTAAAACGTTCAAAACGGTCCAAGCCTCCGGCTGTAGAAGTTAATGATTTTTTTCCGGAAAGTTATCAGGTTTGGATTATAGTTTAGTCATACCTGAAGCAGTGGAAGCTCTTTATGCCGAGGCAAGTGTGTGGGAAACACAAAGCAACATTTTGAATTCAGTGTTCTGACAAGGTACACTTTTCCCCTACCACGCTTTGCTTGCTAGTCACAGTGCTGATATGGATTATATTATTATTATTGCTATTATCATCTGCGTCAATTCATTCTTTCTATCTGTAACCATTCCTGTATTTATTTCTCTGTTGTGTGTTTTTTTATATCCGATTGAAGCACTCCAGGACGCTACCCCGCGTGAAGGGGAAATGCAAGTTGTTGTTGATATAATGGTGGGCAAATTAAATCAATAAAGCTCTTTATTATCAACAACAGCAATAGCGAGTCGCATTTATATATACACATTATATACACAATACACAGTCAATTCACTTTACAGTCTATTCTGTGAAGCGCTTTGAGACGTCTCGACGGCGTGATAAGGCCTATATCAAATGCAAGGATTATTATTATTATTATTATTATTTATAAAGCAGCCTTATGTTGGGTAGCGTCTCGGAGCCCTGCTGTGACCAAGATAAGAGTTTGTGTAATGTAGTACTTTATGGTGGATGTGGGCACTTGTATCTGCTGAGTTTTGTTAAGATAGAACACACCAGTGAGTCTATTCATGTGAATCCTGTTCTCTCTCTCTCGCTCTCTCTCCAGGCTCCACCATAGAATCATCTAACAGAGTTGTGCCTGAAGACGAACCATTCATCACCATGTCCAGGCTGAAACTAATGGCTGGTAACATTGCCAGGTAGATTGTCTGTGACTGTGCGGTGCAGGAGCCAAACGGTCTAACTGTGCACATGTATTATCGATGACTCGGTGTAATTACCAAGGCTCAATGTCGTTCATTAGAGAGTTGATCCTCTGTTTCAATCCCTCGATCCTATTTCCAGGTTGGCTTGAGTGACAGATGAATAGTGAGCCTCTCAGAAATACAAGGAGTGAGTGTAAAGACGGGGCGACAGAACTAGATTGTCACTACGTTGCATACCTTGTGAATAGCACATGAAAATATTTAGCAGACAGTATATAGTTTGGGACACGACGTGTCAAGCAACTGCCGGGATGGTGGAAGGCAAACTAGAAGAACCTTAGTCTCATGTTCTTAAAAATACTACAAAATGAATCCCTTCTATGCAGCTCAATACACCCTACAAACAGTTCAACAAAGTTTAGAAACCTCATCGACCAATGCATGTGAGCCACTTATAATGTTATAGGATGTTTTCTAAAATTATGTTCCCACCTCCCCCCCACCTCGTTCATAATGAACAAATATATTAAGATATAAATTAGAACAGGAAGTAACAGGTCAAGGTTTATTTTCAATGAAACCTGCATTTAATGGGTCAGGTTTAGTGTTACAGAAATAACGCTACACTGATATTTGAGCAGCTTTTTCACTGAAATGTTTGTGTTGTGCTCAATGGCACATCCACGTGACCTGATACGTACAGACCTGATATGACCACAGAGTCAGGGATTACCATAGATATAAGTAAGAATAAGAATAATGATTCGGTCACTCAATCCGTGACTGTTTGTGGGACGCTGCTGTGCGCAATTGGCTGCCGCGTTTCGCCCACAAAACACACACTCAATCTGCTTTACAGTGTGTCTAGTGAAGCGCTTTGAGACGTCTCAACGACGTGATAAGGCGCTATATCAAATGCATGGATTACTATTAATATAGGTATATCTGTCAATTAACACTTGAACGCCGCTATATAGATACAAGTTGTTGTTGTTTTAAACAGAATTGCAGGAGACATGAAACCCCAAAATAGTTTGTAAATCAGTCTTTTACTCGTCAACTTTGTTTCATTACAGAAGGAAGAGGATTCAAATGATGTACCCTAAGGAAATCTAAGGAACAATTCCTTTATAGTTAATTGTTTCCGACTATGATTAAATTAATAACTTCAAGAAAGGTACGGTTTTGAAAACCAACGTCTCTATGACAAATTACAAGTGTAGTTTAAATGCAAGGTGTTCATTAAATAATTTTACGTGCTTTATTAATAAATAGCACAACATTTCAAGAGCCGTTTGACCTCTATCAATAATGGGGGGGTGTGTGTATGTGATTTGCAGTACTTGCTTAAGGGTTAAATTATGGCTCTTCATTCCAGTCGCTGACCAACAGGCCAACAAAGATATGGATGATATCAGTGAAGGTGGCACATTTGCATTAACTTTGGTGGGAGGGTTCAGTGCTGGCTCTCATTCTTACATTCGCAGCACTCATCAATGCGTGGTGGGTTTCAGCTGCCTTAAATAGAGNTTTTTTTTACTCTACACTGGATCGATTTTTGCACTGAATTTACCCCACGAGGAGACTAAACAAAATAAAAGCCTAGTATCACAAAATCATCAACGTGGTTTAAAGTGATACCCAAAAGTCATGGCCAATTTTCTGCTTTCTACTGATATTGGTCCACAAAACACACAGTCGCTGCATTTTGTAGTATAATCCTGCAAAGCGCTTTGAGGCATCCTCCCAACGTGAAAGGTGCTGAGGTGGGGATTGAACCAGCACTTTTCTGATTCAGAGCTGGGAGGACTAGCAACTGACACACAAAGCATTTGACCTTTGGATCCATGGCTGACACACTATCACGATAACATTTTAACTCTCTGGTCACCTAACCAACATGAGTCAAAATATGCCTAAGTTAACAGTTACCTTATTAATGTTTTTTGGTACTAAAGGTGTTAATAGTTTCCAAGTGTCAATGATGTCCCAGTTAAACAATGATTTTAATGGTAGAAAAGCCTGCAAGGAATTAACACAGTAAAATCCTGCTTAGTATCAAGGTTTTCTCAAGCAAATAAGCCCTGAATTTTAAGATAACTGAATTTTAAGAAGTACTGATGTAATTGACTCTTAATTAATTATTTAGTAATCACTATACCTCTGAAGAAATTCAAGCCTGCCGTTCTCAATCATTTCTGTATTAACACTGATTTAGGAGTGCTAAAATAAATATCCACCGAATGTCTCCCCAACCACAATATTTGGTATTCAGTGTGAATAGGACAAACTGTGATACGATTAGCATTTTTCATTCTAATGAAAATTAAATATACTCTTTCCGATAAATGAAATGTCATTTCGAAAGGTCACTTAAACCAAATTAGACTTCAGATCAAACCTATCTGCCAGTGTACAACATTATTTTGAGATCCATTTATCCACCTCTATGTTGAAAGCTCTGATAATTATAGGTTATGTTTCAGCGCGACTTTGTTTTATAAGCTGTGTCAGTCTGAGGGGGAGATGAAGAACAGACAACGTGTGTATGTGAAAGCAGCAGTCGGTAAAAGATGTTTGTGATCTGTAGAAGACATTTTACGTAATGCTCCCATTAGCCATCCACAAACATCTGTGCAGGATTTTTTTTTACAGAATTACAAAAATCATTTTTTTATTTCTTCCGATATGAGGAACATTACTCACGGCAATCTGTCCTTAATCATTTTCCTTAATTTTTGTCCTGTCCTTAATTTTGCTCACAAAATATAGTCAGTTCACTTTACAGTGTATTCTGTGAAGCGCTTTGAGACGTCTCAATGACATTATAAGACAGACACTATATCAAATGCAACGATTATTATTATTATTTTGCCTTAAATTTTTTTTCAAAGTAACAAAACATAGAAGATCTTTCATTTATAATGTACTCCGAGGCTTCTTTTATTTATAATGTACTCTGATCTATTGGTAGATTTGATGCCTGCTTACCTGTACTCAGTGAATGTCAGTCTACACATCGAGGTGAAGTGTAGGTGGGGTATCAACATCAATTTTCACATTTATTATAATAATAATCCTACATTTCAGTCTAAGTAGAAAATTGCAGTAAACACTTGTGTGGTTAACTAAAAGCATCCACTGAGCAAATTAGTGGCAGGCCCATTCAATTAGTCCTGAAGCTTACTGGTTAGAGCACTCGCCTCGCAAGCGAGAGGACCTGGGTTCGATGCAGGGTGAAACCTCAGGCAAGTCTCCTTACCTCACACGCCTCTGTTTACCTAACAGTAAGTAGGAACCTGGTTGTTGGCGGATTGTTTTTCCAGGGATAATGAATCTTTAAAAAAATATTTGGTCACTCAATCCACAACTGTTTGTGGGACGCTGCTGTGTGCAATTGGCTGTCGTGTTTCACCCACAAAATATACAGTCAATTCACTTTACAGTATACTCTGTGAATCGCTTTGAGACGTCTCTCACACATAAGGCGCTATATCAAATGCAAGAATTATTATTATTATATCCAGTACAACACTGAGGTTTTCTCTCTTAATTTCTGATGAATTGTCAACTCACAACTGCGGGTAACTTAAGGCCTAAGCCTTAAGTCGGTTCATGCCAGTTGATATAAACTGATTGCGAGCAACCCTCACCTTGAGCCTGGGACCACCTAGCAACTGGAGGGAGTGTCCACCTGTAATAATAATAATAATAATAATCCTTGCATTTGATATAGCGCTTTTCACGTCGGGAGGACGTCCCAAAGCGCTTCACAGAACACACTGTAAAGTGAATTGACTGTATATTTGTGGGCGAACGCGGCAGCCAATTGCGCACAGCAATGTCCCACAAACAGTCGTAGATTGAAAATGACCAATTTAATTATTGTTTTTTTTTTGGAGGGATTATTATTAGGCTCTGTGTGGAGTAAGGAAACTTGCCCAAGGTTTCGCCCTCTGCCTGGAATTGAACTCAGGTCTCTCACTTGCAAAGAGAGTGCTCTAACCACTGACCTACAGGACTCCACAGTTGTTGAATGCCGCCCGTATTCTTACTCACACCAAACCCCGCTCCCTGATTACCCCAGTCCTTGCCAGACTGCACTGACTGCACTCTTGTCTTCAATTCCCTGCACTCTTCTGCACCCTCCGAATTCTCTGACCTCTCTGCTCAAAACAGTGCCCATTGCCTTCGCTCCACCGGATCTGGCCTCCTCCTTGTCCCCCAATCTCTGCTCCACCCTCAGCGGCCGTGCCTTCAGCCACTACACCTCGATGCTCTGGAACTCCCTTCCTCACTCCCTACACCTCGCCCCCTCTCTTCCCATTTTCAGGGCTCGGCTGAAGACCTTTTCGACCGTGCCTTTGGTCACCTTCTTACCCCTCCCCCTGGCTCAGCCCCGGGATCTGTTACTGTGAAGCGCTCCGAGATGCCGTCTGGTGTGGAGGGCACTATATAAATCCAAGTTTTTGTTATTGTTGTTCACCATACCCTAAAGTCCTTTAAATGTTCAATGGTTCTTCCAACTTAAATTCTGAGTAAATTGCCCGTCTCATTCATTGACCGCCTGTCCACACACACACACACATCCATACCCACAAGAGTGAACGCACAAGTTCAGTCCCATCTATTGGGGCTTCCGCCTGTCGAATCCATCAGTTCTAATTTTTGGGTGACTTATAATCATGTTGATATAAACTGATTTCGAGCAGCCCTCACCTTGAATCTGGGACCAACCAGCAGCTGGAGGGAGTGTCCGCCTGTAATGTTCCACAGTTGTTGAGAGATGTGCTCCATTGTACAGAACATTTTTCTCATGCACGTAATTGCAGATGTAACATTATTCCTGTCACACATAACAATTCAGGAGGATATATCATGTAACATAGTGTTACATATCGTGCAACTGGCTGCAGAGCAAAACTCCATATTCCCATCACCCCAGTCCTTGCCAGGCTCCACTGGCTCCCAAAAACCGAACGGAGCCATTTCAAGATCCTTTCAGCCATTTTCAAATCCCTTCATGCCCTGGCACCTCCCTACCTCTCTGACCTGCTTACCCCCGACTCCGCCACCCACTTCCTCTGTTCGGCTGGCTCCGGTCTCCTGTTTGTCCCTCGTGCCCTCCGCTCCACCATCGGTGGCTTTGCCTTCAGCCACTACGCCCTGAAACTCTGGAACTCTCTCCCTCAATCCCTCCGCCTTGCCCCCTCCCTCCCCACGTTCAAATCCTGTCTGAAGACCTTCCTTTTTGATTGTGCTTACGGTCACCTCCCCCCTCCCTCTCCCCGTGGCTTGGGGTCAGACTCCGCCACTGTCAAGCGCTCCAGGATGTTAGCCTGCGTGAAGGCCGCTATGTAAATGCAAGTTGATGTTGGAGAGCAGTCGGGACTTTGAGCAGACCTTGTCTAGGATGATTCTCCAATGCGGCTCAAGCGTGGGGTGGGGTGTTGGAGGGTGCTCTGTATTGCAAACAGATTGTCCATGTAGAACTTGTTGCCTCCTCCATGGCCATCGATCGCTCTGTGGCTCTCTGGTGGCCAAACTCCTCATCCCTGGTAGATTAGCTGATGTTTGTCAAGTTGAAGCTTGGCAAGACTGGAGAGATTCTTGCTAGAATTGTAGAGATTAGAGCTAAACTACCTCTCTGCAATAACTCTAGCGTAAATTGTCAGTTTATCTTAGTTAGTTTAGTCCACAATTCAGATTTCTCAATTTCAGGTTTCACGTATATATTTAAATAAAATCCTCGCATTTGATATAGCACCTCGGAGCACTTCACAGGACTGGTTGTCTTGATTGTGCATTTTGTAGGCAAAAGATCTCAAAGGTAGCCCAGCTTGTATTATCTGGGGATCCACTTCACTATGTTTAGTAAAAGAGAGATGCTACCCCACGTGAAGGGCGCTGTGTAAATGCTGGTGTTGTGGTAGTGGCTCCCTGAACATACGCTAGGGTTAAATGTTGATCTGTGCTTGCAAGCTACCATTTGGGCCATTTTCATTAGCACGTAACATCCCTCCTACCCCTCCACCTCTCCTGATCCCAACCCCCAGCTCGGGTCCAAACCCCTGACTCTCGGGCGCTTTAGGACGTCCTCCAGACGTGAAAGGTGCTAGACAAATGTCATTTATTGTTGTTGTTGTTGTCGCAGAACATCATGACAGGGACATTTTGTCTGATTACGTGGAGTTGTTTTGCACTTCCCGTCCACGGCAGCATATGGAGTGAAGTGTTCTTTGGAAAAACGTGTTTCAGGTTATTTGTGGCGTTCCCATGCAATGGCATCAAATCTCCAGTATGCTGAGCGTGGTGGGAGGGGTTCATTTCCTGGTGGAAAGTATGTATAGTCTTATGATCTCATTGAGAAGGGATGTACCAGCTTCGCTTGCCAAAATTCATGAGCTGATTATTTCATAGGACAGCTTCCAATACAAGTCCTATATAGTCCCTGATCCTATGCCAGTTTAACCGCTTTAAGACGTCCTCTCACCATGAAAGGTGCTACACAAATGTAAATTGTATTGCATTCATTGTGGAGTTCTGTGGCTCAGTGGTTAGAGCAAGCGAGAGACCTTGGTTCGATTCCCGGCAGGGCGAAACCTTGGGCAAGTTTCCTTACTCCACACACCTAATGATAATCCCTCAAGGAAAAAAAACAATAAATAAATTGGTCTCTCAATCCACGTCTGTTTGTGGGACACTGCTGTGCGTAATTGGCTGCCACGTTTCGCCCACAAATATACAGTCAATTCATTTTACAGTCTATTCTGTGAAGCACTTTGAGACGTCTCGAAGACGTGAAAAGCGCTATATCAAATGCAAGGATTATTATTATTATTAAGGGAGAGTAGTGCACTGGCCAGTGGAAATGACAATGAGTCTTTGTCTCTGACCTTCACAGCAACCTGAATTTCACAGCAAAGTCAAAACCAGCAAAGGGTGAGAATCCCGCGAGTAAAAACAAAATGTCAACTATGGAACATTGGCACATTGTTTTACAAGGCCTTGTGGAGTTTGGTTGCCATTGCAATTAGAGTAGATGTCTCGAGGCTGATCTCAGTGATTTATTTTCTGGGAACAGTAAAACATTTGGAGAAAAATACAGCAAAGAGCCAATTGGCAAAGCAGAGACTTCCCATAGCCTCATACATATAACAACAACAACTTTGTTTATATAATCACACAGTCACTATTCCACACTGCACTTCATTACATGGAGTCCTGTAGATTAGTGGTTAGAGCACTTGCTTTGCAAATGAGAAGAGCCAGCATTGATATTGTGGAACATTTAACAATTATCCTCATCATATCCTCATCCTTACATTTAAAGCCCTCCACAGCCTTGCTCCTCCCGAGCTCTGTGACCTATTAACACCATATCAACCTGTCTGCTCCCTCCGCTCGGCGGGCACTGGTCTGCTCCATGTCCCCTGCCCTGCCCGCCCCACCATTGGCGGTCAGGCCTTCAGTCTTTCCGCCCCCACCCTCTGGAACTCCATCCCGGAAACCCCTCCACCTCACCCTCTCCCTCGCCTCCTTCAAGGCCCGTCTCAAGGATTTCCTCTTTGATTGTGCTTTCTCCAACGCTCCCCACTCTCTGGATTCCAACCCCCAACTCGGGTACAAATCATTCACTGTCCAGCACCTTGGGACGTACGTCCTTCCAACCTGGAAGGTGTTATGTAAATGTAATTTTGTTGTTGTGGGTGTCGTACATAAATTCTCTGAATAGTTGAAATAAAGTTGTAAAATATCAGGCGTTGGCTAATTCAGAGAAAGAGAGAGAGCGAGACCACAGATTGTATACGCTTTGTGTGATGTACTTGTGTTGATGCCTTTGGCAGTCACACAAATTGTAATAACTTAGAAGAATAGTAATTAAAGTTTTTACTTTTAACCTGTTTGAACCAGTTCTTTGATATGCCCTTAAACATGACTATCATTTGATTGACACTTCTATTAGGTAACAAGCTGCAAAATGCAGTACATGCAACTTTTCAGATCAGAAGTATAAAATTGGTTTGACCTGTGTTCGAAACACTGAGATCTGAAGGCTTGATGTTGAAATTGGCTTAGGGGGAGTAAGATGATGTTCACACCATTATTGGTCACGACTTATGTGGAGTCCTGTAGCTCAGTGGTTAAAGCTCTCGCCTCCCAGGCGAGAGGACCCGGGTTCGATTCCCAGACGGGACGAAACCTCAGGCAAGTACCTAGCAGCAAGTACTTACTTTACTTCAGGAAGGACATTAAGGCACTGGAAAGGGTGCAGAGGAGATTCACGAGAATGATACCAGGAATGGGGAACCTTAGCTATGAGGACAGGCTGGAAAAGTTAGGAGTTTTCCCATTAGAGCAGAGAAGGTTACGCGGGGACCTGATAGAGGTTTTCAAGATCATGAAAGGTTTCGACAGGCTAGATAAGGAAAAGCTGTTTCCGCTGGTAGGTGTGTCTGTGACCTGTAGTCACAGTCTTAAGATATCTACCAAAAGAAGCAGAGGGGAGGTTAGAAGGAATGTTTTCACTCAGCGAGTTGTTAGAATTTGGAATGATCTGCCTGAAAGGGCAGTGAAGTCCGATTCGATAACAGCTTTTAAGAGAGAACTGGATAGATATCTGGGGAAGACGGGTTTGCAGGGTTATGGGGAGAAAGCTGGTGATTGGAGTTAGTGAAAGTGACTTACTCTGTCAAAGAGCTGCACAGACTTGATGGGCCGAATGGCCTCCTTCTGTGCTGTAAATTCTATTAATCTATGAAATAAGTAGGAACCTGGTTGTTAGTCGATTGGCGGATCACTTTCTGGGGCTAATAATCCCTCCCCACCCCCCAAAAAAAATTTGGTCAACTCATTCCACAACTGTTGGTGGAACACTGCTGAAGAGCTTTTGAGATGTTTCAATGACATGATAAGGTGCTATATCAAATGCAAGGATTATTATCATTGTCTCTTACTGTTTCGATAGTGGGGAGTATTCCCAGTGAATATGCAAACTAGGGAACAAAACTGGCTCTGCCTTATAAACACCCCGTCATTTTCACCCTGAGAATCCTTGGTCCGTTACAGTGCAGTTTGTAAGAATGAGTTGGCACCTGAGATTGAATACTATTAATAATAACAATCAATAATCTTTGCATTTGATATCACGTCATAAAGAGGACACCTCAAAGCACTTTACAGGATTATTACTGTGAAGCCTGGTGACTATGTATTTGCAGGTGAATGTGGCAGCTGATTTATGTACAGCAATGTCCCACAAACAGCCACAAAGTGAATGACTAATTTTACTTGGGGGATTATTGGCCAGGACACCAAGAGAGAGAAACTCCCTTCTCTTTTCAATAGTGCCATAGGATCTTTAACGACCGCCGGAATATGACAGACAGCATCTCATCCGAAGGTTAAGGTTAGTTTATTGCAATACCTAACTTGGGAATGGTAAGCATTCCTCCCTTTCCTCCTTCAAGGCTGGTCTCAAAACCTTTCTCTTTGACCGTGCCTTCAGCTCCCCTCTCGACTCTCTTCCCCCTCCTCGCTCCCTCCCTCCCCTCCCCTCACCCTGACCATTTCCCCCCTGCTCGGGTCATGACCCAACTGTGCAGCGCCTTGGGACGTCCTCCTGACGTGAAAGGCGCTTTATAAATGGAATCTTGTTGTTGTTGTTGTTGTTGTGTTGTAAGCAGCTACCATCAATGGTACAAACTATTAAATAACAGCATAGGAAGTGTCGAAACAAGAAATATGGGTAGGCCCTTAAAATGAGTACTTAATAGGCAGCAGATAGATACATGTGTGGCTGTATGTTTTCAAGTTGGAACAGAATGGAGCAGCAACCAAACACTTAGGCTAATTGCTTCTTCTTTTCCCTATCGCTAGCATATCTGAAAGCCTGTACTTGGCAAGAAACACCCACTAATGCGAGGGCTGCCTCCAGTTTGCAGGACTGTTTCAGCCCTGTGGCAACAATGCTTGAGCGTTCAAAGGTTACCATACTTTGTGAGTGGTAATTAGTTTAATGACATGACATTTAACACAGTGCTTCAACTTTTTTTTTGTTGGTGGGGTTGGGGTGTGGGGAGGATGGGGTGTTTATTCTTTTGGGTTATAAAAGGTGTCACTGGTTAAAATAAGCTTAAAAGATGATTGCACGAAATGCACGTGTCCAATTAAATGACAAACGAGGCCATTTGGAAAGATGTTTGTGATAGATTAAAGCGAGTGAGATCGCATTTCAGCCTGGCTCAGTGCTGGTGCTCTCCCCATGTTGGGATCTCCCCTCCTCTCTCCACCGATGATCAATAGGAACTGGATCATTTGCTTCATGACGGTTTCACCTGGGACATTTCTATGTGCAAATTGGCTGTCGTGTTTGCTTACAAATACACAGTCAGTGGGAAGCGCAATTCAGTGTGATAAGGCATTATATCAGGGAGCGAGTGAGTTGGTGGGACTCCGGGCTAGACATCCAGAGAATGGGGTCAGAAAGGCTGAGAGCTCGGCTGCCCATGGTCGGACGGGGAACGTGAAGCAAGGCCGGTACTCGCTGAGCGAAGGGAGAGGCAGGGTCGGGAGGGAGAATCCAAGGAATATTATTCCACAGATTGAAATAGTGATCACGGTAATTCAAGCTGAGACGTGTGTNAAAAAAAAACTAAGGAAGAAAACAAAAACTGTTAAAACTATAATTCCTCGCTCCCTAAATTCACCTGGAATAGAAGAAACATTGAAGGAAGATTATCATTAACCGGGTTTAGTCAAATGCTTGGAAGCTTAACAGGCACCTCAGTTTGATGTGACATCCAAACGACAGCACCTCCAACAATGCAGCGCCTCCCCAGACCTATATTGTAGTGCCGCTCGAGGCTACTTGAGTTCAAAGTTCCAACTTGTGGCTCAAACCCACAACCTTCTGACTCAGAGGGGTGGCAGTGCTACCAACTAATAATAATAATAATAATCCTTGCATTTGATATAGCGCTTTTCACGTCGGGAGGACGTCCCAAAGCGCTTCACAGAACACACTGTAAAGTGAATTGACTGTATATTTGTGGGCGAACGCGGCAGCCAATTGCGCACAGCAATGTCCCACAAACAGTCGTAGATTGAAAATGACCAATTTATTATTGTTTTTGGTTTTGGAGGGATTATTATTAGGCTCTGTGTGGAGTAAGGAAACTTGCCCAAGGTTTCGCCCTCTGCCTGGAATTGAACTCAGGTCTCTCGCTTGCAAAGCGGGTGCTCTAATCACTGAGCTACAGGACTCTAACTGAGTCAGGCTGACACTAACTCTATTGAAAGGTACCTTGGATCAGTAAGTGAACAAGTGAAACACACAGCTACACCAACCTTCATGTAACCTGGAGTCCTGTAGCTCAGTGGTTAGAGCACTCGCTTTGCAAGCGAGACACCTGAGTTCAATTCCAGGCAGAGGGCGAAACCTTGGGCAAGTTTCCTTACTCCACACAGAGCCTAATAATAATCCCTCCAAAAAACAAAAATAAATTGGTCATTTTCAATCTACGACTGTTTGTGGGACATTGCTGTGCGCAATTTGCTGCCGCGTTCGCCCACAAATATACAGTCAATTCACTTTATAGTATATTCTGTGAAGCGCTTTGGGACGTCCTCCCGACGTGAAAAGCGCTATATCAAATGAAGGATTATTATTATTATAAGTTCCTACCTACTGGTTAAAAGCCCCAAATAGTGTCCCTTTTGACCTAAACAGCACACATAATGGGATCTCTCTTAAGGCCATATTTGTATCTTCTTCTCATCTCAGCAAGTATTGACCCTTCACCCTCACAAGGTCATTAGTTAAACTTTTTGCCTGAAACAGTTTTTGTTGTTATTCCCTCCCCACCCACCCACCCACCCCACACACACACATATACTTGAGAAGATTGGGAACTCGACATGTTGATAATAATCTATTACAGGAGACAATTCTCACGACTTTTGGGTGACAGATGACCTGGCAGCACATTCCCTGACTTACGTACATTGGTTCAATACAGTTCTCGCCGCTGGCTGAAGATGACATGAGGTCAAAATGATCGACCTTCACAGAAGATGTGTAGCTTCTGTCACTCCCAATAATGATGTGTGCGGGAAACAGCGACCAAGAGATTGCAGAGCGTGGTTATATATAGGAAATGACTGATGGAAAGGTTAGTGCAATCAAAGGCAGGTGCCGCGAGTGTCATTGGAAAAAGGGAAGCCTTTCTTCAGGACGAATGCCGGTTTTTCAACACAGAGCTGCTGTGGTTCGGATCACCTTTCATCTTGGCAGCCTCCTCTCCCCGTTACGAGCCTCGATCGTACAATTAACGTCGCTTCTCGTTGGGCCGGAATAGATTCATCTCAGTTGACAGCTCGCTCTAATTGCCCGGTGTCGTACCTACCTGCGGGGCGATGCTGCGATTACGATTCCATCAGCAGCTTCGCTAGTGTTCAATACCGCTTTGAATACAAATGGCGAGGGCAGTGTTTCAGTCAAGCAACTTCAGGCCTAGTGTTAAAACAGCTCAAGAGGAAACGCACGGCCGACTTATTCAGACAACATTCCAGGATGGCTAAGATTTCACGTAACTCATTGCGTTTAGATGTCTCAAGGTGCAAGGTTAAATAGAAGTAGCACGTACACCTGACAACAATAATACGACACAGTGCAATTTATGTTCATACAACGCCTTTCACGACGTAAGGAAGTCACAAAGTGCTTTACAGCGCTGAATGGGAAGGGGTGGGGGGCAGGAGCGGAGATTGAGAGCCAAGGACTGGTGGGCAGGGGAAAGATGACTGACCGAAAGCGCATTCAAAGAAGTCCATTTTGAGATTGCCTGGGAAGGAGGGAGGGAGGGAGGCATAACCTTAGGTAAGTTTATATTAATTAAGCAGTCAGTCTTTACAGCAGAGTTTGGAGTGACCTTGTGCAGTCTTTGGGAGACTCACCTCATTTCAGATTCAAGAGTGTTTGCACAAGTTGAGTTAACAATTGTTGTTGTGTGTTGTGTTGTATTGTATTGGGGTGAGGCGCAGAGCACCAAGCAGAGAAAGAGAGAGAGAAACTTAAATTGGAGTAAAAGATATCTCATGAGTTACACATTCCAAGAGAAACGATTTACAGGCTGGGAATAATAATAATAATAATAATAATTTGGTCACTCAATTCATGGCTGTTTTGTGCGCAATTGGTTGCCGAGTTTCGACCACAAAATATACAGTCAATCCACTTTACAGTATATTCTGCGAAGCCCTTTGAGTTGTCTCAAAGACGTGATAAGGCGCTATATCAAATGCAAGGACTATTATTATTATTATAAATATATATTATATAAAAACCTCTTTTAACGCTCACATATACAGCCGTGTTCAGCGCCTTGCCCCGGGACTGTCCTATGCTAAACTTGACATCTTTTGCACTATTCGAGAAGGGAGTTTCTCCCAGTGTCCTGGCCAACAATCCCCCCCAAATTGGTCATTCATTTCAAGACTATTTGTGGGATACTGCTGTGTGCAAATTGGCTGCTGTGTTTGCCTAAAAAATAGACAGTCCAAACACTTGCCAGTAAATCCTGTAAAGCACTTTGAGATGTACTCCTGATATGAAAGGCGCTGTGTCAAATGCAAGAATTATTATTTTACTTTTTGATTAATAACGCAAGTCGTAGCCAATTGAATGATTATCACCTGCATGACTCGATAGCCTTCCACAAGAGCTTCTAATTTAATTAAACCAGCACCTTTTTTTTTGTCAGCGGCAAAAACCCTATCAAAAATCAGAACTGCGCTCGTTTCTGCTTTTACTGACAAAAACCTGGAGGAGTTTGTGCGGTGAATATTGCAGTCTGCAGGACTGACCTTGTGTCAAATCGCTCTGTTCCATACCTCCTCAGTTCTAATCAACTTCCACGTTTCACTTCAAAATACTTAGCGATGCCACGCATAATTTAGCCGCGCGATGAAAGTGTGTAGAATTTCATCCCGTTGCCAAGGAAACTAAATTCAGGATCTGCACTGCTCTGTAAACCTCTCACTTCATTTCTTTACTTTGTTTTCCGGTTCTTTTGGACCGTATAAAACATCATGTTATTTTCCGGTGCGGTGCTGGGGGGGGAGCACTTCTTTGTTGGAGACGCTGTCCTTTGGATGAGACATTAAATCAAGGTCCCGTCTGCCTGTTTAGGTGGATGTTAAAGATCCCATGGTACAATTCGAAAAGAGGAGGGAGTTTCTCCCAGCGATCTATCTGGTCAACAATCCCCCAGATAAAAGTGATCATTTACGTTGTAGCTGTTTGTGGGACCTTGCTGGAACAAATTGGTTGCTGTGTTTGCCTCCAAACACACAATCGTTATTATAATAACATACTTATTATTATTGTTATTGAATATTATTATTATCATTCTTCTTCTTCAATTCTCAGTTATGGAGGGGGCTAGCGATCTAAATAAATCAATTAGATTCTGATCTTTCCACTTGGATCAAAAAGTCATTTTGGCAGTTTAATGAAAACCTGCAATAAGTTTATCAGGGATACAATTCAATGGAATAGTTAGTTCAGGTATCACCTACCAGCTTGTGTAAATCGCCTTAAGACCAGCAGCAAATTGTCCTTTAATTTATTCACAGTTATTTTGCCTTTTATGTAAGACAAACCAAGGGAGCAGAAATTCCACCTGGGTCTGGATTTACTCTGCAGCATTTCAGCACATCCAGAATTTTGGCCAATTCTTAAAAGCAGCCTTAATTCTGTTAAGAACGACAGAAAAAAACAACTTCAAAGTTAAGACTGAAATCAACAATTCGCCAATTTCAGAGCGCTCCAAAATGCAATCATAATAATTCTTACATTTCGTCCAGTGGCTTAGCACGGTGGCCAACATCTCAAAGCGCTTCACAGAATATACAGTAAAGTGAGTTGTCTGTGTATTTTGTGGGCCAAAAGTGGCAGCCAATTGCACACAGCAGTGTCCCACAAACAGTCATGGATTGAGTGACCACATTTTTTTTAAGGGATTATTATCCCAGAAAGCAATCTACCACTCGACTAACAACCAAGTCCCTACTTACAACTAGCTAAGTAGAAGCGTGGAGTAAGGAAACTTGCCTGAGGTTTAGTCCTGCCCGAGAATTGAACCCAGGTCCTCTCTCTTGTGAGGTGAGTGCTCTAACCACTACGTTACAGGACCCCACGCTATATAGAGTAAATCTAGAGACAGGTGGAATTTCCCCATGTAAGTCTTGTTTTCAGATAATTAAATGCTACGATGAGCTGTGCAAGCTGAAGTCGGCGGTTTGGAGCCAGAGAAGGAGTAGAAAGAGGGTGATGTGGGACACAGCCCTGCACATCAGCTTGTGTCCTGTATTGCTGCATATTTTCTGGAGGTGGAGAAAAGGGAGGGAATACACTGGAGTATTTTGCATTATGAGAAATATAAGAGCAACATAGAGCCAGAGAAATGTACAACACAATAGGGGGGCCCTTCAATACTTGCCTCTGGCTCTCGAGTCCCTACCAGTGGAAATAATTCTTCAAATATGCACCACGTTCTGATGCAAAACAGCTGGATTTCTGTCTGAGGATTGTCATACATTTGCTATATTTCAGAGCAATTTTGAATCATCAAAGTTAGCGATCCATGATGTTTCTTTTGAATCAGCTCCGATATTACAAGTAATAATAATCTTGCATTCGCCATAGCACCTTTCACCTCAGGTGGATGCCCCAAAGCACTTCACCGGATATGCTGCAGGGTGGAGTGACTGTGNTTTTTTTGTGGGTGAATGCAGCAGCCAGATTGCGCGCAGCACACGTCCCACAAACAGCCAGGAATTGCAGGGCCCATTATTTTTAATTTGGCGAATTGTTGGTCAAGACAGCGGGTGAACCTCCCTTCTCTTTTTGAATAGTGCTGCGGGATCTTTAACGCCCACCTGAAATAGGCAGACATGACCTCGTTTTAACGTCGCATCCGAAGGACGGCACCTCCAACAATGAAGCACTCCACCCAGCACTGCAATAATAATAATAATAATCCTTGCATTTGATATAGTGCTTTTCACGTCTTCTCGACGTCTCAAAGCGCTTCACAGAATATACTGTAAAGTGAATTGACTGTATATTTGTGGGCGAACGCGGCAGCCAATTGGGCACAGCAGCGTCCCACAAACAGTCGTAGATTGAAAATGACCAATTTATTATTGTTTTGTTTTTTTGGAGGGATTATTATTTGGAGGGTCGGACCAGACCACATGAGTTCCAAGCCCTGAAGTGGGGCTTAATCCCCAGCTTCTGACTCGGAGAGCGCTACCAACTGAGCCAGGCTGACACAAATGTGTTCGTTCTTTAAAGTAGTAATTTTCTTCACTGAAATAATCTTTGGCTGGATGTGTATAACCAGAAATGCAGGTACACACATATTCATTGGTCTAAAGACAAACTCTTCAGTTACTTCCTGAGGATTACATTATATAACTATTCCACTAAAACTCACAGGTGTAACACACTGATATTCGAATATCCAACAGGCTACAAATATGCCACATACATTCAAATTATTTACATCAATAAATAATGGAGACCATTTCTAAAACATCTCATAAAACATTGTGAAGCACTTCAATTAACTGAAGACAGTTAATAAGAAGACATAGATTTATGGCAATTTAAGGTCTAAGAGCCAATGGCGAGGTTAGGAGATTTTTTTGTAAAGCAGGGTTGTTTGGATGTGGAAAGTTCCTACTGCTATCGTGGTTATCAGCTTTCAAGAGGGAATTAGATAAATATCTGGAAAGGAGAAATATAGAAAGGTGAGGGGGGGGGATAGGAGAGAGGTGGGGAGAAAGGAAGACAGGAAAATGAGAATAAACGGAAAGCTCCTTTACAAAACCAGCACAGACACTCACGATGGACCAAATGGCCTCCTGTGCTGTAAAGCTCTACGTTTCCAAGTCAGATTTGCTGAACGCACCCGAGACGGTTGCAGAAGATGACAGGAAGATCTTTTCCCAAATCACTCGAACACATCAATATCAGCAGGAATGAGATCCTCTAAACTTTCAGCAAATTTGTTTGGAAGCTAAAATGCAAGCCTTGCAACACCTTTTTATCTTATTAACACATATAAATGTTATGTACTCACAAGTGTTTGACAGCTTGCCACCTCTGTGAATGCTTTATCATCTCTGAAAAGTGGAAGGTTTTAATGCAAGTACTGCAATTATACACCGGGATCTAAAATCTGGGAACGTCTAATGGGTTATTTTTATAGGGAATACGAGGCTAGTAAATGGTAACAACTAATTAATAATAATCCTTGCTTTTGATATCTCACCTTATCACGTCTTCAAAACGTCTCACAGGGTTTCACAGAATATACAGTAAAGTGAATTAACTGCATATTTTGTGAGTGAAATTGCGTACAACAGTGTCCCATAAACAGTCGTGGATTGAGTGACCACATTTTTAGTTGAGGGATTATTAATCCAGGAAAAGCGATCTACCAATCAACTAATAACCGGGTTCCTACTTACTGCTGGGTAAACAGAGGGGTGTGGAGTAAGGAAACTTGCCCAAGGTTTCGCCCTGCCCAGGAATCGAACCCAGGTCCTCTTGGTTGAGAGGCAAGTGCTCTAACCACTGAGATACAGGACTCTATTAATTCACAGGCGGCTCAGCAGCAATGTCATCTGCTTTTGCATAGGCAGTTGCCCAATTGGGAGAATTTTCCAATTAGATTCTTATTTAATAAGGAATCTAGATCAAAATGAGGCATTTTTTAAATGCAGCTAAAAGAAATCTTACGTTTAGAAAACAGACTAAGCAAGCAAATCAGATATTATTGTTTCGCTGGAGATGGGGTAATACGTATCAACACAGTCAGAAATCATATTACAGCTGGGTAGAGCAGTGTGTAAGATAATGCGACAAGTGCTAGCGCAGAAATGGTTGTTTTAATACAAGTGCTTAACAGAGAACAAACATTATATGGAGAGCTGTAGATAATTATTTGGGGAGGACAAGTTTGCAGGGCTATGGGGAGAGCGCGGGGGAGTGAGATTGATTTGGATAGCTCTTTTCAAAGAGCCGGCACAGACAAGATGGGCCAAATGACCTCCTTCTGTGCTGTATAATTCTATGATTCTATGATTCTGTAGTGCTGCTTCATGGCAAAAGGAGTCCTTAACAGCTCACAGCAATGTATGAATCACTTAATGGTTAAATCTGGCCTGTATTATAATACTGAGGCTTGTATTTGAGGTAGCGCCTTTCAGCAGGTTGTCTTGTGTATGGAAGGATATGTCAACGTGCTTCACAATGTTGAACTGTAAAGTGTATTTAAACTGTTTTGTGTATATAAAGAGTATTTAAGGCTGTGTATTTTATTTAGGCAAACGAGACAGCCAATTTGCACACAGCAATGTCCCACAAACAGCCAATGAAGTGAACGACCAGTTTCTTTCCGGGGGAATTGTTGGCTGGGGTCAGTCAGCAGGAGAAACTCCCTTCTCTTTTCATACACAGCGTAACAGGAAGATTGAAACAAAAATCATCCTTTGCCTGGAAGCTTCGGGAAGAACAGAGGCGAGCGTTTTCACAGATCATGTGTAGCCCATTGCAATGCCTTGGAATTAGCTTTAAGATTCCATTTGAAAATTGTTGTATGAACTTGTCTCCTTTTCCAGAAACCGTGCGACAGAATTATTGAGGCTTCCACTTGCGAACATAAATCACTCGCTACTCTCTACTGCCGTACAGCAAGCTGGTAGTAATGTGAGAGAAACACAGAGCTTTACTGAGAAGCCAGGAATGGCCTGAGGTGTATCTGAAAGTATGTAATTCTACCATGTAATTCACCACAGACTGTATTCTAAACTGCAGTTGTCAAAACTGTTTGGTGTAACATCCTAATATTATATTCGTTAGCAAGTTGCCTTGTGTGTGTGTACTTCAAACCGTAAATCACCATCCAGCCTTTGGTCTAAAATATATCAATCAATTCTTGATGGTGTTGGAGGCAATGTGCCTCAGCTTTGTCTCTGTCATAATCATAATAATAATAATCCTTGCATTTGATATAGTACCTTATCACGTTAATAACTCCGGAAAAGCAATCCACCAATCGACTAACAACTGGGTTCCTACTTACTGCTCAGTATAAAGAGGTGTGTGGAATAAGGAAACTTGCTCAATATTTCACCCTGCTTGGGAATCAAATCCAGGTCCTCTCGCTTGCGAGGCGAGTGGTCTAACCACTGAGCTACAGGATTCCACAATAATATAACATTGTACCACAACTGCGAGCGCTTGCACTCTTCACACGCTTTAGGACTTCGCCAGTGAGTTAGTTAATAAGTAAGACTTTGTTCGTACACAGAACGTACAGCAACAACACTTCACAGCAAACCCTGCAAAGCGCTTTGAGACGTCCTCTTGACGTGAAATAATATTAATACTTGCATTTTGATATAGCGCCTTATCACATCGTCGAGACGTCGCAAAGCGCTTCGCAGAATATACTGTAAAGCGAATTGACTGTATGCTTTGTGGGCGAAACGCGCTGGACCAAACGTAAGGGAGTCTGAAGGATTATTAAAAAGAAATGAACTTGCTTGCGTTCCACCGGCAGATACAGGTGAACCCACCTAAACAGCTGAAGGTCTTTTTTAAATCAAACACTAATATTTAAGCTGGAATTGACACTGTTGGAGCAAGAACCATTTCCATTTAAATGACTTTGCAGAACAAGGAATCAGTACTCTTGAACTTTTAACATCCATTTTTTTTCAGTGGCGGGTGTTGGCGGAGAGCGAGAGCCAGATAGTGGGGGAGGGGGATGGGTTAGTGGGGGAGGGGGGGGAGGTGGGTGGGAGGTAGAGGGTGGAGACGCGCAGACTTAGAGAAACACATTTTAAAAGCATTTTGAAGGCTTCCTGTAAGCACAATTGGACAGGAATAAGTCACCTTGTCCCCGAGTACTTTGTGTGTCAAACCGGTCAAAGCCATTAGCAACATGAACCACAGGTTACTTTGCTTTGGATCGCCCCGTCATGTCACATCACATTCGTTTTTTCCTTCTGCACAGGCGCGATTGAGTTAGACGTTGGGAGTCTACTTTAGGCCCTGGCCTGCGACAGCCGATGCGTCTTGCAATGCCCTTTCCAATCTTTCCTTCCGTACACTTGCTTATGCGATCAGAACTGAGGCAAACAGCTTGTAGGTGTCCTCTGCACACAAATACAACAACTTGCATTTTATACAGTGTCCCTCATGCATCTTGAAGTGCTTACCCAATCGCTACACTACTTTGCAAGGAATTCCCGTGAAGCCCTTTGAGACCACCCCACACCAACAACCCCCCCCCCACCGACGTGAAAGGCACTGTATCAAATTCAAGGAATATATGAGCAGACGGTAAGTCACCACCATAATAATAAAATAATAATCCTTGCATTTGATATAGCGCCTTGTCACGTCATTGAGACGTCTCAAAGCGCTTCACAGAACATATTGTAAGCTGAATTCATTGTGTTTTTTTTGTTGGCAGCCAATTGCACACAGCAGTGTCCCACAGTCGTGGATTGAGTGACCCATTTTTCTTGAGGGATTATTAACTCGGAAAGCGATTCCACCAGTTGAATAATAACCGGGTTCCTATTTACTATGTAAACAGAGGCATGTGGAGTAAGGAAACTTGCCTAAGATTTTGCCCTGCCCTGGAATCAAACTCTGGTCCTCTCGCTTGCGACGTTAGCGTGCTAACCACTAAGCTATGGGATTCCATCCAAACACAAGGATGACAAGGTGGCTTATGCAAACAAACTTCACTAGGGAAGGAATTAAGTAGAGGGGGAAAAAGCCTCATCAAATATTATATTCAGGCCTCCCAGAGTCAGTTGTTAAAAGGCCCCATTTGAAATGTTCATGTTTGAAGCATCAATAATTGTACAATAATTATGAGGTGTGCATTAATTGTTGATCAAAGCTATGAGCGGATTAGGCTGGGATGATGTGCAGGTCACGATGAGTGGTTTATTACAGCTGTTATTTAATGCTTGGGGGCATCAAGAATTATTATCTGAGAAGATATGTGTAATCCTTTCAAGCGGATCCCTTCAGCAAAAGAGCATTTATCAAAAACTTTTTTTGTATATATATATATCCCATTTACTCCCATTTTAAACTGCCCTGCAGGTAGCTCACTCACAAACATGAGTCAAGTTCCTGTGGAGGTTACACATCCTGTCCACTCTTGTCGCTGGTGCTAATCCAAGATAGTCAATGGAAAGATTTTTCACCCCTGATGGAACAGGATTCTATAATAATAATCCTTGATTTGCTATAACGCCTTATCATGTCTTCTTGATTCAGCGGCTTAAGACGTCCTCCTGACGTGAAAGGCGCTATACAAATGTAATTTGTTGTTGTTGTTATATAGGACTCCACAGGAATATAATGGATGAAAGCAGCACTTCTCTTTCTTCTCTTCCTTCTGTACAGGCTAAGCCCAGCCAAGATATGTAAACCACCTGCTCACACAGACCCCCACCCCACTCACCCCTCGTCCAAACATATTGAGTTTAGGTGTCAGCCTAGCTCAGACTCACTTGCCTCCGAGGCAGAAGGTTTTGGGTTCAAACCTCACGTCACAGTGCAGACTGATACTTCAATAATAATAATAATAAACCTAGCATTTGATATAGCGCTTTTCACACCTTCGAGATATCTCAAAGCGCTTCACAGAATATACTGTAAAGTGAATTGACTGTGTATTTGTGGGCGAAACAAGGCAGCCATTTGCACACATCAGCGTCTCACAAACAGTCGTGGATTGAAGTGACTGATTTATTATTGTTTTTTTTCTTGAGGGATTATTATCAGGCCCGTGTGTGGAGTAAGGAAACTTGCAAAATTTTTCACTCTGCTGGGAATCAAACCCAGGTCTCTCGCTTGCGAGGCGAGTGCTCGAACCACTGAGCTACAGGACTTCACAATGATGGCCCACCAACCGATGTGAAGTCACAAAATGCTGTCTAGACTGGGAGAAACTGCCTTGAACCCACAGCCTTCTGACTCGAGAGACAAGACCAACTGAGGCGGCTGATCATAAAGACAAGGGGGCTGTTCATTCCTGTCACAGCCTACGTTTAGCAATGGAGACCTGGAGAATCCGATTAGCTGGTCACAGCCACACAAGCTAAACCTATCGGCACGTGGAGCATCACCGGCAGATTAAACCGGAGTAGAAGCGAGTCTATTTATGTCATTTATTGAACAAAGGATTGATTTATTTTACACAACAACCTTTACAATACAAATCATCCCCTGTCCTCTCCCCATCTTCTCCTTTGCCTTCCTTGCCCTGCCTGTCCACTCTCTGTTAGCCCTTTAAAAGCCTTTCCCTCCCAACATGCCCCAGTTCTGACGAAGGGTCGTGGACGTTGACTCAGTTTCCTCTCTCCATAGATGCTGCCTGACCTGCTGAGTGTTCCCAGCGACTTCTGTTTTTGTTTACAATAGAAATGTTTCCTCCCTCCTTAGGATGGACTGACTGCCTCTCACAACTACAGAAATTTACAGTACAGAAGGTCATTCAGCCCATCATCACTGTGCTGGTTCTCTGAACGAAATATCTATTTAGTTCCACTCGCTTTGTTCCCCTCCCCTCCCCCACCAACCCACTCACCCCGATACTCTTTTTATTTCTCCTTTTCAGCCATTTATCAAATTCACTTTCTTTGGATTCTGTTTTGGGAGAAAATTCACCGTTCTTGGTGGGGTATTCCATGTCCTAACAAACAGTTGTCTTAAAAAATAAATCTCCTAACCTCTTCCTTTGCTCCTTTCGTAAACCTCTCCCTCTCCCTTTAATAATAATCATCACCCTTGCATTTGATACAGCGACTTATCACGTCTTCGAGACGTCTCAAAGTGCTTCACAGGGTACGCTGCAAAGTGGAGTGACTGTTTATTTTGTGGGCAAAACGTGGAAGCCATTTGCGCACATCTTTTTTTAATCTATGCTCTCTAATTATCGACTCCCACGACCTACTAAAAACAAATCTCTGCTTTTTGCTACTATCAAAAGCCCTCAATTTTAAAAACCTCAATCAGGTCTCCTCACAGCCTTTTCTCTTGTGGGGAAATCAGCCCCAGCTCCTCCTGTCTCTTCTCGCTAGGTCTGCATCTCTGACTGAGAAACAGCAAAACCCACCCGAGTGGCTTTGATTGACAGTCAAACCCTCAGACTTCCAGATGCAAGTCAAGCATTCAAATACCATGATTTTACGGGCTTACCATTATTTTAATCCCGCCCATCACAAGATTGTTTCACCAAAAGCAGAAGACTAGTTAAAACGGCGCTTGTTAAATAAGTTATTTATTGTCCCCCAAAAAAATCCACTTTCAATCTCCGCCAACTGTACACACCAAGGGCTAAGTCACTGACAACCAGCTAATGCGCAGTTTATGAAAAAAGCAAGAGGACAGACATTCTTATGTTGTTGTAAAGTGCTTCCAGATGATTCCCTTGAGACCGAGGGTTAAGAGTGCAAGCGCAGGTCAAGTGCTTCAGAAGAGAACAGCATTTCAGCCAACACACCGCCAGTCTCCACACCCCAGCGCTCCCATCACATGTAGCCCATGTTGCTCTTCATCTCCCACCTCTTCTTAGCCTCAAATCTGAATTGTTTGAGAAAAAACAAAGCACAAGGTGTCATACTTTTATTTCGAACACGCGCATCGAACGGGTTACATTTAAAAGTCTTTTTGACGCAAGTTAATTTTTACAAAAAAAAACAACAGATTTTTCTTCCTATCTGGTCTCGATGCTATTCAGTTTAGGGCTAGAGTAAACCCAGCTCGGGTCCAATTCTTTGAATGTCCAGCGCCTTGGGATGTTCTCCCGACGTGAAAGGCGCTATGCAAATGTAATTTGTTGGTTATCGTCGTCTCCTGCAGTAAAGCTTCTAAACAGCCAAACTCAACATCACGACCAGATCTGGGAGTCTGTCTCTTTCTCTCTCACTCTCTGGCGTTTGATTTCTTTTGTGGGGAAGTAGCTGGTTTTTCGTTGCTCACCATCTCCCCATAGCTAATCCAGCACTAGAGGTGCTGGTCAGCTATGGGGATCCTTCAGAATTTCACCACACGGCTGAAAACTGTCCTTTCTGGCACGATAACAGCCAACGTTGACAATGAAGAAATAGTTCCATGATTTAATATGATTGAACCGGTTGCTAGTACATTTAACAGGGGGTGAGCTGTGTCAGATACCCGGCTGACCAAAAAAAATCATCTTTACATTAGGTATAGCGCCTTTCACATCGTGAGGACATCCTGCTTACCGAATTCTGGAAACTAACAGGCGCAGGTTGCAAGAGCCAAGGCTTGGGGGCCCCAGAGTGTACATTGGGGTATCTGCTGGAGTCTACCCAGTTAAAATCACATAGATTTCCAATTGATTTATTGAAATAATCTCTTTTTTATTAATATTTTATTGTTAATAGAAGGAATGACTCACCCCCAAGCAAGTTGCTTCTTCTTTCGAGCTTGTTGGGAAGTTTCAGCCTCTTGTTTGGCTTTTACAAAATCGCGGCAATCAACAGCTTTGGCTATTTTCACACCCAGCTAAAGAAAGATCAAGGAGCACAAGGGAGGTCAGGTATGGCAATTTATGCAAAAATTAAAGGAAAAAGTTGATTTCAATATCTGGCATCTGCAATGACATTTTCCATCTCAAATCACAAGCAAACAGTGACCCTCCAAATGTAAATTATGACATTAAAACATGTCCAATTAAAACTTTCCCTGTCCTCGTTCGCTCGGCAATTCTTAACCTCATTCCCAGTGTTCAACAGAATCACTGTCAAAGTGCTGTAATGTAAGAACACACTTAATTCAGCATGTAAATAAGTTCTTTTCAAACTGTAAATTGCAAAACGAAAGTGCAACAGAAAGACCACTGGAATGGAATCATGATGCCCTTTATTGAAGGTTCCCGTAATCAGGTTTTCTAACAAAACACAAATTTAAAGATGTATCACGAAATGAGATTTTCTGCATTATATCCTATGTCCTCTACAATGGACAGTTCACACGAATAGTTAGCTTGCCCTGATTCAGATATCGATCTGTTTCAATGTGCCATTACTGCTGTATTGTACAGTAAACTACTCGCTCGGTTTCTGGCACAGTCTCTGTTTAGCCCTGAGATTGTAATAATAAGCCTTGCATTTGATACTGCGCCTTATCATGTCTTTGAGACATCCCAAAGCGTACCCTATGTGAAAGGGCACTGTAGGAATACAACTCGGTGCTGCACTCCACAAATTCTCACCAACAACTATTTGAAACAATTCATCTCCGATGAGCTTGAAGATGAAAGTATTTTGCACGGTTTCCGCCTATTTAGCTCCGTACATTATGTTTTCCACGCCGCCTCCAGACCGCACGGCTTTTAAATCTAACTCTTCCCATCGAGCCGAGGGTCTCTCTTGCACCCATCTCCTTACGCCTATCACACAGACTATCGCGCAACTCCACTGGATGCCCATCCCCCAGCAGATGGAAGTTAAGATCCTCGTCCTCATGTCCCTCCACTGTCTCAACCCACACCCAGACCACATTGTGGTCTCCTGCCACAATACCCACCCGCTCTTTCCCTCTCCCTTATGTCCCTGCCAGATCTACCCCACTCTCAGGGATCGAGCTAGCAACCATTCTGCCCCCTCCTGACGTCCCTCTTGCTTCCCCCTTCCCTCCCCATCTTTCAGTCAGTCACTGACTGTCACTGTCCCTCACCACCTCCTGTTAAGAGACTCAAGAGACTTATTATAAGTCAGTTGTCAAGAGAAGCTGCCCACTCCAATCTTCCGCACAATATTCACCTACATGCCTCTCTCTCCTGACGCTGCCCACTCTGTTCCCTCCTAGGGGCAGGCAAAAACCAGGACAAAGAAAAGCGGACCAATTTGGCAAACAGCAAACAGCAGGCTTAATCCCATGTCAAACACAAGCCTCGTGGAGAACTTTCTGACAAACGCTGATCACGGATCACTATCGCCGGCTGGGGTGTAGAAAAATATATAGAAGCGTTCTACTGACCTGAACCGTTTCCCTAAAAACAAAACTTGCTCATCAACTGCAAGCCTGATTAATCATCCCCATTCGTTTCTGTGGCACTTCGCTGCTGCATTTCGCTTGTATAATATTCACTTCATTTCTAAGTAATTTTAAAAAAACGCTTCAAGAGGTTTGTTTTGCATGAAAATGCTACGTAAATGCAAGTTATAATGATCAGTATTAGTACAGCTGCAGTTGCTACTATTCTAATCGTTAAAATCATTAAGCTGAAGATGTAAAGGACCTTATCACAAGCCACCAGTAAGTCACAACTTTTACTGATGCATCAATTAGTCAACAGGAGAACTTGTGATATATATGCATGACCTCTCATGCAGAAAACTCGGTTTGTTAACAAATGAAATCTAGAAATTGTGTCCCGTGCCACGAATCAAGACTTAACGTGTCTTATTTCCCCGAGCTATCCTGCTAACAATTTGTACTTAACAAGGAAGAGACAGAATAAAGCAGTTTAATTTTTACCTACAAAGGATCTTTTCCCCCCCCCACCCCTGTACGTTCTGCAAGCAGGCTACTAATGGAAATAATTGTAGAACATACACTAAGAGCATTTGGCAACGACAATCAGAGAATACACATCTGCTTATATGATATCCTTACAGCACATCTACTCATGTAAATTAAAATGTACATCTCCTGGTTGGGTGGGTGGGGGGGGGGGAGGGGGGGAGGAGGAGATCATGGAGACCACACCCTATGTATTGGTGACACAGGATGTACAACAACAAAAACAAAATTACATTTGTATAGCGCCTTTCACGTCGGGAGGATTAATAATAATAATCCTTGCATTTGATATAGCACCTTATCACATCTTCGAGACGTCTCAAAGCGCTTCACGGAATATACTGTAAAGTGAATTGACTGCATATTTTGCGGGCGAAACGCAGCAGCCAATTGCGCACAGCAGCGTCCCACAAAGAGTCGTGGATTGAGCAACTAGTTTTTTTAAAATTAGTTGGAACGTACATCAGTGTTGTATATTAAAATGATTCTTGATCCGGGCTGCAAACAGCGCACTGCGAGACAGTGTCAGGACCAAGCGAATAACCTCAATGGTGCCAATGTGTTGTTGAGTTTGAACGATGGTGCCAATGTGTTGTTGAGTTTGAACGTTGGATTAATTGCAGACACCATGAAACTAATCACTAAGCAAGCAGAATGCTGCCTGGTTCAAGGCAATTTTTAAAACATGGTAAACTCCGCTTATTTTTTTCGCCCCCCCACCCCCTCCCTCTTTCACGGCAGAACTCAAAGCCTTTAAGTGCTCGGCTCCCTTTGAAATGTTCAGCACACATTAGGTTTTTAATACCTTATGATGTCCTTTAAACCACACTAAGTTGTCACAATTATTAGCAGCACATTATAAAAGCGCCACTTTATTTTGTAGCTTTCCATTATGTTTGCATAAACAGTGCCGAAGGTTTTCTTCAATGTTAAATGCAGCAATGAAGGCAGAGTGAGGATGATGGTCAAGCTAATATTGTGTCGCATCATTGTCAGGATCTGAAAGCAGGAACAGCTTAGATGGGAACAGGGAAGTCTGAGCACGCAGTAAAAAGAACTGAACTCCAAAGGCTTTTTATCACTGTATTTCAGGAACCAAGGGTGTAAAATGTTCTAATTTGGGTTATATTAAAAGCCATAAAAGGTCTTTCAAAAAGATTAATGGTACTTTCTTGGATTGAAGATAAGGGTTTTAGCTGGCTGAAAATACATGGCTTTTGCAAAGGCCCTTGAGGCATTCATCTATACAGCCACTTGGAAGATTTGTAAAAACGTCTGCATAGCCTGCAGCTAATGAACAGCAGAGATTCTTCCTGCTCTCCCCCACCCCCCACCAACCCACCCCCCACCCGTGACAACATTCCTCACAATTTAACATGTATAAATATAACATTTACCATTAAATTCATTAGGAAAAAAAAATCAAAAATAGAAGTAACGCAGGTCAGACTGGTGGGTGTTTTAAAACAAACAGTTTTGAAGTAGAACTACAGTGATTTTTTGTGTTAAAATTACATTATCAGTTCAGTCTGCAGTTTTCTTGATTGTCTTTACTTGAGCTCCGCATTAATATCTGTGCAAGTTACCTAGGAGACCAGTCAGATCAAAGAGACAAAACTACCAATGTCTGATTAATCAGCCTACAAACGGCTTATTTTTTTTTGCCTTCATGCAAGTATGAAAATTAGATTCTGGGAACCGTACATTGTGCAGATTTGTTCATTCTTATCAGAACAAAGCATGCAGCAGCTTATTTCATGGATCACTGGTACAGTCGTCAATGCAATACTGAGCAGGTGACAGTTCTTGATTTCGTAGGTTGAACAAAATTAGTGAAATTCAGTGTAAATTAGCCTTTCATCTTGTAGGTAATATGGCACTTTTTCAATTTCCAATGCCTACATGCTTAAAGTCTAAAAAAATTCTCCTCCCCAACCCCAACTCCCCCCTCGTTCCAACCAACAAACAAATAGCCGGTCTCTGTATTTTCAGATGTTCTTTATCTCAGCTCTTCCAAGTGAGTAAAAGCTTATTACTTTGCTTTGAACTTGAATCGCATTTACAACAACAGTTTTATAAGCTAATTAGAAAAACAGATTAATTAATGACTAACTAGTAATAAAATGGCAATCAGGAAGAAAGAAACAGAGGCTGCTAAGCTTCAACTACCACCAATTAATACCTAATTACAAACAAATTATATATGTATTTTGCTGTGGGCTTCAATTTGCTGAAAAAATGGCTGCAATTAAAAGAGAAAACATGTTGCTTAATTAAACTGCAAAAAATCAATAGTACAAAAAAAAAGGCTTTGCATACCTCGGCAATTAGAAAAATACAATAAACCTAAATCTGTTGCTCGACTTCCTTAGCCCATTAATTGAAGCTCAATAACATGCTCCAGTAATTTAAGACCAAAAACACAAGTAGGAAGGTTGCTCATGCTCAAACAGTGTCCTTTTAAAAAACAAAATGATCCATTACACTTTTTGCTCTGATAAAACGAGAGCCTGTTAAATTCAAACAACGGTTCAGGATAATTCATTCCGCACTGCATTCGTTGTGTGGTTAAAAACCATGCAGTGCGGTCACCTTCAGAACTCTACTGAACCGGTGCAATTTGCAATTTGCGTGCAATTTGTAGCTGCTTCATTCGGGTACCACAGGACTAAATCTCCACGTGCTGAATTTACCCACTATCGGACTTTTTAAGGGGGCATTGCAAGCAACTTTACTGGGGGCTTGGTGCTGGGATTTGACAAGTGAAGCGTTACGTGATCCTGTCAATGACTGACTGCCACTCTATTGGAGTATAGTTCCACTGGCATCATCTGGTTCTCTGCCCAAGTAATTATTATGACAGCTTTGACAAGGAGTGCTGGCAGACTGTTTGACTGTACCCAACCGTACCCTCGCCCACACTTTTCCTGCACGTATTTCTGGATAGCGACCAGGTGCTGGAACTGTGGCCGATTTTCTTTCCAACTAAATGTAGCTCCCTCTGAGATCAGCCAACAGAACAGAGATGGGGACTCAAACCTGTAATTTTCTGGTGTGAGCGACTTAGGGCGATACTGCTTGGTAAATACTGGTACATGGAGGTACTCTGGTTGCGTTACAGAACAAAGATGCAAACCTGGGTTCCATTTCTCTGTAAAGCAGCTCCCTTCAGCAAAACCACTTGAAAAATAAACTTCTCATATATTTGCTGCCCCTTCCCATATTTCATTATTGTTACTGACTCACAGTGCCTTTTCTGTCGTGTAGGTTGGAATGATGCACAAAATGTGCACTTGATTTATTGCACAAAGCTATGGGACGGAGCATAATTTTGTGCAGGTTTATAGTAAGTCTAATAAGTTCATTTTAACAAATGCCATTAAAGCTAGCTGTTATTAAGGGGCTGAATCATTTTAAAAGATCATTTCAATTAGTCTAATTACAATTTCGGTTTCACTTTGGAGGTTAAAACAGTAATTGGGAAATAAACATCCTCATTACTGTGCTGTAGCAAGATGGGTGGTGGTGAAATATAGACAGTGGTCACTGAATCCTACCTATGGTCAATTCCTCTTATTAGCCTAGCTGCTGCTAAGGCAAGGAGTAAAAACAACACGAAAGCTCAATCATCCTCAACTGCTCTCTTGCACCTTACAATAAGCAGCAAAATAAGGACAATCACATTCCCTTAGATCCACAAAGCAAGTGTTAAGTTTTACTGGTCAGAGAAACTGCTGTTGGATAGAGGAAAATCTGACCCAGCAATCCGATGCTGAAAAGAAAATGTGGTCACTCAATCTACGAATGTTTGTGGGTCCCTACTTTGCGCAACTGCCCACTGCAATAATAGAATCTCATCCAAATGGTGCTCCCTTTGCAAATCAGCCAATCTACCAGCTTCCTCATCCGACGTTGGTTTTATCGGCCTGCTTCATTTCAATTCTGGCATGTTCTTCAGCCTTTGGTATTATTCGGTGGATTTTTGGATTGTATAAAAATATGGAACAATGTTTTCAACATAAAATGTAAAGTGCAGGTTCCAAAGCACCTGTTGCCTATAAAAGAATGATGTTGGCTTGGAGGTTGCATTCAACACTAAATCTGACTCCACGATCCATCTTTATTGCAGGGCTGGTTGTCTGACAAATTGGAATACTGTACTCACAAGAGATGCTCCTTGTGATAGCTGGCATTCTCACAAGAGTTGTTTCTGAGAATGCCAGCTATCACAAGGAGCTTACTCCCTCCTGTGAAGCTCGCCACTCAAATCTTTGTTAATATCCATTGATGCATTTTTAAGTTAGCCAACAATGTCACAATCCCTTTCTACCTTCCAGCATGAGGAGGGAAGGGATTAATGGAAACCGTTGAAATCGTATAACTCTGTGAAGAACTACTGTACAAATACTGTACAAACATCCTATACAATATACGTCATTGGCCAGCACCATTCCTCAATATTGAAATGTATTGCTGATAATTCTATACTTTTGTGAACAGTTTGTTTAAACAACTCGCCTGATGAAGGCCTATTAGCCTCTTTTAATCTATAAAAGTCACTTGAACACATTGTGGTTCTCTTTGACGAGAGAGCTCTATTAGGTTCTCAAAGTGTTTAAAATCTTTGGATACAGTTTGGGCTAGAAATCATCTGTGACCTGATTGTCAAAACATCGTCCATAAGATCCGTGCCAGAAGAGTGACTAGATCATTACAAAAGCTGACGTGCCTTAAACATGCCCAGCATTTAAAGCCTCGTTATGCCAGGTGTCTGAAACAGGGGAAACAATAAACATCAAGGTGTGGCAATACTGAAGTGGAATTTTAATGGGCAAAAGGAACAGCAATTGACGAACAGCCTGTGCTATTTTAATTCTGTTTCAAAATTTCCCACGAGTAAAACTCCTTCACTTCAAGTCTATTCTATTAATTCTTTCGCTTTTTTTTTTATGCGTGATGCAGTTAATGGTTTTCCAGCTGCGAGTCTGAAAAGATAACAAGAAATACTCAAGGTGACACTATATTGGGGTTCACACTGCAGCAGCTTAGACTGCCAGTGAATAGCCGCTCTCTTAAGATTAGAAATATTTGAATTCTTTTTTTGGATTGTGTGACTATTTGACTGGCCATGCAAATATGACAGAAGTGTGGATTGAGCATTCTGAAGAGAGCTCTGGATTTGATGTTCATACCCGAAAGGGGTCTTAAGATTCAAAAAGCCCCATGACTTAATCTAATTATTGACCTATAAGTGGAATTCAAAACTAGTTAATCCTGAAGATTTACGAGCCAATTTCAAACCATTACTTACATGTAGAATAATGAATGACCAGTGGGTGAATTACAGACACGGACATGGTCCTGAGCTGGTTTGTCCACAGCAGGGGAGCTCCAAATACCGTTACAACTAAAAATCAATGCAATGCATCATGCACTTTTGTGATTCATTGCCCAACCATTGTGCCGTTATGTATTTTATATACAGTAAAACCCACACAAGTCGTATCAGTCGGGGGCCACAATATTTAATAGGACTCGCGCAAAGCCCGAGTTGCGGGCAAACTTGTATAAATCGCATAAAATATGAATTAATCAACAATCTACACTGCACGTGTGTAATTCAATGCAGCTAGTAAGTGTGCATGCACTGACGGGATCGCATTGAACAACAACAAATTATATTTGTAAAGCGTCTTTCACATTGGGAGGAATTCCCAAAGCGCTGGACAGTCAGGGATTTAGACCTGAGCAGGGGGTTGAGATCGGGGGGTGGGGTGGGGGGGGCGGAGGGCAGAGATGGTAGGGGTAGGATATTGGTCGAATGCACGGTCCAAGAGGCTCTCGAGATACGTTTTGAAGGAGGCAAGGGAGGGAGCAAGATGTAGGGACTGTGGGATGGGGACAGAGGAGCAAAGTGTGGGGGCAGAGGAGCTGAAGGCCCGACCGCCGATTTAATCGCCAGAAATGAAGTTCTTCTGCACATCTTCTGCGTTCTTCGACAGATCAAGACGACGTTTCCCACGATTGAATGCCGCCGGTAAGTGCGGGAGTAATGGAGGATAGGGGAGTGGAGTTACAAGTTAGGAGGCGATAAATACGTTAAGGATGAGGGAATTGCTATGTGCTAACCTGAAGGATAGTCATGAGATGATCAAGGAGCGGCATCACAATGGGTATTTATAATCCTTGCATTTGATATAGCGCCTTATCACGTTTTCAAGAAGTCTTGCAAAGCTTTTCACAGAATATACTGTAAAGTGAATTGACTGTATGTTTTGTGGGCGAAAAGCGGCAGCCAATTTCGCACAGCAGCGTCCCACAAACAGTCGTGGATAGAGTGACCAAATTATTATTTTTCCCCCAGAAAAGCAACTCGCCAATCGACTAACAACTAGGTTCCTACTTAGTGCAATGTAAACAGAGGCGTGTGAAATAAGGAAACTTGCTTAAGGTCGCTTGCGAGTCAAGTGCTCTAACCACTGAGCCAGAAGAGGAACATAATCTGCACCGAAGAAATGTGCAGCACACGAGAATATAAATTTCAGGAAAATACAGGCGAACCAAGTGTGCATTCCATAATAGGATAATACCTGGTGCATTTTAGAATCATTTCGATCCATCACTTAAAATACACACAACATTTATGACCTGTCGCGACCTACGGAATTCCTTTTTGCAATTGTGAGGAACTTAAAAGAAACCCAATATTTTAGTCATGCCTTTATTGGTGCAATGCTGGCACAGAATGAAAGAAACGCATAGGAAAGCATTCAGCCAACACTCTCTTATTTTTAAACAAAAAACTGGAACCTATCTATCTCCTAGTATATAGATCCAAGTTTTGCTATAATTGTGTGGCCCCTGTTCCTAAATACTTTTGGGTTGCACTTAATTATCCGTGGCCTCTGACAACATTTCGTTTGACTCTAAAAGTGCCTAGCAGCAAGTTAAAATGATCAGTTGGAAAGAATTCACTTCCATTTTTAAAGTGTCCTAATCAGTCATAGTGAAACAAGTCATTGTGCTTCTCAAGTAACCACCATCAGTAATGACTCATGTAAATGACTATCATATAATTATCTTGCATTTGATATAGCGCTTTATCCATAGTTGAGCCGTCTCAAAGCGCTTCACAAAATATATGGTAAAGTGAATTTAATGCGTGTTTTGTGGGCGAAACCTGGCAGCCAATTGCGCACAGCAACACTCATCAATTGACAGCCCACATTGTATTCAAGGGATTATTACCCCCAGAAAGTGATTCGCCAATCATCTAACAACCGGGTTCCTACTTGCTGCTAGGTAAACAGAGGCATGTGGGGTAAGGAAACTTGCCTAAGTTTTCGTCCTGTCTGGAATCGAACATTGATTTTCTCGCTTGCGAGGCGAGTTCTCTAACCATTTCGCTACAGGACTCCACGAAAAATCCCCAAACAGCAACCAACATAGTATTAGTAGACAAAATATTGCTCCTTTCTCTTCTTCAATAGTGTCAGGGTATCCACATGGAAACAGAAAGACTAGAACCTGACACTGCAGCACTTCCCCCAACACTGCAGCAAAACATCAGCCTCAACTAGATTATTAGCCCTTTCCAAAAGTAGTTAAGTCCAAATCTGCTTCACAAGTTTCCCTCATACACAACAGGGGAGAGCACAACTCATTTCCCCTAACCCAGGGTACAGAAACTCTACTGCCTCCCCAACTGAGAGCTAAACTTAACAGCGGGGATCAAAACTGGATCGTTTTCGTCTGTGTGGCTCTACTAGTATCGGCCAACAGGAGAGATAGTTCCACCTGAAGGTAAGGATTCTGGCAAGGTATGTTCCTATCTACCTGGACCCTTTTAAAAAGGTTTTAAAAGATTGCATTTTAAGACGCAATCAATTCACAACTGACTGCAGGAAGGAGATACAGCTTGCATATGAGAACAGGGTTATTGCCTCATGAGAAACTTAAGACAATTAACTAATAATTTAATACCCCCAAATTACACCAGATCTGTAAATTCACTTTGACAGGTTCTTAAATGAGGTCAATACATTTTATTGTATTCAAATTGTTGCCGTGGGCTAAAGCACTCACAGACAGTACGGCACCTTTGCAGAAACAGCAGTTATCTGAAACTACAAATCAAATGTGAAGTTTGAGTTTCAGCCAAATAAGAAAGTACAGATCAGGAGATTGCTTCAGGCCAACAGCAAAATGCTTACCGGTCTGAAAACATTCTGGGGAAACAGGTAAGCCACATACTTCTCCTTCAGCTTGGCAAACACAAATAATAAAGCACCCTCCACCCAAGCCATGAAGTTTCCCTAAACAGTATCTTTCTTATTTGAATGGATAATCTTCAAATATTAGAGATAAATTTATTTCTGGGCAATGGAAACTANTTTTTGTTTAAACAATAATGGACGACTGCAACAAACTCGAACATCCTATTTCATTCACTTACTTACCATACCATTAATCAATGTGTATTTTTGTTTCCTCCCCCTGAGTAGTTTAAGACATATGGATAAATTATCAAGGTATTGGTAAGGAAATAGGATGGCTGTTCAACTGCAATTCAAATACGGCAACATTTCTCTTTATTATGCCACCAAGTACATTACAAAGCTTTTTTCCCCCTCTCTTGTAGAGATGTCCAATCAGTAAGAAATCTGTGTATAATTACAGTTGGTGGCAATCTCTAGCTGTTTGACTGCTTGTGTAATTCAAATGTTAACTTTGGTAATTTAAAGCTTCAGTTAATTGCCAAAACATCTTCCTTCCTACCATACATCGTGAGATCTTCATTCTAAATAATGTTACCCTGCATGGAAAAACCATAAATAACATATTGCAAATGACCTTTTACATAAACACTGTGACAAGTTAACGACTTTAACAGTGAAGTGGGAAATACAGAACAATGTGATTGGTCAACACTTGACAGGACTGCCTTCCTTTGCAAAGTGACAATTCCTCTACCTTATAAAGGCTCTCTATACAGGGAGGCTTATTGACAGCAATGATCAAGTAAACTCTAAACAAGACAACCATATGTAACAAGCACGAGTGGTTGAGTGCATGTCGCTAAACAAGTTGGCAATGGTTTCAGTCTGGCATTCAAAATCACTCACTGCTACTGGGGAACAGGTTTCACCAGTTTATTAGTTCCATAATAACTTTCTGGGCATTATGTTGTGCCACATGATTCCAGCACAGAATGCATGTGTTCATGGCATTGAGAAACTCCCTTCCCTTTTTAAATAGTCTCCTGAGAACTTTAAGATCCGACAGCAGTTTGGTTTAATGCGTCATCTGAAGGAAGGCACTTCAGTCAATGCAGTGGACTGTCAGTCTAGACTATGAGATCATGTCCTGATTTGGGGGCTGAAACCGACAACCTTAAGCTGAGGTGAAAGTGCTGCTGACTGTGCCACGCTAATGCCAATTATTCAGGGGTCCCACCCCAACCAAGAGAGATGCCATACACGAGGATGGCAAGTTGCATTCTCACCGTATAGGTGATTAGGATTCACCATTATTGCTCAGGTCCTTAAAACACCCACCGGTAAGATCCCAAGTGACTGCAGGGCAGATGTGTGACTCAGTGAGAGTGAGTACATTATCACCATGGGAAAGCACAGCTGCTAACATCAGCGGCAGCTTTCAAACGTCAAACCAAATGGTTGCAACATTTCCAGGGAACGTTTCCAGAAAAACGAACGAGTAAAAGGTAAAGGATGGCTGGGCTGGGTACAAAAGCCCGAGTCAGAATTTCCAAAGAGAAAGTTGACAGGAAAGAAAGGTGTCCATCCTCTTTCTGCTTTGTACGAATAATAATAATCCTTACATTTGATATAGCACCTGATCACGTCTTCGAGACGTCTCAAAGCGCTTCACAGAATATACTGTAAAGTGAATTGATTAATAATAATAATAATAATCCTTGCATTTGATATAGCGCTTTTCACGTCGGGAGGACGTCCCAAAGCGCTTCACAGAATAGACTGTAAAGTGAATTGACTGTATATTTGTGGGCGAACGCGGCAGCCAATTGCGCACAGCAATGTCCACAAACAGTCGTAGATTGAAAATGACCAATTTATTATTGTTTTTGTTTTGGAGGGATTATTATTAGGCGTGTGGAGTAAGGAAACTTGCCCAAGGTTTCGCCCTGCCTGGAATTGAACTCAGGTCTCTCACTTGCAAAGCGAGTGCTCTAACCACTGAGCTACAGGACTCCACAAATTGCATATTTTGTGGGCGAAACGCGGCAGCCAATTGTGCGCAGGAGTCTCCCACAAACAGTCGGGGATTGAGTGACCAAATAATTTTTTTGACCATCGTCCTTATGACAGGTACCTCACTTGAGAATCTGAACTCATTACAGTGGCAATCCAAGTCTGGAGTCACGATTCAACTTAATTTACTCACAGAACTCTGACTACTCACAAACAAAAACCTTCATTCATGCAACTAAATCCCCCGGTTCTATCCAGATGTGATTTGGGAGCTCAGGTAAGGCCAACTTGTGGCTAATGTCTCAGAAAATAGCGACACCTCACGCAACTACATAAAAAAAGTATATTAGAACTCTTAAATTAACAATTCAGGAACACCAGTGAAGAGGTTGGAACAGAATGTCAAAATATAAATTACCTCCATTTTCCCATTTAAAGTAAGACTTAAATTCCTGTTAGGCAGTCTGCAGAAGGTGGTTTGGGAGTGACATTTTAATAGACAGCGAGCACACTGACACCTCAAATAAAGCATGTCCATCTGTCAGCATTCAAAATGAGTCGAGCTGAATTTCTTCCTGCACAAATGGAATTATTTCTTTCCTTTTTGAAAGTACGGATGATACATTTTTGTCACAGTTCCAGGAAAACCTTAGGTTAGCATCTGCCCTTTTTTTTTGATGAGAAAAAAAAACACAGATGCACACGGTGTTGGAGCAAATGAATACGACTCACTGTCGTATTCAGCGCCTTGGGACGTCCTACCGACATGAAAGGCGCTATAGAAATGTAATTTTGTAAATGTGTTGTGAAATAAAATGAATGTGGTTCGCCTGCGATATATATCATCAAAACACATTCTGCCAGTCATATCAGCACTCCCTCTGCCTGCCCTTGATTTGGCTGTTTGCAGAAAACTGTGAAGCTACCAAACCTTATGCAACCCGTGTTGTCGCAGCGCAAACCCTGGATTTTATTCAGCAATAGCAAAGCACAAAGCTATTAGCAACTGAAATTCTTCTGGGCCTTCCTTTGAGCTTGTGGTACTCTAGCCGCACAGCTTAGTGCACTGGGCTGCATCCCTTCTAAGGTGTTGTCATTGGCAGCCCAGGTCTGAGGCCACCGTAAAAATCAACATGCTAATGAACGGCTGCTCCCCCAACACTCCATTTATTGCTCCCTGTCCTCCATAAGTGATTCCGCAAATAACCTGCCGTGGCACCAAGTCTTATGAATTGCTAATGTAATTTTACCATGTTTAAACCCGAGTTAGTGCAATCTCCCATGAAGTGCATGTAAAACTTGCACGCCGACGTATTATTTAACCTAAACGTAACCACTGTGGCTGCAATTACATTCATCAATAAGACTCCGTCAATGCCCATAATACAGCACGGAGGTAAAGAGGTACCTAACACTGCCAATTAGCCCACTGATTACAACAATTTGCATGATACAACACCTTTTACGCAGTAAGAATACCTCAAAGCGCAGACATTTGCAGCTTTCAAAATAACATGCACGGGAATAATGTCCTACCCTTCCGATATTAAAATATTAAACGTTGTGATATTTATCCCACGAAACAGCACATTTTTTCTTAAGTTCACAGAAGCTCTAAACACAAGAAAATGCCACTCTGCTCTTTATTAAGGTTCTCAGGTTCTGGAAATCTTTCTGCGATTCGATAAAGAATGAATGACAGTCCAGAGATGCAATATTTCTCAATGTTCGAATTAAACAAGGATATTTGTCGGCCCTTGTCCCATAAAAGCTAGTTTGCCAACATTTAAACTGGTTCTGAATCGAAGTTAAATAATTAAAATAGAAGGAACCTTCAGGGGAATGTGCGGTCAAATAAATAATTGATGAACATTTCTGAAATGTGAAGTGAAACCTCCTCAGCAGTACCACACTGCACTCTTCTGGAGACCCAACATTTCAAGGTCAGATGAAGGTCCCTCCCAAGCGCTCGACAATTTTTTTTAAGCCAATTTTAGTGGCATCTCCACTCAACTCAATGTGTATCCCTTTTCACTGCTGAATGCCAAGCCTAAGTGGCCGATGATTAAATAGCATGGGTCACACAGCCAAATGCTGCCACGCACCATGCCCGCTTGGAATTATTTGATGACTGTTTCGATCAAGAGTGGAGGAAAGAAAGGGGTTTGTTTCTCTGCTGGGGAGAATGGAGACCCTTACTGGAGTACAAGGGTGACATGAGCCGCACATCAAGGTCTCAGCTTGGTCCCTAGGAGTGAAGTTACTTTTAGCAAGAATCCTTTTTAAAGTAGGAAATCTCCGACGTGTCAGGCGAAATATTTTGTATGTAAATCACTTCCCTTTAAGGTGTCAAGAGAAATTGGCTTAGTCTCCAGAGATAACTTCCTTGTCAGTAGATAAATATTAAGCTAATTTGCCAAAATAGTCACAGGTTTCTCTTGGCTCTGTCACCTTACCTCGCGAACAGCCAGGGTGTCACTCAACTGCTCTGCTTCGTCTATATCTCCTGATTCAATGGCTTGGTCGATTCGATTTTCCAGAATTGTCTGAAGAAACAATGTTAATAAATGAACCTCAACAAATCGCATTGTGTGTTAAACCTCATATTTGCTTAGGATGGTATATAAGAAGAATTCTTGTATTTGATATAGCGCCTTATCACACCGTTGAGACATCTCAAAGCGCTTCACGGGTGGTATTGTAAAGTGGATTTTAAATTTTAAATTGTGTGCCAATTGCGCACAGCAGTGTCCCATGAAGAGTGATTTGAGTGACCAAATTATTAAACATATACTTAGATATTTTTTGGGAGGGACTGTTTGTGGCACACTCCTGTGAGCAATTAGTTGCCATGCTTCGCATATAGCCTAAGTGGAGTCCTGTAGCTCAGTGGTTAGAGCACTCGCTTTGCAAATGAGAGACCTGAGTTCAATTCCAGGCAGAGGGCGAAACCTTGGGCAAGTTTCCTTACTCCACACACCTAATAATAATCCCTCCAAAAAAAACAATAATAACTTGGTCATTTTCAATCTACGACTGGTTGTGGGACATTGCTGTGCGCAATTGGCTGCCGCATTCGCCCACAAATATACAGTCAATTCACTTTACAGTATATTCTGTGAAGCGCTTTGAGATGTCTTGAAGACGTGAAAAGCACTGTATCAAATCCAAGGATTATTATTCTTATAAAAGCGTACAATTCCTACGAAGGTGTTGGTCTGCACTATTAACATCAACAAACTAGGCTGGCAGATAACTCGATCTACAGTGTTCACGCAACCTTATGCTTGATTTGATCTGCTTGGGGCACAATCTATTTTCACACAAAATTCTTACTTCAAGACATAAAAAGAGACTTAAATCATTGCATGATAGCTGACATAAAGTGAGGTTTAAATGCTAGTGTGATAGATGGATTACTGCAATCTGCACTTTGCTGAACTAGTCTTGACCTGTTTTGCGTCAATTATACCTTCAGCGCAAGTCTTATCGGTTCAGCCCCTGCAGCAGATCTGTTTTTTTACAATGCCATTAAGGTGACATGAAGCACACTGATTAACACTGTCAATCTGCATTCAGGTCTTAAAATGTCTAAATATTTAACTTTGGTATGCAGCTGTATGTTATTAAACGTTTCAACATGGCAGCCATGGCAAGTGGCTACAAGAGAAAGCTTGGCAACTGTGAAAAGAAAATAAGCAGAAATACGTAAATAAAATCTTGATATCTTCATCCTTGGCCAGCACTTCCTTAGTCTACATTACAAAAACATTGTGATAATTAAACAATGTATGGTTTCCAATATATATTGGGCCTTAAAACACCTTAAGCCAAATGCACTTTTTTTTAAAAAAAAACAATTTTTTGTGTTAAAAATATATCCCATGGAATACAACTTTTTTTTCAGTCTTCATTACAATGCAATCATTAAACAACGATATTGTGTGAGAAATCAGGTTGCCCTTCCAGCGTGGCAACAGGTGTGTATGTATGTTGATGGGATTAAAACTCATTTTTGAGGTTCGGAACGAAACCCTTTAGATGTGAGAATAATACAGAAACTACTGGAATATCCGACAACAGTAGAAAAGCATTCAAGTAATCAGTCAACTGAAAGTTCTACAGTGATTCAGGGACAAATATTATTGCATCGCTATTATCATCGTCGTGGCGGGAGGGGCTGATGCTGCCTTTAGATTGGCCCCAACAAACAATCTAATTAGTCTGACACCAATAAATCAGTGAAACAGATAGATGTAAATCACTCTTGGTTCACCTGAGGTGATCCAACCTCAAGCGCCTGTCATTTAATTTAAAGAAGAAATACTTTAAATAGGCATAACAATGATTTCCTGCATTGCATGCACTGGTTTAATGCCCTTGCTCCACCAGCAGATACCCATTTGCACGCTGAACATCTTTAAAGTGACAGGTTTTATTCAGATTAGGGCCTGCGAAAACAATCTGAATGCAATGCTGCATTCCGACCTGCCATTTTATGCAGGATAAGTTCCCACCCAGAAGGAAATGGACATCCCATTATTACTGGGTGCACATCTCTTGAGAGCACATCCATAAACTTTGCATTGGCATCAGAAGTCCTGGGGCTAACTTGCTTTGTCAAAAGACAGGTGAGACGTGGAAATGAAGGGCTAATAAAAAGGGGAGGGGGGAACTAAAGCAGAGAGGCAAAACAGATAATTGATTTGAAAACCATCTGTTTCAGCACTGAATGGATGCCGGATTGTTCTCCGCTCATTGAAGTTCGTACATAAAACGATTAAATGGCTATAAAGGACATTAAAATGGCATGAGGAACAAGCGACACTTGAGTTGTTCCAAAAAGTCAACTGTTGGTAGCAAGTAACATTGTGATAAAAGTAGGCATTACCTTTGGAGGTGATCTATTGCAGGCAGGAGGTTCAAACCTGTCATTTGCTCCAAAGTACTGCTTCAGGTCACTCCAATGGGCCTCTTGTGCAGTCACCTTGCTAGAGGAAGATAGCAAATCTGTATTAATGGCAATCCCACATCATACGACCTACTGCTAATTGCATAGAGTTTTTTAAAAATGTTTACAAATGATCTTCAGACTTTACAGCACGGAAACAGGCCATTCAGCCTAACTAGTCCATGCTGGTGCTTATACTACACGAGTCATGTTTAGACACTGCCTATGTGAAGGGCGCTATACAAATGCAAGTTGTTGCTGTTACACTCTGATCACTAGGAGGGGAAGGAGATACATCACTGTCTATTAAGGATTACTTATGTTTTTGGATAAACGATTTTTTCTATTAAATTTGTCGCAATACTAGGTAGACAATATCAAATGATGTGAGTGGGTATAAATTCATTATCCCGGTACTGATGTTTTGCCTCATCTTTACAGGGAGGATTGTTCCTTTTCGTTCGGGTTGAACAAAGTTAACAAATGATGAAATTCAGACGTGTTGCCTCCATATGCAAAGACAATGACCCAATAGCCAACAGGACTAAATAAACTGTGTTCATTCCAGGGCAGTACCTTTTGTTATCGGTCTCCTTTCCTGGCTCAGATTTCTGCACCTTGGCAGAGGAATCCTCCCTGCTCTCTCCTGCACTTGTAGCGACATCTGTGTGAAGAAATAAACTAAACTATCCACAAATAGTTGACTTTAGGACGCTCGTCAACAATTTGACTGATAGACCTATTTGATATGACACCTTTGCATACTAAAACATTTCTCAAGAAGTTCACGCAATAATTTACTTTGAAGCATAGTGACTTGTTATGTAAGCAAATACGGCAAGGATGTTCTCCAAACAGCAATGAGGTGGTTTCTGTAGCGTAGTGGTTAGAGCACTCGCCTTGCAAGCGAAGGGATCTGGGTTTGATTCCCGGGCAGGGTGAAATGTTGGGCAAATTTCCTTACTCCACACTCCTCCATTCAACAGCAGTAAGTAGGAACCCAGTTGTTAGTCGATTGGCGGATCGCTTTTCTGGGAGCAAAAAACCCTTAAAAAAATATAATTTGGTCACTCAATCGACAACTGTTTGTGGGACGCTGATACTCGCAATTGGCTGCCGCGTTTCACCCACAAAATATATAGTCAATTCACTTTACAGTATATCCTCTGAAGCACTTTGAGACGTCTCAATAGGGATAAGGCGCTATATCAAATGCGAGGATTTATATTATATATTATGATAATGTATTTTAACTGAATCTTGTAATCAGAACAAGTATTGCATAGTTTGTGATGAGTATGATTTGCAATGTGCTTCACACAACCCAAATGTATGTGCTGCAGCTCTGTCACAATTATTTTTTTGGAGGGGGAAAGGAGGAGGAGAAAAGTCTTTGCCTGTGTCAGAAATTGTCTGTACAGGTCATTTACTTCTGCCACCAGGAATATTGATTAAACACCATCCATTTCACATAGGAGCCGTACAGCTGCCAGAGAGGAAACTTTTATCCCATCATTCTCGACAGATGAAAAGAGCGTATTTTACCCCTGGCAACACCAAGTGCCGGAGGGAAAACAGAAGAAGAAAACAATATAATTGTGCTTCTCCCAAAACCACAATCAGCAATACTCACTTTTTAGAACATGCAAATCATTGTGCCTAAACGATCACTGGAATTCTATTTTAGGATTGTAATAATAATAATCCTTGCATTTGATCTAGCGCCTTATCACGTCTTTTGAGATGTCCCAAAGCACTTCACAGAATATACTGTTGTTTGTGGGCAAAACGCAACAGCCAATTAATAATAATAATAATAATCCTTGCATTTGATATAGCGCTTTTCACGTCTTCTTGACGTCTCAAAGCGCTTCACAGAATATGCTGTAAAGTGAATTGACCGTATATTTGTGGGCGAAACGCGGCACAACAGTGTCCCAAACAGTCGTGGATTGAAAATGAGCCAATTTATTATTGTGTTTGTTTTGGAGGGATTATTATTAGGCGTGTGGAGTAAGGAAATTTGCCCAAGGTTTCTCCCTGCCTGAAATTGAACCCAGGTGTCTCGCTTGCAAGGTGAGCGCTCTGACCACTGAGCTACAGGACTCCAAATTGCACACAGTAGTCATGGATTGAGTGACAAATTTTTTCTTAAGGAATTATTACCCCCGGAAAAGTGATCCACCAATCGACTAACAACCGGGTTCCTACTTAATGCTAAGTAAACATAGCAGTGTAGAGTAAGGAGTACATTGCCCAACGTTTCGCTCTGCCAGGAATCCAACACAGGTCTCTCACTTGCGAGGCAAGTGCTCTAATCACTGAGCTACAGGATTCCACCTTTGTTTGTACAGGTCATGTATCTCATGCTTATGATAGAAATACAGTATGTTATAAGTACAGGGGGAAAAAAAACTTCTAATACCCTTCAATACAGCACTATTAGGCAGATAGATTGGAGGATACGATTGCACACTGCAGTTCCTCCAAGATAATGGATTGGTTTAAGAAACGTCTTGTTATGGGAATGGGAAGAGGGTTGGATGGGTTTTCTGGAAGGATATCAAATGAGTTGAAGGTCCTTGTTCAACTGAACCTCTTGGGCAATAATGTGGGGTTTCTGATCTCAGTTGCACCACTCAAAAAGGATGTCACATCAGACGGAGAGCCAGTTCCAGTCTGGTAGGAGGTACCATTGCAGGAAGCAGGCCTTTTGACAGACTGGGATTGTAGCACTTGGGGTCACATAGATGAAAAATGGGAGAAACAATATAAAATGACCGTACAAATTGGGGGTTGGGAGTCTAGATGTTTGCTGTTGGCAGACAGCAATGGGTTACTGGCATCAGTGTATTTATTTTTGGCCCATTTGCACTTTCATCATAATCCATCACATATCAATATTTCAACATCTAAAACTCTGCAGCTCGTGTACTCTCACGCACCAGGCTCCATGACCCCATCACTCCCACCCTCACCCGACTCCACTGGCTCCCCATCCCCCAGAGGATCGAGTTCAAGATCCTCGTCCTCACCTTTAAAGCCATCCATGGCCTTGCCCCCTCCTACCTCTCTGACCTGTTGACTCCCTACCAACCTGCCCGCTCTCTCCGCTCATCAGGCTCCAGCCTGCTTCATCTCTTCCGCCCAACCTACCATCGGTGGCCGGGCTTTCAGCCTCTCTGCCCCCACACTATGGAACTCCATCACACGGTCCCTTCGCCTCACTTCCTCCCTTGCATTCTTCAAGACCGATCTCAAGACCCTTCTCTTCGACCCCGCCTTTGGTCTCCCTCCCACCTCTCTGCCTTCCCTCACCTCTACACCACCCCTCCCCCATGCTCGGGCCCCAACATCTGACTGTTCAGCACTTTGGGACATCATCCCGACGTGAAAGGCGCTCTATAAATGTAATTTTGTTGTTGTTGTTGGGGCAAGTTCTCCAAGAAGGCAAGAAGCGACAGGACTCCACAACAATTTTTATTGTATTCTATTTGAACGAATTCCATTCCGCTCCACAAAAAATCACCTGAACACACAGGAGAAACCCTCCTGTTTCCATTTGTTTCAACTCTTTTGGATTCCTCTGCACCAATGCCCAATCAACCCAGAGGCAAACAGATCACTCTATATAAGTTGTTGTTTTTATTGTCATCACCTTCTTGCAAGCTTCTACTGCCTGTAATCAGTGCTACTCAGGGTTTTCTCAAGTTTCTCAAACAAAGAAGGTATTCATAGTGGTATTCATTACACAATTAAAATAACGTTTCTAATAAAAGCCGGAGTTGCTAATAGTGTGTTTTGTTTGCCTTGCAGTTGTTCAGAACCACAGAGGTAAGGTATGGTACATGCCTATTTCTATACTAATAAAAACTGTTCCTTTTGCTGACTAAACTGACATTTTAAGATCCTGTGGCATTGTTTGAAAAAAAGAACTTCTCCTGGTGTCCTGGCCAACAAAATTGGTTGTTCACTTCAGGTTTGTGGGATATTGCTGTCCGCAAATTGTCTGCCATATTCATCTACAGAAAACACAGTCACTACACGTCACAGTAATCCTATGAAGTGTTTTGAGACGTCTCAAAGACTTGATAATAATGACAAAGAGTTCCAAATATGCGTCGACATTTCCGCTTGTCTGAAATACAGAACGCACTCTCTTTCTGGAGGTACAGAACCTGGTTACCTAATGTGTGTTTGGTGTACTTTGTCCATCTAAAACCACACAGCTTGCCAGTGTGGACACTAGCAACACTCTTCATTGAGACTAAAGAGCATGAGTGAAATTTGCTGCCATTATAATTACAATAATAATTCTTGCATTTGATATAGCCCCTTATCACATCTTCTAGATGTCTCAAAGCGCTTCACCGAATATATTGTAAAGTGAATGAACTGTATATTTTGTGGGCAAAACAGCACAATACCAAATGCAAGGATTGTTCTCATTAATAATAAATTAACAGCTTTAGACATAACGCGTCTTACTAAAGTCCATGTTCAGCACAGCAAATGGAGAGGAAATGAAACATATCACCTAATCTGCTACATCAACTTTGCAGGCATGTGAAAAGTGGGCTTTCTGCTGTTTTGCATTCACTGAAAATAACTAAGTTTCTAGGAAGATAATAATCTTCAAAGCAGTGAAAAAACGAATCTTTAACATTAATTTTGAGATAAAAACAATTTTAAAATTCAGTGACTTGCTGTACAAAATTCTTCCAAATAGTCAACCTACAATAACCAGCTAACTTCAGGTGTACTGCATCAGCTGAATAATTTGTATTCCACTTCGAAAGGAACATTTCATAATAGTGAAGACATCTGGATGGATACCTTTTTAAAGAAGGACTAATTACTAGTGAAACTGACCTGGTTGATAGGAAAGGGGAGGTGTGTGTGTGTAAAAAAAAAGGACATTTTGAATCTGATGCCAGTAACCTGTCCATCAAAAACGTATAATTTAAAATAAATTAATTTCAGCAGCATTATTTCTGCTTTCCTGCCAAGCTCAGTGTTATGTGTGGGCGCGGGGATCTGAGCAGACTGCAACATCTTGGTCACCCTTGGCCCATGTGGAATTCTGTAGCTCATTGGTTAGAGCGCTCGCCTCGCAAGCGTAAGGACCTGGGCTAGAATCTCGGCAGGCCATAACGTGGGCAAGTTTCCTTACTCAAAATGCCTGTTTACCTAGCAGTAGGTAGGAACCCGGAGGAACCCAGAAAGGAGGCCGACAAGCAATATGTTTGTATAGTTGAGCTTCGATGTAATGCAAGGATTAATATTATTATTTCCCCCGACGCCCCATTGGAGATGCCTTAGACTGATCGAGATGGGTGGGAGTGGGACCAGGGAATCAGGTTAGAACTGCATTGTGGCAACTCTAAAAAAAATTATAAATTGTTTTTAAATGAAATTCTCCGGGGAAGGAGGAGGACACAACTGTATTCCATAAAAGAAAACTTTGTAAATATATAAAATCAAATGCAGTAAACTGCTCCTTCAAAAGTGTCAGCCTGGCTCAGTGGTAGCACTCTCGCCTTTGACTCAGAAGGTTGTGGGCTCAAATCCCATGTCGGGACTTGAACTCACATGGACTAACCTGACACTCCAATGCAGTGCTGGGGGTGTGCTGCATTGTCAGAGATGCTGTCCTTCAGATGTTACGTTAAACTGAGGTCCCGTCTGCCAGTTTAGGTGGACGTTAAAGAACCTACGGCACTATTCAAAGAGAGAAAGGAGTTTCTGCTGGTCTCCTAGCTAATATTCCCCCAAATAAAAATTAGTCATTTGTTTCATGGCTGTTTGAGGAACATTATTGTGTGTAATTGGGCTGCCACATTGGCCGACAAATACATTCACTCCATTTCACCGTGAATATTTGAGACGTCCATCCAACCTAATTAAGTGCTATACGAAATGCAAGGATTATTAAAAACTCCATCAACTTCAATTGTGGTACTGTTCTCATAGAAATACAGAGCCATTAACAGTTGCTTGCTCTATTTTTAAAGAAATAAAGTGAACAAATTGCCCGATAATACACTGTACCTCTATCTCCAGCTTTTCGTTTTCCTCGAACTCGCTTTCTAAATGAGGTTTTGGTTATGGAATTCTTTCTTTCCCTCAATTCCTGGAATTTCTTTTTTTATATATAAAAAAAATGAAAAACAAAGGGTTAAGACACACAGCGATATCAACTTGCATTGGTATAACGCCCTACGTGCCCCACGGCGACTATCAAGCAGATAACTTTCAATGTAGTGGGATTCATTGATCTGATACCTATGTCAGGCAAGCAGGAGGGTGGCGGGGGAAGTAAGAGAGAGTTTTGTGCTGGTAATCACCTTAATTTTAGCTGGCTAAGTTCCAACAGTAACCCACTGAGCAACTTGTCTTGTGACTCTCTACAGGGATAACAAAAGGAAACCTCTGAGTGTTAAATTTGAAGAGCAAGTTTGTCTAAGTTTTCAAAAAAGAAAAGTGTGAAGAGACTAGTTTTCACAATGAGATATCCTATTTATTCGATGCAAGTTGAAGTTATTCCAGGATTTGCAACAAACAAATATTTGTTTCTGGCAATGGCTAGGCCAATCCAGAGTGCGTTCAGAGTCGAGACCCATGATTCATTCAATATTTCCACACTGAGTTGCTGATCATGACTTATTAAGTCCAGGCACGATAGTGAGTGCATCTTAAAATACTTGGCCACAGGACAAGGTGTTTTTTTTAAACAACAAAAAAAAAAGCAGCGGAACAACTCAGCATCTGCCCAGCGCCTTGGGAAGTTCTCCTGACTTGAAAGGCGCTATACAAATGTAATCATTTGTTTTTGTCCAATGCACCTCTCCCAGTAGTTACTTGGAAAATGAGGCAATAAAATAACTGCTAAATTTCTGCAAGGGAACAAACATATAAGATACAGAATTTGAACAGGATCGAAATGCATGTTTGCTGGTGGCAACGCTCTCCAGTCCCAGTGAATAGTCCCTGCATGATCCACATCCAAATTTTTTAAGGATGACCGGAATAAAGGGGAATAAAATGTGGCTTTGTCTCAATAGGATGTCACTCTGTGTAGTTGGCTTTAATGGTGAAGTAATCTGGACATACTTTCCACAGCTGCATTGACACTCCAGCCGGGCAGGCTTCAGTTACGTCTTTTGACTCTTCTGCAGTTTTGATTTCTCTTACGCCCATATCAAATCCAATCCCACTGCTGCTGGGTCCTGGCGACTCACTGAAACACACGATCAGAGGAAACAATGAAGGGAAATGGCCGGCAACTGTTCCTCGGCAGCAAATTGTCAAGTACATGGAAATGTAAAAAGCTGGAAGTCGCTTAGAATTATTATTAATAATCATATTTGCATTTGATATAGCGCCTTAACACGTCTTTGAGACGTCTCAAAGTTCTGCACAGAATATATAGCAAAGTGGATTGACTGTGAGCAAAACGCAGCAGCCAATTGCACAATTATGAATTAGAAGTTGCCTCCCCTCAAAAAAAAGTATAATTGCTAGTTGGAGCGGAACTTTGCAAGTGATAACTACTTCATCCTTGTCCTTTACTCCTTCATTGTCCCTGTTGTGAACATCAGGTCAGACTCGATTCTTCAAATGTTGCTTTGCTTCATAATCTTTCTCACCCACCTACACACCACAGCACTCCGTGATATCAAACGATATATGCACCAAGTGCTAAATGTTCAAATAGCCAAAGTTCTGGAGAGATCGTCTTCTGATTGCCTTTATAATTTCAAACCCAAGTTTCCCAAAAAATGCAAACCAAACATCAATTCTAAATAGAAAAGGGACATCTTACCGACATCAGAAAGATTGGAAATGAAAACACTGTCCATTGCAGCTTGTTTTATATTATTCAGAGACGAGTGGGAACTTACAAAATCAAAAAGGAAGCTTTGTATTTTACTATTTAAAAACGGATCTCCCTGAGGTGTAGTTTAATGAAATGGAGGGCCATTTTGAAAAGCCAAATTCACACAGTTTAGTATTGCGTTCAGAGCTTGAGGGACCGAAGAACATATTCAATAATTGCATTTATTTTATCCCAGTTTTTTAAATTATATTCCTGACGCTCCATACCAGTCAGAATATTGTCTTGTCAAATCCCTCTTCCCAGCGTGGAAATGCACTCAACTGCATAACTTGCATATCCCTCAGTGGGTGCAGCAGTGACTTTATGACGTAATACATGATAGCTGAAGCATTCTTACCAATTTTGTTTCTCATCAGTGGAATCTGCCATTCTTGTAGTGTTTCATGGGGATGAATCTTTTTTGAGTAATTTGCCTTGCCTTGAGAAAAGAAGAATTTGTATCAGTTATATTCTTTCCCCAAACTACTACTTTTTTAAAATATGTGTTTAAAACAAATAGTATTTTCATTACAGGTCTAATCCGGTTAAAGGAGAACTCCATATTATATGCACTAGGACAATACTGCCTTTGAAAGTTTAATTGTAATGGGAGGGAAATGCGTTACAGCCTATAAACGAGCAAACAATGTTGGTCATACGGACTGGTGAATTTGGAAAACTTTTCTCCCTGCTTGATAATGCTCACTAGAATGACGGAACCAACTTTTCAGCAAAATATTAGTGCAAAGTTACAATCGTTCATTGAATGAGAGAGCAGGAGTCTTCACACAGAGGGTGACGGCAGATATCCCCAAACTAATTTCTGAAGGATTTGCACAACATAAGTACCAGAAAACAATATTTTCTGCTACTTTGCTCAGTATTTTTATCTGAATAAAACAAATAGAGTTATTTCCCTAATGTGTATTTTCACAACAGTAAGTAAGTACAAACTAAAAGCCTTGATGGATAGCAGTGTGAACGCGACTTCGTCGAATGGATTGGGAATCCTCTCTCTCCCCTGCCTCCACACTAGGATTTATGTGCAGGCTACTGGGAGCAGATAACACAACAGAGCAGTTCCACCACAGTAGCATTCAAGAAAACAGCTTACATTCTTTCTACCACGCACTTCATCCACAAAAATCCATATGGAACATTAACGTCCATCGAGTAAAAACAGCGTAGATGCCAAGTAAGTATGTGGATCTCCTATCACTCACAAAACCCACATAACACAACAAATGTGTTGCCTCATTTCTTATGCGGGTGGTGTAGTTTCTCATGTAATAATCTTGTACCACCTTTGACTGCCCCCACATCCACTGTCAATCACGGGGTATTTGCATAATTGGTGGAGTTCTCACACAACATCGAATTTGAATAAATATTAAAAAAAATTCATTGGCACTCAACAAAATAAGTTAATTCCAAAAACAATTCAACATTTGATTCAGCACTTCCTTTTTACAGTCTTTCGGCATTAACCCTTTCAGCTGCAAAGCTGTACTTGCATTCAAACAAACTGCAACAAAAGTCAACTTATATATTGATATTTTTAGTGGCACAGGAATTGTTTTTAATTTTAATACCATTATTTAAGAATTAAATAGCAATCACGAATCAAAGATGTAAAACTGAATTTTTCTTTTTGCAAAATTTAAGATTTCAATACCTAATTAGTTAAAGGAATACTTAGAAATAAGATAGTTTCAATCAGAACTCAGTCTTTACCTGACAATACTTGCTTTAGTCACAACTGGACCTTGAGAGGAGCAAGTAGAATATTTTACTGTATAGAATTAACTTGTGATGGTGAGATTTGGGGCACTGATCACTGATGCCATATGCGTTGGGCAAGGCATTAATGAGCAAACAACAACAACTTGCATTTATCTAATGTCCTTCAGCGGGGTAGCGTCCCAGAGTGCTTGACAGTGGCGGAGTCTGACGTCAATTCACGGGGAGGAGTGGTGAGGTGACCTTAAACACGATCAAAAAGATCTTCAGGCAAGATTTGAAGGCGGGGAGGGAGGGGGCAAGGCAGAGGGATTGAGGGAGAGGGTTCCAGAGTTTCGGGGCGTAGTGACTGAAGGCACAGCCAGAGATGCTGGAGTGGAGAGGACAAGGGATAAATAGGAGATCGGAGCCAGTCAAGCAGAGGCAGCGGGTGGTGGAGCAGATCGGACAGGTATGGAGGTGCATTTCGGAGTGAAAGAAGACAAAAGGCCCAAAAGTAAATCTTTGTCTACGATGGTAAACCAAAGTCAGTGCTCTGCTGTGTGAAGGGCACTACATAAATGCAAGTAGTTCTTGTTGTTGAAATCAGGATAGTGCTTTGGCTGTCCTGAAAACACAGCTCTGACCTTGCTTCAAAAGTTGGCAGGTTTTATTTTGAATCTCCAAACAGAAGCTACAATTAACATTTTCAGAATCCCTAGGGCAGATTTTTACTCTTAGATCTGCCAAATTGACTTATGTCTTCTCTGATCCCGTATATTTGTTTCTCTCTTTCTACTGTGCTATTTCAGATTTCATAAAATGGTAAAACTGTAAATGGTGAACTTAAAGGCTCACAAGTCAATATATTGTCCATTGACTGGAGTCTATTCCATTGAAGGATTTTGCAATTAGGCTAAATAACCCTGTCCTTTTTTAAAAATAGTTCAAAACCCCTTAATATTCTTCAATCCCTCGTCTTCTTAGAAACACAAGGGCATTCTTCTCCACGTGTCAGTTAAAATGCAACAGCCTCTTTGTATACCTTTGTAAAAACATTTATATTGCAGGTGCTGCATTTATGATCTACTTGTGATTTTAAAACACAATACGAAAGGAATAATCATTGTAAATTGAGCCAGTGAAGTCCAGAATATTTAGAAGTAACACACTTGAACAGGAGACAAATTTGAAGCACTTTGTTGGAAGAATTTTGAAGCCCACAAAACATCTTCAGCCAAATTTTTCTCTTAACCTCTCGGAATCCAATTAAAGTAACTCACTGATCTGTGCTACACATGAGGAGTTAAGCTTCCTAACTCACCATCCCCAGCTGCGTATTTCTTCGTACAATTAATCCACAAACATATTCCACGTAAAGTACTAATTTTTTGCACATTTTGATTCACGCACACATGCATCTCACATGATGATGCAATTTCTGATTTTTAAGATTTTTCCATGGATTGCAATACACTGGTGGACAATGCCAGTCATCATTGGAAAAGCTGAACAAGACGCTTAAAGAAGGGGGGGGGGGAGGGCAGCTAAATACTAATCTTGCAGTTACTTGGCTCTAAGTGTCTCTCCGCACAGGAAAGTTTGTAAGTAGCCCTGCAGTAAGTCCTGCAGTCACATTTTCAAGCTGTAAACTACTCCTACTCACTGTATAAACAAAATCCCACACATTACAGAAGATATCACTTTGATTTGAACAGCCTGGTGAGATGCATAATTTATCAATGGCATTTGTGACATTCACACCCATTTACTTTTTATATTTATGGTTGTTTACCTGTCTTTCTCCTACCCTCCCTATCCCTCTATGGAGTCCTGTAGCTCAGTGCTTAAAGCACTCGCCTTGCAAGCGAGAGAACCTGGATTTGATTTCCGGGCAGGGCAAAACATTGGACAAGTTTCCTTACTGAAATGCCTGTTTACCTAGCAGTAAGTAGGTACCTGGTTGTTAGTCGATTGGCAGATCACTTTTCCAGGGGCAACAATCCCTTATTATTTAAAAAATAATAATTTGTTCACTTAATCCATGATTGTTTGTGGGACACTGTTGTGCGCAATTGACTGTCTTGTTTCCTCCAGGAAACACAGTCAATTCGCTTTACAGTATATTCTCTGAAGCGCTTTGAGACGTCTAGAAGACATGATAAGGCGCTATATCAAATGCAAGGATTATTATTATTATAACCAATTCTCATCCGGTCCTTAATTGAACCCTCTATTCCAAAGCCAATGGCAGACTTCCCAGTAGCTCACCCAAGTAGGCACTTGTTCCTTTCTGAAGCCAAATATTTGAATGTCTGCAAACAATTTGACTGGGTGAGGGAGGTTAACGGAAGTGCCCCTTACCAGCAAACCTCCACGTGCAAAAGTTCCAGTGAAGGTGACCACTAAGTCTCAGCTTTCGCAACCATTCCCAAACTCTCTCTCTCTCTCTCAATAGCACTATCATCTTTGCTCCTCTGAACCTTCCTCCTCGTGTTCTTTCCGAGCTCCAAACACGCAAACTGTACCATTTTCAGTTGTGAAATCAAAACTCAAGGCATTTCCAAGAACCACAAAGATTATGATGCCTTACCTCACTCTTGTCGTCCCTGCAATCTACAAGCAGTTAAGATCCAAGCTTGTGATTTAACCACTTCTTTTTCACGTGTCTAATCTCTGGTGGTCTTTTCGATTTTAGTGTACTGCAGCCGCAACCCGTCAAATTCCTCGGAATTTGAGTCAGTTATGCAGTTCAGGTTTTGACCTCACTGCGCTGCACAATCTCATCCACTGATATTTATTGGTGACACAACCCTATATTTAGTATTTAGTAGCAGTATTTAGTAGCCAAAATACTTAGAAAGGGAACAGGATTTGAAACACGTTGCTGTAAAATAAACATTAAATTACAGCCATTGTGTCACAAATCCAATCTGGTCAGCAAGTACATAATAATAATAATCCTTGCATTTGATATAGCGCTTTTCACGTCGGGAGGACGTCCCAAAGCGCTTCACAGAACACACTGTAAAGTGAATTGACTGTATATTTGTGGGCGAACGCGGCAGCCAATTGCGCACAGCAATGTCCCACAAACAGTCGTGGATTGAAAATGACCAATTTATTATTGTTTTTGGTTTTGGAGGGATTATTATTAGACTCTGTGTGGAGTAAGGAAACTTGCCCAAGGTTTCGCCCTCTGCCTGGAATTGAACTCAGGTCTCTCACTTGCAAAGCAAGTGCTCAACCACTGAGCTACAGGACTCCAACTCAATGGACTGTTATTGTGGCTAAGGTCCTGAGGCACTCTCACTCGTCATTGTTGTCGGGGGGGGGGGGGGGGGGGGGCGGGGGGAGAGATCAGTAAACAAAACAATTTTCCCACAGAAATAGAAGTGATCAGATTTCAATTGAAACGTAAAAATAAAAAGGCCACATGAAAGCGATTACAATGAAACTAATTTAAGTTAGGATTCAAATGACAGACTGCTTGAGCTTTGCCCTTTCCTTTTGAGATGCCATCTGAATCCCTCGATAAGATTACGCCTCCCATCTCCTACCCAGTAATCGTCCAACGTCAGAAAATTGAATTACCAATTTTTAATCTGACATTCACAGATCAGTCCATAAAAACTCACTTCTACTGCTCAGGAGTCATAATGTCAACTCCAAATGTCAATTTAAGTCTGAAAGAATACTAAATAATCGAAATACAATGAGTAGCAAGCACCAAATATTTCATTTTCATATGCTAGTTTTATTAGATTTTCCCATGAATGTTATTCTTTTTTTTAAAACCTGTTTACGTTCATTCCACCATACGTCCTGGCAAGACTCTTTAATTTACATTCGCTTTGTATATCTTGGCGCATTTAACTTTGTTTTTTAATCTTCTGACACTTGAGCACGTAGGTTAAAATATCAAGTCAGGAGAGTTGAAATGTTGCTGGCAGCTACTTAGTACTACAGCACTGACAGATGTACAGAAACGTTATGTTCACTATTTGGGGAGTGTGTATGTCAAAGCTTCAGCATTTAATGTCTGACACAAAGTACTGACCATTTTAAACAGCAGTAATGAAGCCGGGTGTGGAAAGGAGAGGCAATGAACGAGGACACGCAACTGCAGTATCCAACAGGTCTGGGATTACCATCTTGTCAAGTCCAAAACAAGGTCAGAGAAGATTCCACCCATAGTTGGGGGAATCATCGCTTCTGAAGTTTATAATATAATAATCCTTACATTTGATTTAACGTTTTATTACATCATTGAAACGTCTCAAAGACCTTCATTGGATTTACTGCGTATTGTGTAGGCAAATGCAGCAGCCAATTAGCTCACAGCAATGTTCCATAAGCAGACATTTTTTTTTCGACAAGATTATTGGCCGGGACACCAGCAGAAACTGCCTCCTTTTTTGAAAAAGTGCTGTGAGATCTTTAATGTCCACCTGAACAGGCACTGACATCGGTATAACGACTCATCTAAAAGACAGCACCTAATATAGCACTGGATGTAAAGCAACGAGTTCAAAGTCCTGAAGTAGGCTTGAGCTCAATCTTCTTACTCGGAGCCGAGAGTGATGATAATAATAATCTGTGCATTTGATTAAGCGCCTTATCATGTCATTGAAACGTCATTGACTGTGTCATTTGTGGGGGAAACACGGCAGCCAACTACGCGCAGCAGTGTCCCACAAATAGTCTGTGGATTCAGGGACAGAATGCTTTGCTGGCGATGAAATTCAAGGAATAGCTTTGAACCAGAGAAAGTTTGGAGCCAGGGCGGGGGCCAGTTTAGAGCTAGTGAGGGGAGGGGTAGTTTAGAGCTAGTGAGGGAAGGGGTAGTTTAGAGGTAGTGAGGGGAGGGGTAGTTTAGAGCTAGTGAGGGGGGGGTAGTTTAGAGCTAGTGAGGGGAGGGGTAGTTTAGAGCTAGTGAGGGGGGGTAGTTTAGAGTTAGTGAGAGGGCGGTAGTTTAGAGCTAGTGAGGGGAGGGGTAGTTTAGAGCTAGTGAGGGGGGGGTAGTTTAGAGCGAGTGAGGGGGGGTAGTTTAGAGCTAGTGAGGGGGGGTAGTTTAGAGCTAGTGAGGGGGGGGTAGTTTAGAGATAGTGAGGGGGGGGGTAGTTTAGAGCTAGTGAGGGGGGGGTAGTTTAGAGCTAGTGAGGGGGGGGTAGTTTAGAGCTAGTGAGGGGGGGGTAGTTTAGAGCTAGTGAGGGGGGGGTAGTTTAGAGATAGTGAGGGGGGGTAGTTTAGAGCTAGTGAGGGGGGGGGTAGTTTAGAGCTAGTGAGGGGGGGGTTTAGAGCTAGTGAGGGGGGGTAGTTTAGAGCTAGTGAGGGGGGGGGTAGTTTAGAGCTAGTGGGGGGGGGGAGTTTAGAGCTAGTGAGGGGGGGTAGTTTAGAGCTAGTGGGGGGGGGTAGTTTAGAGCTAGTGAGGGGAGGGGTAGTTTAGAGCTAGTGAGGGGGGGTAGTTTAGAGCTAGTGAGGGGGGGTAGTTTAGAGCTAGTGAGGGGGGGGTAGTTTAGAGCTAGTGAGGGGGGGGTAGTTTAGAGCTAGTGAGGGGGGGGTAGTTTAGAGCTAGTGGGGGGGGGTAGTTTAGAGCTAGTGAGGGGGGGGTAGTTTAGAGCTAGTGAGGGGGGGGTAGTTTAGAGCTAGTGAGGGGGGGGGTAGTTTAGAGCTAGTGAGGGGGGGGTAGTTTAGAGCTAGTGAGGGGGGGTAGTTTAGAGCTAGTGAGGGGGGGGTAGTTTAGAGCTAGTGAGGGGGGTTTAGAGCTAGTGAGGGGGGGTAGTTTAGAGCTAGTGAGGGGGGGTAGTTTAGAGCTAGTGGGGGGGGGATTTGGGCTAGTGGGGGGGGTAGTTTAGAGCTAGTGAGGGGGGGGTAGTTTAGAGCTAGTGAGGGGGGGGTAGTTTAGAGCTAGTGAGGGGGGGGTAGTTTAGAGCTAGTGAGGGGGGGGTAGTTTAGAGCTAGTGAGGGGGGGGTAGTTTAGAGCTAGTGAGGGGGGGGTAGTTTAGAGCTAGTGAGGGGGGGGGTAGTTTAGAGCTAGTGAGGGGGGGGGTAGTTTAGAGCTAGTGAGGGGGGGTAGTTTAGAGCTAGTGGGGGGGGGTAGTTTAGAGCTAGTGAGGGGGGGTAGTTTAGAGCTAGTGAGGGGGGGGTAGTTTAGAGCTAGTGAGGGGGGGTAGTTTAGAGCTAGTGAGGGGGGGGTAGTTTAGAGCTAGTGAGGGGGGGTAGTTTAGAGCTAGTGAGGGGGGGGGGTAGTTTAGAGCTAGTGAGGGGGGGTAGTTTAGAGCTAGTGAGGGGGGGTAGTTTAGAGCTAGTGAGGGGGGGGGTAGTTTAGAGCTAGTGAGGGGGGGGTAGTTTAGAGCTAGTGAGGGGGGGGTAGTTTAGAGCTAGTGAGGGGGGGTAGTTTAGAGCTAGTGAGGGGGGGTAGTTTAGAGCTAGTGTAGTTTAGAGCTAGTGAGGGGGGGGGGGTTAGAGCTAGTGAGGGGGGGGGGGGTAGATTAGAGCTAGTGAGGGGGGGGTAGTTTAGAGCTAGTGAGGGGGGGGTAGTTTAGAGCTAGTGAGGGGGGGGGGGTTAGAGCTAGTGAGGGGGGGGGTAGATTAGAGCTAGTGAGGGGGGGGGTAGTTTAGAGCTAGTGAGGGGGGGGGTTAGAGCTAGTGAGGGGGGGGGTAGTTAGAGCTAGTGAGGGGGGGTAGTTTAGAGCTAGTGAGGGGGGGGGGTAGTTTAGAGTTGATGCCCTGGGTTGGGGGGGGGTGGGGGGGTGTGAGGGTTACTTACCGGTTGCACGGCTGCCGCGCGCGGCCTCGCGCTCTCTCTCTCTCTCTCTCTCTGTGCGGCCGTTTTTTTTTAAAAAATCGAATTTTAAATTTTGACGGTTTACAGACACAATAAATATATCTATAAATATAGATTTCGAAGGAAGGAAGGAAGGAATGTGAAAAAAAATATCCTCCGCCTTTCCCTTCCGGCACCGGAGTCGGTTGCCCCCCAACAACAACAACAACAACAACCACCACTACCCTCCTCTTCTCTCCTCCTCCTCCGGTTGGTTGCTAGGAACCGATCGGCAGAGCCAGCGCCGCGGCCGGAGGGAGGAGGCGGTGGCACCGGCCTCGGCTCGTCGCTCCTTTGGTCACGTGGTCTTTGCCTGAGGTTCTCTCTCTCACTCCCCCCCCGCCACCCCGCTCTGCGCATGCGCTAGAACTCGGCCCTCCGGCTGGGGTCAGGTGGTCGGGGAGGGGGCGGGGCATAGACAGGCCATCCCCTCTGCACAGCAATAATAATACTCTTGACAGCAATGCTCCTAATACTGATACTATATATACAGTATAGTATATTGATAGTACTGACCCTATACTAATAATAGCACTAATACTGATAATACTGACACTAATACTACTAATAATAGCACTAATACTGATAATACTGACCCTAATACTACTATTAATAGCACTGATACTGATAATACTGACACTAATGCTACTAATAATAGTACTAATACTGATAATACTGACACTAATACTACTAATAATAGCACTAATACTGATACTAATACTAATAGTACTAATACTGATAATACTGACAATAATACTACTAATAATAGCACTAATACTGATAATACTGACCCTAATACTACTAATGATAGTACTAATACTGATAATACTGACACTAATAGTACTAATAATAGTACTAATACTGATAATACTGACACTAATACTACTAATAATAGCACTAATACTGATAATACTGACCCCAATACTACTAATAATAGTACTGATACTGATAATGCTGACACTAATACTACTAATGATAGCACTAATATTGATAATACTGACACTAATACTACTAATAATAGTACTAATACTGATAATACTGACACTAATACTATTAATAATAGTACTAATACTGATAATACTGACACTAATACTACTAATAATTACCAATAATACTACCAACAATTATGATACTGATAATACTGCTACTAATAATACTAATAATAATTACCAACGATTCTACAAATAATAATACTGATAATACCACTACTAATAATACCAATAATTGCCAATAATGCTACCAACAATAATAATACTGATAATACTACTACTAATAATACTAATAATAATTACCAATAATACTACCAATAATAATACTGATAATAATGCTAATATTACCAATAATACTACCAATAATAATAATACTGCTAATAATACTACCAATAATTATCAATAATACTACCAATAATAATAATATTGATAATACTACTAATAATACTGATAATAATACTAATAATACCAAAAATTACCAATAATACTACCAATAATTACGAATATCATTACCAATAACAATAATAGTGGTAATAATACTACTAATAATACCAGTAATTATCAATAATACTACCAATAATAATACTGATAATAATACTAATAATAATATTGATAATAATAATCCTTGCATTTGATACAGCGCCTCATCACGCCTTCGAGACGTCTAAAGGCTCTTCACAGGATATACTGTAAAATGAATTGACTGTATATTTTGTGAGCAGCCAATTGCACACAGCAGTGTCCACAAACAGTCATGGATTGAAGTGACCAATTTTTTTTGAGGGAATTATTACCCCGGATATATTCTGTGTGTATATATATATATAGTTTCCTCACTCCACACTCCTAATAATAATCCCTCCAAAACAAAACAATAAATTGGTCATTTTCATTCTACGACTGTTTGTGGCACACTGCTGTGCGCAATTGGCTGCCGCGTTCGCCCACAAATATACGGTCAATTCACTTTACAGTGTGTTCTGTGAAGCGCTTTGAGACGTCGAGAAGACGTGATAAGGCACTATATCAAAACCAAGGATTATTATTATCATTATAAGCAGGTAGCCAAGCAATAAGTAAACAGGCAACAGGCAGGGAGGCAATCAGTAAGTAGGCAAATAATAATAATAATAATCCTTGCATTTGATACAGCGCTTTTCACGTTGGGAGGACGTCCCAAAGCGCTTCACAGAACACACTGTAAAGTGAATTGACTGTATATTTGTGGGCGAACGCGGCAGCCAATTGCGCACAGCAATGTCCCACAAACAGTCGTAGATTGAAAATGACCAATTTATTATTGTTTTTGGTTTTGGAGGGATTATTATTAGGCTCTGTGTGGAGTAAGGAAACTTGCCCAAGGTTTCGCCCTCTGCCTGGAATTGAACTCAGGTCTCTCACTTGCAAAGCGAATGCTCTAACCGCTGAGCTACAGGACTCCGAATGATACACAATGCCACACTGATTGCCTACTTGTCTGCATAACATGTTTGCAGACAAGCAGGCAATCAGTAGGCAGAGAAAGAGGAATAACAAAGTAATTGCATTTTATATATAATAATAATAATCCTTGCATTTGATATAGCACTTTTCATGTCTTCTGGACGTCTCAAAGCACTTCACAGAATATACTGTAAAGCGGATTGACTGTATATTTTGTGGGTGAAACATGACAGCCAAATTGCAGATAGCAGTGTCCCACGTGGATTGAATGACCAAATTAAAATTTCAAACAGCTTTAAGGCTTGTTGGCTACAATGTTAGGGGAGGCTTGAATTTTCAAGATCACTTGCCACGCACCCTTTTGGTCGGCGAACATTTGAAAGGAGGTAGTTCAAAACACCTGGAACAATGTGTGCGCGAAGTTCAATTTTGAGAAGGTAATTTTCATAACAATAATCCTTGCATTCGATATAGCGATTTATCACATCTTCGAGACGTCTCAAAAGCGCTTGACAGAATACACACTAAAGTGAACCGACTGTATATTTTGTGGGCAAAACGCGGCAGACAGTTGCGGATTGAGTGACCGCATTATTTTTTTAGAAGGGATTATTCTGTATACCGAAGGTCCTAACTTGCAAGTCTGACAAATGTCTTTGAATAAAAAAAATTGAAGGTCCACAATTTCAGCATATCGATTTCAGAGACTCCTCCCCAACTTGCCTACACACTGCCACTTGTGTCTCCAAAAGATGCCCAACGTAAGGTAGTTCAAAGGGGTAATTATATGCATACATACAAGACGGACCATTCACAGCAGTGAAAATGTACTAAACCCATTAAAGTTAACGAGGCTGTGCTGGACATTTGTGGAGAGTCACACACAAACCAGTTGTGCTCACCTCGTAAAGTTAGTGAAACACGGCAAAATTAAAAGGGTTTTTTTTAACCGAGACTGTTTGTGAAGTAAAAAAGGTCTGCCGGAACTTTCCGCCAGCACAAGCCTATCGGCACTCCGGACACAAAAGAGGGAGAAATAGAGGCTCGACACACAGTTACATATCTCGGCTATTGTGCTGTAGTTAGCAGAGGCTGTGTGGAAGGACAGGTGCCTTGGCCTATCTCTGTTGTGCCTCACAGGTGCCAACCTCGCTCCGTTGGTAGCACTTGCCTCTTGAGTCAGAAGGTTGCAAACTCATGGCATGGATGTGGGGTAGAAAGGATAGTTGAGAGTCAAACAAGAAGCCAAAGTTCCAGAGACTCGCACGGTAACGTGCAACCATGGATGGTGATGTTGTCAGCGCCTGAGGTGTGGAGTTGCTGACGGAAGCCAATCAGGAGAGCCTCGGTCTTGTTGACATTCAAATGAAGAAAGTTATCTCTCATCCAGGACTTGATGTCTGACAGACATTCTATCAGGACAGCAGTGGTCCTGGAGTCAAGGGTGGAGGCAGAAAGGTAGAGTTGGGTGTCATCCGCATACATGTTGAAGTTGACCCCATGTCTGCAGATGATGTCACCAAGAGGGAGCATATAGATATTGAAGAGGAGGGGACCAAGGACAGAACCCTGAGGAACCCTGCATGAGAGGGTGTAGGGGCTAGAGGAGAAGCCGTTTGAGGAGATGAGATGGAGATGATGTGAGAGGTAGGATCTAACAATTCAAGGACAGAACCGGGAAGGTTGAGGTGAGAGGAGAGACGGTGGATGAGGATAGAGTGGTCAACAGTGAAGAAGGCAGCAGAGAGGTCAAGGAGGACGAGGAGGCAGAGGGAGCCCTGGTCTCAGATGGACCGAATATCATTTGTCACTTTGACCAGGGCTGTTTCTGTGCTGTTGGGCGGCACGGAAGCCCGATTGGAGGGGTTCGTGAAGGGAGTGGCGGGAGAGGGAGGAGCGAAGCTGGGAAGCAACAACTCATTCCAGGACCTTGGAGAGGAGGGGGAAGTTGGAAATGGGGCGGTAGTTTAAAAAGAATAATAAATTGGTCGCTCAATCCATGGCCGGGGTGCTGCTGTGCGTAATTGGTTGTCGCGTTTCGGTCACAAAATATACAATCAATTCACTTCACAGTATACTCTGTGAAGCACTTTGATAGGTCTCGAAGATGAGATAAGGCGTAATATCAAATGCAAGGATTATTATTATTTGCTGGTAATCTGTTACAGCTGCTGATTATCCTCTGTAAAGAAATACTTCTGGGTGTCCTAAAATTGTTCTTGATTGGCACTGATTTTGTGCCCTCTTTCATCTCGCCTGGACAATGCACAATCACTGAGCTCTACAATAAACTCTGTTTGGCTTTCGCAATCCCACTTAAGATCTTGTTACCTTTACAAGATCTACTCTGAGATGTCTTTTTTCATAGCTGAAGAGTCCAAGCTTATTCTGGTAATTCAAAATCATATGATTGGATTTTAAACATCATAAACTTGCTGTTCAATTCAATAAAATTCTAAAAACTTTGTTGATTCTCTCCTTCCTCTGGTTCCCAAACAGATCTTTGAAGCACTTTGAGATGTCCTCCCGATCTATATAATAATCCTTGCATTTGATATAATAATAATAATAATAATAATCCTTGCATTTGATATAGTGCCTTATCACGTCTTCGAGATGTCTCAAAGTGCTTCACAGAATATATTGTAAAGTGAATCGACTTATTTTGTGGGCAAAACTCAGCAGCCAATTGCACACAGCAGTGTCCCACTAACAATTGCGGATTGAGTGACCAATTTTTTAAAAAATAGTTTAAGGATTTATTATCCCCAGAAAAGCAATCTGACAGTCGACTAACAACCAGGTTCCTACTTACTGCTAAATAAACAGAGGCGTGTGGAGTCAGGAAACGTTTCAGCCCAATGCTTCACCCTGCTGGGAAGTGAACCCGGGTCTCTCGGTTGCGAGGTGAGTGTTCTAACCACTGAGCTTCAAGACTCCACAAGTATATATATTAAAATTGTTGTTGTGGTAAAACAGGTAGTTTCCATTCGCACATTTGAACGTTGTACTGCAAAAGTGTCGAGAGAAGAAGCAAAGTGATTTATCAAAAGAAAACAAAGTTAAAATAGGACTTCAATCAAACTGAAGTGATTAACTCTCATCATCTTATGCGTTCCTTTAAAAAAACGGAAAACCGTCAGTGCGTTCGACCATGTTTCTGTAAATATTCTGCACTTGAGCATTAACTTGTTACTTCAAACTTAATTGCTTTTAATTTGATAAGGGGCTTCCATCAGACCTCGCTTCCTTTTGATATTGGCTCGGTTGTGCCCATAAACACTGACTTGTGACCTCAATAAGTTAAAGACTTAATTAGATTTCAACCAAGTTCTGTCGTGACGTTTTCTCATCAGACATTAGATTCGTTAAAAATTAACGTGCTCAGAATTTTATGTTTTGTTTCTGACATGTACCCAATGCCGGAAAACGACTACAACCGCAAAAACAAATTGGTCACTCAATCCACGACTGTTTGTGGGACACTGTTGTGCGCAATTGGCTGCCACGTTTCACCCACAAAGTACACAGCCACCAGACATTACAGTGTATTCTGTGAAGGGCTTTGAGACGTCTCAAAGACATGATAAGGCACTCTATCAAATGCAAGGATTATTATTATTATTATATATAACAGCATGCAAGCACTGAAAGGGACACATCTTTACGTGCTGAAAAAACAACAACATTTGGAAGTAAGCCCCATTTTGTTTCACAGAGTCTTGGCTAACAAGCCTCCAAATAAAATTGGTCGTTCACTTCATGGCTGTTTGTGGGAGATTGTTGTTGGCAATTGAGCTGCTGGGTTCGCCTACAAATACTCGGTCATTCCACTTCACAGTAAATTCTGTGAAGCATTTGAGATAATGCGAAAGACGCTACACCAAATATTATTATTATTATAGGATTATTATTATCACAATTGTATTTTTTCAGTGTCGACCTGCATTTTTCCTTACATCTTGATTGCCTTAATAAAGAAAAAGGATTTGCATTGTTTGCATCTGCACTGTATGTGCATTACTGTTTGTGTAAAAACGAACACAGCTCCCTTAATTTAAGATTAGTTTTCACTTTGTTTTTAAAATCTGGCTCCGGATAAGATATTTATCCTTTATTTATCACTCCTTTAACACAGTGTCGGACTTAAGGTGACAGTAACATGACGTCTTATAATAATAATAACACTTGCATTTGATAGAGCTCCTTTGAATTGACTGTATATTTTCTGGGCGAAATCCGGCAGCCAACTGCGCACAGCAGCGTCCCACAAACAGGCGTGGGTTGAGTGATGTAATTTTTAATTTTTTTTATTTATTTTATTTTTGAAGGAATTATTACCCCAGGAAAAGGGTGGTTCCCACTTACTGCTAGGTACCAGAGGGTAGAGAGTAAGGAAACTTGCCTAACGTTTCATCCTGCCTGGAATCAAAGTCAAGCCCTTTCGTTTGTGAGGCGAATGCTCTAACCACTAAGCTACAGGACTCCATGTTCTTATACCACCTTATACACTGTTATGAATGATATGAATACAGATGGTTCAGTTCAGTTATCTGCTTGGATAAACAGAGTAGCTTCAATTATTAATTAACAGTCTGTTTCAAGATCTTTTGACGTACAATCATATATCGTTGTGTTCGGTGATGTCGAGTGTTTTTTTCTTGTCCAGCAATCAGGGTCACTTGATACCAGAACAACCTTGTTGATTTTGGAAAATGCCAAACAGATTTGAAATTGGATCAATGAGACGCACAGTAATATTTAAGAGAAATGAATCTTTCCCGCGAGTCCATAGTTTTATGTGCAGTTGGCTTTATAAATGCGTTCTGGGAAAAATAAATGTTTCATCTGCTTCCTGTCAAAGTCATTGCAATTTAAGAATGTTTCAAAAGAATACACAGACATTCATTCTACTTGAAAGGCCACTATACAAATGCAAGTTCCTGCTGTTGTTTGCTTTTATTAACTCTCATACTGAATGAACCTTCTGTCTGTGACTACAGAAAAAAGTCATGGCAGAGAAATACTATTGAAACATGCCTTTACCCAGTTTTTAGGATTTACAAAGAAAGATATGGATAAAAACAGCCCTTTTAGGCTCATTTGATCTGATTTTTTCCAGAACACTCACCTCACCATATTCTCATTTCAGCAGCTTCTCAAACCTTGACTGCACTAAAAAGACATTCCCATTTCACTTGGAGTTGGACATGCCAATGTCACTGCAACCTTTACGTGTCGATTATCTGTTACTTAACTGACACTAACTAACTCTATTGACGCACAGGATGGAATAGATTGCCAAGCCAGCGGCTCTCTAAGGCATCTTCCCAAGAGACGTGAAAGATGCAATATAAATGTCAATTGTTGTTGTGGTTCGACCTCTCTCACACTAATCTACAAGTTAAGGAAAGACACTGGTGGAGTCCTGAGAGTAAGTTGTCCACATATAATGGCTACAAAATGGTACACTTTGTGGCGCAGTCTAACAAGAGGTGCAAGAATATTGTATTAATAATAATTCTTGCATTTGATATAGGGTTATCACGTCTTCGAGACACTCTCAAAGCGACTCACAGAATATAATGTAAATGTGAATTGACTGTATATTTTGTGGGCGAAACGCGGCAGCCAATTGCACATAGCAAACAGTCAGTGACCAAATTATTATTATTTTATTTATAATTTTTTTGAAACGATTATTATTTTACCAATGGAGGATGCTTCACAATGACATCCACTTTTCCTGTTCTATATTCACTAACAAGACAGAGTTCGAAGGCTTGTTAATGTAGAGAGACAGAACGATATTAAATGCATCTCTAGTCTAAACACTGGGGATGGATATTGCCTCATCCAGGCTTGTAAAGGGCTCACTGTATGATTAACTCTCAAGCTTCATGACATATGATTTATGGTCCAAGCCAATGTAAAAATGTTGCCAGGAATGTGCAAGCAGCTATTGTATCAGTCTATTTACACTGAGCAAAGATTCAACAGAGTCTGGGAAATATATACCTCAACAGTACTTTGCAACATCAATTTTTAAAATTCCTATAAAAGTTGCAGAATTCACGATTGGAGATTGGATGCTCACCATAAATTCATCTTTTTATCTCTTAAAACAATGAGATATATAACTCTCTGTTTTCATCCAAAATACTTTTTCAATCGTTCAGGACTCATAATTCTCATGAAGTCACGTTATGTTACGGTTTACCCTTTGTGATAAATGCCTCCCAACACTGCATAGTAATTAATCTTAAGTGTAGTGACTGTTACTGTATCCAAACGTGACATGTCCTCCTGAAATACAATTTGGTGCATCCTAAAGTATTGTTCTGGGTTTACATCTTCAATCCAATTTGAAATGTTATATAACTATAAGGTCTTCTCTGAGACGTCTCCTCTGAGATGTCTCTTTTCAAGACAGAAGAGCCCCAGCTTGCTCCCAGCTCCCAGTCATTCCTCTAACACTTGGGATCATCCTTGTTGCTCTCCTCGTCATTGCCTCCGGGGCCTTGGCTCGTACCTGTTCTGTTGCTAACTTTCCCCACTGGAGCTTACTTCTATAATCCCATACTCTTCTCTTTCCCCAGTTTCTTTAATGTTATTTCCTTCAAGTATTTATCCAATCCGCTCTTGAATGCCTCCACCGAATCCTCTTTAACAACAATGTGTGGCGAAGGTTAAAAAGAAACCTAACTTCCTGCTTTATTAATAATAATAGTTTGGTCGCTCAATCCACGACTGTTTGTGGGACGCTGCTGAGCGCAATTGGCTGCTGCGTTTCGCCCACAAAAATGCAGTCAATTCAATTTACAGTATATTCTGTGAAGCACTTTGAGACATCTCAAAGACATGATAAGGCCCTGTATCAAATGCAAGGATTATTATTATTATTATTATAGAGTGACCCTTCCCTGTATTTTTCTCTCTCTTTGAAAAAGATTCAGTGCTTGAGAGCGTGAGAGCTCGGCTGCCCACAATCTCAACAGCAACGTGTTTGCCCAATGTTGTGCAATTATCCGTGATGAAGCAAAGGGAAGAGGAGGCAAGACTTAACATCCATATTTTTGAGTCACCTACTTAAAGCACATCTTCAGTTCATAAATATTTAATCCACTGAATGCCCACTTAAATTCATAAAGATAAATATATTCCTACGTGCATTCCTACGTTTATTATCCACCACTGCAGTATTTATTGGCAACAGCCAGATGCACCACGATAATCATTTCCGTTCCTGTACGCTCCTAACTACATTTGTATGGCACGTATTTTTCCTCTTGTTTGTGTCGCTCCTTCGTAACCTTGTTAAAACTTTGACAGATATTTGTAATAATAATAAACCTTGCATTTGATATAGCACCGAGACTGGTATGTCCTCCTGACGTGAAAGGTGCTATACAAATGTAATTTGTTGTTGCTGCTGTCTCAAAATGCTTCACAGTGAATTGAATTGAATTGACTGTCTATTTTGTGGGTGAAACGCAACAGCCAATTGTGCACAGCAGCGTCCCACAAACAGTCGTGGATTGAAGTGACCACATTTTTTTTAAGGGATTATTATCCCCAGAAAAGCAATCCGCCAATGGTCTAACAACCGGGTTCCTACTTACTGCTAGGCTGAGACTGATAGATTCTTGAAAAATAGAGGGATTAGGGGATATAGGGATAGGACAGGTAATCAGAGTTAGGTGAGAAGATCAGCCATGATCTTATTTGAATGGCGGAGCAGGCACGAAGGGCCGAATGGCCTACTTCTGCTCCTAATTCTTATGTTCTTATGTAAACAAAGGCGTGTGGAGTAAGGAAACTTGCCTAACATTTTGCCCTGTCAGGGAATCGAACCCAGGTCTCTCGCTTGCGAGGCGAGTGCTCTAACCACTGAGCTATAGGAATCTACATTTCCACATTTCCTGCAACCCCAAATTCCTTGCCGTGCTGAATATCTCAAATCTGTATGCTTATACCACCACGCCACCGATTGAAAGAACTTACCCATGCAGTATTTATGAATTGTTCTATTTTCCTTTAAGCATTTTGACCCAGACAGCCATATACCATAGAAATATCACTTAATATTTACTCTGAGGTCCCCTGTTCCAGAGACAACCGGATCACATTTACCCTATCGCTGAGGATTTTAATATTCATACCCAGTGAGGAGTAACAAACCAATTAATGATAATAATAATATTATTTCTGATGCAGAAATAATTAGATAATGCTTACATTGGATTGTGCACTATATAATAATAATAATAATAATAATCCTTGCATTTGATATTGTGCCTGATCAAGTCGTTGTGACGTCTCAAACCGCTTCACAGGATATACAGCAAAATGGATTGACTGTGTATTTTGTGGGAGAAACATGGCAGCCAATTGCGAACGGCAGTGTCCCACAAACAGTCGTGGATTGAGTGTCCAGATTATTATTAGTATGTTTGGGGAGGGATTATTACCCTCGGAAAAATGGAGGGATTGTTACCCACTGCCACTGTCTCCAAACCACCAGAGAGCTAGAAACTGATGGGAAGACTCTTGACACATCAAAGAAGTCATTCTGAGTGCGCCATTGTACTCCCTACAATGTGGCACACATGTGTTGGACTTCACAAAGTCTTTACGTAGCTACAAAGAGCAAACCGCAGAGAGAGAGAGAGAGAGAGAGAGAGAGAGAGAAAGAGAGAAGGAGAGCATTGCCGGCAAGCTGCTGTGCGTCAAATTAGAAAATTGGTTGTCTCTGAAGCTACAGGGCATTGGGCAGAGAGGCAGGCAACATCCAAACATTTCCCTGATTTTATTTTTTCAACGAGTCTCTAAGTGTCTCCCTTTAAAGTGGGGGCACAGAGTGTCCAAGATTCAGCTGTCTCGGACGTGTGGTAAATGGGTCGGAGAGGCAAGCAAGTGCCTTTCAGGCATCTTAATCTATTTTGTTCCTTTTCAAACGCAGCCCCTGACACTGAATCCATCTGCATAAATTACAATAGTAATGCAAGTCAAACAACACGAACCATCTTTTAAAGCACCACCACGACATGTGTTTGTTGCGATGTTTGTGACTTCTGCAACGGTTCTGAATGAGGCTGTCGAGACCGCCAGCCCTTTTAAAAGACCCCAATTTGCGCTCAGCGCACTCCGGGAACTGTAATCATTTTGGGGATCAGTATCTCCCTTCCATCGTTTTATAATTGTAAATTAGAGATGATCTTATCGGCTTCTCTTTGTATATGTTTTACACTGATACGTCTGTTTAAGTAAAGTGCAATCCCATCATTGAAATGCAGAGTGTGTCACATCTGTCAATTATAGTCAGGTCAATTCTAATTTCGGTTCTGATGTTAGAGAGGAATTAAGTTCAAAACTCCAAGCCTGCAGTTAAGTTCGGACTCTGGAGGATAAGAGGAAATAAGCGCTGGAAGATAAACTAATCATCTAAAAACCATAATTATATGAGGTATCTTTGTACAGCAGGCTGTTTATACGAAGCATTTGAATTGAGTTTGAAATGAAAAAAGCATATCTATGAAAGTGGTAATAATTTTTTTGTCATCTCACCCTGGTCAGGGGTTGCAGAATTCATTAGCACAGATTAATACATTATGTACAAAGTAGTTGAGATATCTAAATGCGAATGCAGAGGTTCAGGGACTGCTAATTCTGTGCTGAATGCCATGCATGGATAATATTTGGTCTATGAATTTTTTTTTAATTTGCAGAGGAGTCCAAGGATATAGGGAATAAAGCAAAATCCAAAACAGATCATAGAGCTTTGCCCTTCCTGGCCAGCAAACTGAATTGTTTTTAGACTAGTGAAGAAGGCTAATTATCTTGGGCACAAGGAGACAGACAAAAAATAATAAGATTATGGAGAATAATTTACTGATATAATTACAACAAAATTGGGTACACACAATCGGCAAATACATGTATTGCTTGACCCGAGCCAGGCAGTGAAACAAATCCTCCTTCTATAGCCATCATTAATATGTTTTTATCATCGCCAAGTGGTATTTGCACAGGCAGAGCAATTTGCATGTGTAATGTGGCTATACAAATTTTCAACAAGTTGATAATTCATGAAATGAGCTTGTGACCTGCTCTCCCTCACATACCTACATTCTAAAAGGCATTACCGAGGCACAAAGGTCATAAAATCTGTATTTTTTTTTCTTCGAGAATCCACCGGCTAATTGTCTCCCGCATTGTTATTACACCTATTACTTATTATACAAGTAATTCATTTATTTATATCCATTTTATCGGGTTTAATAATGTATTTTGCAGTACATTACTGTTCTGCGACGCTGTTCTGGTATAACGCACATAGAAGCAACAAAGACCTGCATTTTACAATAGATTGTTATAAGCCTAACAATTAAACAGACGCACTATGTATTACACACTCTGTTACACACTAATAATCCTCTTTGTTTTGATGCAGACTGCGGTAGTCTTATTTATAATAAAGTATCCTGGCGGAAAATGAGCACCCACCAGCTTTTTTTTAATCTGCAGGGCCAAATGTTTTGTGGATTTATTAATTTTTATAATATTCAGAATTTGGTTTACCACAGTCCTAGTAGGTGTAAAGTTATTAGCAAAACAAGGATGTAAGGTCCATATTATCGATGTAGACTATTTACAATTTTATATATGTGTGTATATATAGTTATTTGTGAGGCGTTGAGGAGCAAATCTCCACTTCTCCGCTCTACGGCTTTATTCGCTTGTGTCTTTGAAAATATTAATATTTTAAAAGGTTCGGGAATCCTATTAAGAATTTACTGCTGATTCTTATTTTCTCCACACAGATTATTTGCCATTGAGCGATGGTACAAGTCTCCTCGTTTTTATGATCTATTTTGATAGCCATGAGAGTCTTGGCCATGGCAGTCAGGTAAAGCCAAGTTACCGAATGAATTATGCACAAATAGAGCAACATGGCAACGCAATGGAAGCACAGTGCAAATGATTTTATTGCTGTCCTCCCTGTCTGTAAGTACTTTGAGCCTCCAAGACAGAACATTGTAGTTTCATGCCCCGCATTGGGATTTTGAATTCATCCATTCTAGGCTGACACCCAAGGGTAGCACTGCATTGGGCAAAACGTTGGGCAAGTTTCCTTACTCCACACGCCTGTTTTTCTAGCAGTAAGTAGAAATCCGGTTATCAGTCAATTGGCGGATCGCTTTTCCGGAGGTAATAATCCATTCAAAAATAAATAAATAATAATAATTTGGTCACACAATCCACGACATTTGTGGGACGCTGCTGTGCGCAATTGGCTGCCACATTTGCCCACAAAATATACAGTCAATTCACTTTACAGTATATTCTGTGAAGCGCTTTGAGACGTCTCGAACACGTGATAAGGGGTTATATCAAATGCAAGGATTATTATTATTGTTGTCAGATGTACTGACCTTCAGCTGAAATGTTAAACTGAGGTCTCATCTGCTTCTTCAGTAGGACGTTAAAAAAAATATACTCTTTGAAAAGAGAAGTCCATCCCTCCCTGGGTCTTGGCCAATAATCCTCCCCAGAGTTAGTTATCTTATATCCCAGATATACAAAACTTATACTATAAATAATAATATTAATAATAATCCTTGCATTTGATATAGCGCCTTATCATGTCTTCAAGACGTCTCAAAACGCTTCACAGAATATACTATAAAGTGAATTGACTGTATATTTTGTGGGTGAAATGCAGCAAACAAATGCACACCGCAGTGTCCCACAAACAGTCGTGGATTGTGTGACTAAATTATTAATATTATTTTTTTTTGGAAGGGAATGTTACCTCCGGAAAAGCGATCCGCCAATCGACTAACAACCGGGTCCCTACTTACTGCCAGGTAAATAGGGGTGTGTGTGTGGAGTAAGGAAACTTGCCCAATGTTTCGCCCTGCCTGGGAATCAAACCCAGGTCCTCTCGCTTGCGAGGCGAATGCTCTAACCACTGAGCTATAGGACTTCAGCTGTATATGTTGTGGTTGTCGATTTCCCCTAAATGCTATACAGTTAATTTTGTTCTGAGCAAACTGCATTAAAGACCAGAGTGTTTCTGAAGAGCGTGGCCTTGTTTAGCGTCTTGTGGTTTGCGGCCCTTGAACCCTTGCATCGCAGATGAAAAGAAACATTTAATCCTTTCGGGCCAAGTCAGCTGCCTCTTCACTGCAATGGATCCTGAAACATTCTGTCACCACTAGCCGGGTCGAAATGCAAACAGTTTCAAAGCATCAACTTTGCTTCGCTGATAGATTTTTTTTTGTTTATCCAGTGTCCTGTGATGTGAACCAAAACGCTTTCATCTCTGAGCAAAAGCCATATAATTAGTGCCATTGCCAGTATTTGGTACTTATCACCTGTTTCTTTGCTTTGACTATTGGTAGCACAGAATAATTCTTCCAGCGTTCAGTGCCATAAATGCTTGATACACCGGCATGTGCTCTGGAGAGTTCAAGTGGGAACGAGGGAAATATTCGGAGCACGAGATCTAAGGTACCGTTTTACAGCTTTGCTTTCCTTCAGCCTCAACTATAATTATTGTCCATTTCTCACGCCCCGACGATGTTGTCAGTGGAACTTTAAGTCATCTAATCAGGCACCAGTTTGGATCATGCTTTAAGTATACATGAAGTATATACATGTGTCCTTCTGGCGCAGTTGATAGCATTCTCACCTCTGCGTCAAAAGGTTGTGGGTTCAAGTCCCCACATTGGGACTTTAAGCACATAGTCCAAGATGACACTTCAGTGCAATGCTGGAGGAGCGCTGCATTGTTAGAATTGCACGTTCTTCAGATGAGACGTTAAACCATTATCATTATCAGTATTCAGTGGACATTAAAGATTCTTCGGTGGCACTATTTTAAAAAAGAGAAGGGAGTTTCTCTCTGCAAAATCCACAGTCACTACATTACAAGTGAATCCTACAAAATGTTTTGAGGAATCTCGACGACAGGATGCGGCAGAATATCAAATGCAAGAGTTATTGTATGTACGTGTGGCGATGAGTAAATTGCTTATTTTTTTTCACTTTACTGTTGAATGTTAGTTGTTTCTCCTTCCTGCTTGCCAAACCCTTTATTCCAATTACATATCCTGTACGGGAATTTTTTTCAGCAGGATGGCTCTTTTCCAAGATGAATCTGTTAAACTTGGGGAAAATTCTCCCACACATTCGCCCCTTTAATCCTATCAATCCTCTATGTCCAATTTTCACACTTGCCTTCATTCGGAGGATGACAAGCAGAGTTCCACATCCAGAAATACTTTGGTATTAATGCAAAATTATTATGTAAGCTAACGTTCCTTTACTGCCTACTGGGAATATGTTGAAAGTGTAACGCAATAATTTCGAGACAACTGGGATGGTTTTAAGGTGTCAGCCTGTCTCAGCCGGTAGCACTCTCTTCTCTCAGTGAGAAGGTTGTGGGTTCAAGCCCCCACGTTGGGACTTTGAGCTCACGGTCAAGGCTGACACTCCAGTGCAACGCAAGTGGAGTCCTGCATTGTTAGAAGTGCTGTCCTTCAGATGAGATGTTAAACTGCGCTCCCATTTGCCTGTTCAGATGGACGTTAAACATGGCACTATTTGAAAAAGAGACAGAAGTTTTACCCAGTGTCCTGGCCAACAATCTCCCCCACCCACCTTCCAGATAAAATTGATCGATCAGTTTTTGTGCAGGGCTTTGAAATGTTTTGATAACGTGATAAGGCGTTAAATCAAGTGCAAGGATGATTATTAATTTGCAGTCTCTGGATGACAGGACTTGTCATTCTGATTTTATGACACAGATTGGTAAAGGTATGCGATGCCTTAATAAACCTTCCTGTTTACATTGCGTTATATTGCTGAACTGGTTCCAAGGTGTCATAACAACAACAGCAACAACAACAACAACAACAGCAGCATACCTGGCAATGGAATATCGGAATTGAGTCAGCCCTCTGGGGTGGTCTCGATAGTCCAGTTCCTCAGTCAGGCAGGTCCACAGTATTCCAGGGCACTGCTGATGACAGCACAGCCCAACCTGGCTCATCGGTAGGACTTGGAAGAGCAGACAGTCACTGGGGGCAGGGAATAACCCCATTCAGCCCCTGTTAGCTCTGAAAGCCAAAGCCCTAAAGGTAGGGTGGTCCGAGCTGGACAAGCAGTGGGAAAGCTTGCCGGACAGCAATATCAATGGCAAGCTATGCGGTTTTAGCAGTTACCCCAACCCACACTCTGGAGTCCCCCAAGCCTTGTTTTTTGCCAACGTGTGGTCTAATACTTTCCAGAATTAGGTAAATAGGAGGCGTCAATCTGGGGAGTGAGAGTGCATTCTATTCCAACAATCTATCTCTGGGATTTCCATGTGTAGGTGGGATGCATAAAAATCTGAGCTTGGTTTGGATACTCTTAAGCATCGTGAGGTTTCCAGGTACCCGGCTGACCCACTGCCCCCACCCCCCCCCCCCCCCAAAAAATATATATATTTTGCATTGGTCTTTATTCCTGGCTTCTGATAAACAATGTGAAACTGTGATGTAGTCTGATATTTTTAATGGGCATACCCAGTAATGAATTTTTGATTAATTGCAACATAACCGAGAGCAAGGATTATAATTTAATTGAGCAAAGCAGATGACATCTTAAATCATGACAGTGATGCCTATCTGCTTTGCATCAGTCATCGGTCTCTAGTCGCAGGCCCTTTCTCCCCCGCCTGTGATTCATTTTTAATGCTTTACTTTAAAACTGTGCCCTAAATCCGTTGGTCTGTTTGTGTATAGATGTCTAGAGTCCTGTAGCTTTAGTGGTTGGAGCACTCACCTCACAAGCGAGAGGACCTGGGTTCGATTCCCATCCAGGGCGAAATCTTAGGTAAGTTTCCTTACTCCACATGCCTGTTTACCTAGCAGTAAGTGAGAACCTGGTTGTTAGTCAATTGGCGGATCGCTTGTCCGGGCTAATAATCCCATCAAAAATAAATAAATAATAATAATTTGGTTACTCAACCCACAACTGTTTGTGGGACACTGCTGTGTGGAATTGGCTGCCGCATTTCACTCACAAAATATACAGCCAATTAACTTTACAGTATATTCTTTGAAGCGCCTTGAGACGTTTTGAAGATGTGATAAGGCGCTATATCACATGCAAGGATTATTATTATTATTATGATTATTATGATTATTATTATTATCATCGCAGTGCACAGACCTGTAAGAACATAGCAAAAGAAAAAGGCTTTTCACCCATCCAGAGTTGCCTGCTTTATTCTACTTAATTTATCTTTCCAATCCCATTTCTCCTTGTCCCTTATCACATAAGACCACCCTATCACCATTCCTCGTGCCATTAAATGTTTTCTGGATTCACTTTTTATAATAATACACAATAATAAAATAATTTGATATGGTGCACACGTTGTCGAGATGTCTCAAAACTGGTTCAACAACAACAACAAAATTACATTTATGGAGCGCCTTTCACGTCGTGAGGACGTCCCAAAGCGCTGAACAGTCAGGTGTCGGGGCCCAAGCATTGGGAGGGTTGGTATAAGCGTGAGGGAAGGCAGAGAGGTGGGAGGGAGACCAAAAGCACGGTTCGAAGAGAAAGGTCTTGAGACCGGCCTTGAGGGAGGCAAGTGAGGAAGCGAGGCGAAGGGACTGTGGGATGGAGTTCAGGATCACAGCTTCACAGGATTTTCCCACCTTTGTGTGGTAACTGTATATTTGTAGGTAAACAGAGCAGCCAATTTGTGCACAGCAATGTCTCACAAACCCATGAACTGAATGTTCCTTTTTATCTGAGGGATTGTCAAACAAGTAGCGCCATGGAATCTTTAACATTCCACCTGAACAGGCACAGACGGGATCTCGGTTTAACATCTCATCTGAAGGACGGCACCTCTGACAGCGCAGCACATCCCCCAGCATTGCACTTGTGCGTCAGCCTGGACTGTGATCTCAAAGTTTCCATTTGACGCTGCAACTCCTGTTGACTCAGAGAGAGGCGAGAGCCAAATCCATAAATACATTCTTTAAATCCAAAGCCATTTTCTTCAGTCAGCGTCTTTTGAGAACCACAGAAATCAGTCAAATTCTGGACGCTTTCTGAAATGTCTCGTTAATAGAATATAAACGTAACCCCAGAGGAATTCTACCCATGCACGGGTACGTCTGCCCAGTAACTTCAGCACGCTTCAATTCCAAAACAAGACGGTGAACACATGAAGATTGCGACAGTTGAAACATTGAGCCAATCCCAACGTGTCACGTACTCTCTGGGGCTCAATGATTTCTAAAAAATTAACCAAGTGGCTTCGGGTTACACGACTCGCAAGTCGTGCAGGTGCCAATCAGTCAATCAGTCTGTGTGAGTTAGTTACTTACCTGACTGATTCTCAATCACTCAGTCACTCATACAATGATGCAATGATTACAGCAGGAGAGGTGGCCCTTGCAATCAAACAACAACAACAGATTACATTTGTACAGCACCTTTCGCGTCGGGAGGACATCCCAAGGTGCTGGACAGTCAGGGATTTGGACTCGAACAGGAAGTTGGGAACAGGGAGGGTGGTCGGCAGGGTAGGAGGGTAGCCAAAGGAACGGTTGAAGAGGAGGGTCTTGAGACGTGCCTTCAAGGAGGCAAGGGAGGGAGCAAGGGGAAGGGATAATAATAATCCTTATGTTTGATACAGTCCGGAGGACTACTCAAGAGCTTCACAGGACTGTATTTTGTAGGCAGACACAGCAACAAGTTATATATATATATAGATACGGTATATAATAATAATCCTTGCATGTGATATCAAATCATTGAGGCATCTCAAAGCACTTCACCGAATATACTCTAAAGTGAATTAACTGTGAATTTTGTGGATGAAACGAGTTTGTATATAGCAATGTCCCACAAACAGCCATGAGGTGAGGGACCAATTTTATTGGGGGGAGGGTGGGTGGGGCATGGGGTGGGATTTGTTGACCAGGATGCTGGGGTAAAACTAAAAGGAAGTATGTTTTATATAAAAAAAGTGTACTTGTCACACAAACTGTCATCTCCCTAATAAAGCACTATGAACAAGAGTTACAGGTTTATAATAATAATAATAATCCGTGCATTTGATACAGCGCCTTATCACGTCTTTGGCATGTCTCAAAATGCAATATCATTTGCTGTGCTGTGCGTAACTTTATTTCACAAATTATAAACACTTAAAATCCCATAGAAGCGTCCAAATGAATAAATTGTAAAAACCTCATTTCCCTTTCTAACTGCTGTGAAACACACTGCCTTCGTGCTGTTCTACTGATCTTCCTTTACAGCCAGTCAGCCAGCAGCAACAGCACAGAATGTCGTAGTTAATTACAGCCGTGAGCGCTGATAGTCCACCTACACAAGTAATAGCTTTCCAAAGTATTCCTGGGTGTGCTTGCTTGTGGCTGACAGCAATCAAATACAGCCTTCCTGCGAATAATTATTTGTGTGGTATTCGTACATCTCTGTTCGTGACTAAACACCGAAGCCTCTCTAGCGCAGGTCGTGCCTTTCTCCCCTTCCAACTCTGACCTGTTGCTTGCTCCATACTTCCTTCGCTCAACCATTGGTTGGGCGAGCCTTCAGTCACCGAACAACAGTCCTCTTTTCCTTCACCACTTTCCCTCCTTCAAATCCTTCTGAAAACATCTCTTTGGCTACATCTTTGAGCAAAATCTTACAATTTCTTATTTTCCCCTATCAATGTCTGTCTCTTTTCGGTGTCCAATATTCAAATGCTCCCGGATGCTCTTAAATGTGAAAAGGCAGCACTTTAATGCGGATAGAGGCAAGCTGTTGTTTTTTCTCAAGACTAGTAGCGGAAAGACTAGTAGCGGAGAGAGACAGAGAGAGCGCGAGAGAGAGGTGAGGCTGAAAGTTGTCGTTCTGAACTGGTCATTTCATTGCTTTTAAGCTTTGTTCTCACACCAGCGACGTTCAGAGTCACTCCAGCAACACTCAATGTTAACAAAACTGGAAAAGCGAAGGGCATCAGTGCGGGAAATACAACACAATATTTCCACACTCTGGGGATGATGGGAACAATGTTTCTTTGCTACGAGGCACTTATTACTATTTTATCTGATTGATCTTATTAATATTTCGCTCACAAAATATAGTCAATACATTTTACAGTGTATCTTGTGAAGCGCTTTGGGATGTCCTCCCGACGTGAAAAGCGCTATATCAAATGCAAGGATTATATTATTATTATCTGCAGCCAAACCATGTACGGAAGGCTACAAGTACATAGTCACTACATTAGAAACATAGAAATTAAATAGGTTGGTTCCACTGGCTGGGGAAACCATAACCAGGGGACACAGATATAAAGTAGCAACGAGGGGATCCACAAGGGAATTTAGGAGGAACTACTTCATGGGAGATTGTGGAACTCTCTGCCTGAAACGGTAGTTGAATCAGATAGGATAGATGCATTCAAGAGGAAGCTAGGACCTTCACGTCAGGGAGAAAGGCATATGTCAGGGAATAAAGAATGGGTGGAGACTTGTGTGGAGTTTAAACACTGGCACCAACTGGTTGACCCAAGTGGCCTGTTTCCGTGCTGTACATTCTTTGTGAATGTTTGTAAATTTACAGCACAGAAGAAGGTCCTTTGGACCATCATCTTTGCAGTAGATTCTTATGACGACGTGAGGAGGTCTTGAATTATTATTGTTATTATTACTATTATTAGGAAACCTGTGTATTAAAATGTGGAGTCCTGTTGCTTAGTGGTTAGAGCCCTCACCTCACAAGTGAGAGGCCCTGGGTTCGATTTCCAGATGGGGCGAAATGTTGGGCAAGTTTCTTTATTCCACAAGCCTCTGTTTACCTAGTAGTAAATAGGAACCCATTTGTCAGTCAATTGGTAGATCGCTTTTTCGGGGCTAATAATACCTTCCAAAAAATAATAAAATAATAATAATGCGGCCACTCAATCCACAAATGTTTGTGGGACGCTGCTGTGTGCAATTGGCTGCCGCGTTTCGTCCACAAAATAAACAGTCACTACACTTTACAGTATATTCTGTGAAGCGCTTTGAGACATCTCGAAGACCTGACAAGGTGCTATATCAAATGCAAGGATTATCATTATGGCTAATTTGTAGCGTGTGGATATAGAAGAAGTGAAGAACTGTAACTTTATAAGAACATAAGAAATGCTAGACCAAAAAAAGACCAAGGCCATCTAGTTTGCCTTCCACCATTCTGGTGGCCTCACACACATATGTCCTGAACTACCCATGTACTATTTCCCCCCCAGATGTATCTACACTGGAGGCATAAGTTGACGTTCTGTTCCTCAATGCTATGCCTCAACAGCAGAGAGAAAAGTCAACCTCTTAGAGACCAAGGTACTCATTGCCCTTCACACCAATAATGCCATTGTCTTTGAACAGTTAAGAGAATTTCTGTCATTCGCGTTCAAAGCAATTTTCCAAGATTATTAGCGTTGCCTCGAAACTCTGATACTGATAGCGATAATAGAATTTTGCACTTTGTCACCTAAAACTGGAAAGAAGTAGATAAAGAATAATATAACGCAAGAGCAAGTTAAATAGCTCGCTTGAATGCATGTGAATTCTTCAATTGTTATCTATTCTGGCATAAGCGTATAATAAATTATACTTTTTGTTAAAAAAAACGTGGAAAGAGGGAAAAAAAATAGCCACCTTATTAACCAAGCTTCATAAATTTCATATAATTCCGCTGTCGTGATGTGTTGTTACATGATTATGCTGCACAATAATGGGGGAAAGCATTACCTGATGAATTCATTTGCGTGATAAGATCAGTACAGAGAAGGCTAAATGCATCTTAAATTACATGGAAGGCTTGGCAAACTCTCAGCTGATCCGTGATTTATTCACTTTAAAAGCTGCACTTTGGGAAGGAGTTGCCCCTACTTTTAGCGGTGTGTAAAAAAACTGACAGCTTCATATCAACCAGGCGTGAGGAATTAAAACCCGCACACCCTCTTTCAAGGCGCTGAGAGAAATGTGAAAGCCACCAGTCATGGTACGAAATAGTGTGCCTGGCTACGACATTTGGAAGTGCAAGCCTTCACAAAATAGGCTGCCACAAACAGTAGAGATAAAAAGGAACAGAGGGCAGACGTACCGGGCAGCAAGTGTTCACTTCTACAAAGGTGTGCTTTCCATCTCAGTGATTTATCAACGTCGCTCAATACGTACTGAGCTTCCGAGGAATGGATGCATCGGCTCTTCATTTACAAATCTATTGAGAGGAAACCTAATGGTATTAGGTCCTTTTTCATGTCGAAGAAAGTCAGTCAAGCAAAACCCAAAGTAATGGTTTGTGTGCATGTGGATACCTTTATATTTGTCCAGCTGATCAGTACACATACAATAGCATAGCACGTGTTTTCAGCTTGGCACTCTTGCCTCTGAGTCAAAAGCTTGTGGGTTCTAAGCCCCACGTTGGGTCTTTGGGCTAACAGTCTATGCAGACACTCCAGTGAAGTGTTGTGGGAGCGCTGCATTGTCAGAGGTGCCGTCCGTTGGCTGAGACATTAAACCGAAGCCCAGTCTACTTGTTCAGGTGGATGTTAAAGATCCCATGGCACTATACAGAAGGTAGTTTCTTCCAGTGTCTTGGCCAACAATTCCCTGACAGTTGGTCGTTCACTTCAAGTGATGTAAATCTCTAAATCAGCCAACCCTCTGTGGTTCAGTCATGCTGAAATCTAGTTTCCGAATCCACGCATTCACTTACAAATACACAGTCACTACACTTTACAGTAAACCCGTGAAGCGCTTTGGGATGTTTCAGCAAACATGGGCTAGGTGGCCTATGAAATTAAAAGATTATTATTATTATTTACGAAGAGGAAAAGTACTGTGTATAGTTTAATATGATGTCCATTTGCAGAGTTGTCTCATCTGAACGACAGCATCTCCTACAATGCCCCAGCATTGTATTGGAGCTTCAGCCTGGACTGTGAGCTCAAAGACCTAACGTGGGGCTTGAACCCACAGCCTTTTGACTCAGAGGTGAGAGCCTCTGCTAATAACTGAGCCAGATTGCACACATGTCAGGTAGGTGTGCATATTGTTTGCACGCAAGTGCTATGATTTTAATTAAGTTCGCTGTCGAGATTGTATCACCGTCACTGTTTTTGTTTGTTTCTATAATACACTACCAGATGCCCAAAAGGATTTAATTAAGACCCATCTTCTTAAGCTCTGTAGTGATGTTGAGATATAGAACACAGAACTGAAGACAATAATGCTCTGAATGGACTGTGCACAAAAGACTGAGGTAATTTCCCTAATGACTCTGTTAAATAGGATAAACCGTTCTCTTTTAGCTACTTGTATACATTACTGTTTAGTTTTGCTGCAATCTGCAGCGTAATGCAAACTGTGCATGAATAAATCAGACAGCCGAGATAACACTCCATCCTTTTATTAGCCGTTCGTTTGATACTCTTTGTGAGCTCACAGTCTCGTCTAGTCTGATACTCTAGCGCAGTGCTGGGAGAGCTCTGGATTGTCACAAGTGCCGCCCTGAGCTGGCAAGGCACAACCTCCCTCAGTTTCCTTATTAATGATCTGATTAGATATCTGTGCGTCTCATTCCTCAATGCCAGTACTTTTCTCTCTTCCCTCGCAAGCTTAAAAATCACGAGAAGCACAAACAAAATCTTTGTGCTAATCAAGGTTTACCAGTTTCTAACCTAAACGACTTCTATGCTTTTTGCACGGACTCGTTAACAAATAAAAAAAAATTCTTGCGTATGATATAGCGTATTTCACGTCGGGAGAATGTCGTCTCCAAACCCTTTGCAGGATTTACCATAAAGTCCCATCAATGATAACAACAATCCTCACATTTGATACAGCGTCTTATCACGTCTTTGAGACGTCTGAAAGCGCTTCACAAAATATACTGTAAAGTGAATTCACTGTATATTTTGCGGGCGCAAAGCGGCAGCCAATTACGTACAGGAGTGTCCCACAAACAGTCGTGGGTTGAGTGACCAAGTTATTATTATTTTATTGTCTTTTTTTATTATGTTGAAGGGAATATTCTGCCCGGAAATGCGATCCATCAAGCGACTAACAACCGGGTTCCTACTTACCGTTAGGTGAACAGGGGGGTATGGAGTGAAGGGAACTTGCCCAACATTTCACCCTGCCCGGGAATTAAATCCATTTGTGAGGCGAGCGCTCTAACCTCCAAGCTACAGAACTCCACTTTTCCTGTAGAATGTGATGACTGTGTATTCTGTAGTCAAAGTAAAGTCTATTTTTTGTAGGTGAAACGGAAAGAGCAGCAATTTAAATTCTGTCGGTGAGTGCCGTGACCTATTCTGCCTCCTGTGCCCACGGACTGAAGGTAAAAATATATTCACATGGCTTTGGTCTTGGGCTCGGAAAAAGCCTGAGTCACTTGAGTTGGGAATGGCAAGAGGGCTCAGGTAGACTCTCGTTATTAGCTTGCAGACTATTGTGCAAATCAGCATCCATTAAAAAGGAAGGAGAAAAAAGCTGTCCTCATTACACTGCTGTCATTTACTCTTCATCCCCTGTCCTCTTTAGCACCATTAAGACTGGATGTAAATTTACCAGTTAATGCTGTTAGAAAATGGATAGTTCAAGAAGGGCAGGAATTAGAGATCAGTATTAGGTGCAGATAAGCTTCTTTGCCTCTGCAGTGCTGGCTGTTTAACATTCATGGGAAAGTAATCATCAAACAACGTTATCGCAGCTCTGTTGACAGCTGAGGAACATCATATCAGTATGATAATTTTTTATTGCTGTGAGCAAAAAACCATATTTTTCTCATGTCCATTACTGTGATCCAAGCTTTTTAGTATGGACATTGCAAACGTACAGTTCTCAAACAAGGTTTAATTTCCTCTCTACCTCCCCACCCACCTCCCCCCTGTGCCCCTACACACCTACCCACCCACCACCCCCCCACCCCCCACCCCCCACTCCTCTACCTCCACATTGCAATAGAGGGTTTTGAACGTGTTTGCTGATAAAAACATAAGTGTTCAAATAGCCTAGTCTTGTCACGAGCACAGCATCATTTCATAGACTGAGTACCGCTGACTTTGATGGTAGGAATTTAGACCACAATGTCAAAAGCCACAGATTAACTCCTTAATGAGAGGGATGTCTATCTCTCGCAGCAGAAATCTCCAATTCCATTTGACCATTGAGCTCCAAATGAATCAATCTAACACTCCGATAATCTCTCACTAGAGGCTATGTCCTTATCAGAGAGCTCAATGTTTTAGATGCCTTTCAAAACTGCACAACCATAAGAACTTCGTGGAGTCCCGTAGCATAGTGGTTAGCGCACTTGTGACCCAAGCGAGAGGACCCGGCTTCGATTCCTGGGTGGGGTGACACCTTAGGCCCGTTTTCGTACCCCACACGCCTCTGTCAACCTAGCAGTAAGTAGGAACCCGGTTGGTAGTTGATTGGCAGATCGCTTTCTGGTGGTCATAAACCCTCAAAAAAAATTAGGTCACTCAATCCATGACTGTTTGTGGGATGCTGCTGTGCGCAATTGGCTGTTGTGTTTTGCTCACAAAATACACAGTCAGTGCACTTTATCATGTTTTCGAGACGTCTCAAAGCGTTTCACAGAATATGCTGCAAAGTGAATTGACTGAATATTTTGTGGGCGAAACGCGGCAGCCAATTGCGCACAGCAGCATCCCACGAACAGTTGTGGATTGAGTGACATTATTATAATTGATAATTATTATTTTTAAGATCCTGTAGTTTTAGTAAAATCCTGTGAAGCTCTTTGAGACATTTTGACAATGTGATAAGATGCTATATCAAATGTGAGTATTATTACTATTATTATAAGTCAAAGAATTTTCTGTACCAAATGCAGTGTTCAGTCTTTTCATTTAATGGTAACTGTTTAAATGAAGTTTGAAGTTAATAATAATAATAATAATAATAATCCTTGCATTTGATATAGCGCTTTTCACGTTGGGAGGACGTCCCAAAGCGCTTCACAGAACACACTGTAAAGTGAATTGACTGTATATTTGTGGGCGAAGTTGTTTCAAAGTGTTTCACAACCACAGACTTCAGGTGCCTTATAAATAATACTTGTGGTGACATATCTTAACTCATCAAATTTATGATCATTTAACTAGCATATTGCGCACATTTTAATTTATTATTATTTCGCACGTGCGGACGTGTGTACATCAAATGCATTCTTTGCAATTGCAAATCATGTGTATTAAAATCTCTGCCTTGGCTTGTCCTATAAATTCTAAGGTAAAATAAAGCCAAATCTGCAAATCAGGCTTGTTGACGTACGGTGTGTAATTATTGCTCGAAATCCTGTTCCCATGCTTGCGAAAACTTGTACGGGTTCTGTGCTTTAGATAATAGCGTGCCTATTACTAACTGTTTAGCTTGCCATTTAGCCTTAAACACTGAGCTGGCTACACAATCGCTACAATGAGTTTTAAGGTGAGAGATTAGCGAGATTAGGTGTTGAGGTTGATTCGGCTTTTTAAGGATAAAGCTTATGATTGTCTTTGAGGTATTTTGGATCCTTCCTGAAAGAAAGTAGCGTTTTAGCTGTCATTCTCTCTCCGCGATACAATGTCGGCAATCTAGTCCCTCAGGGGCAATGTCTTGACCCATCGAAACAGGATTGCGCTACAGCCAAGAGTCGTCAAAACGACACAAGCTGGTAAACGGGTCAATGTATAATAATAATAATAATAATAATCCTTGCTATTTGATATAGCGCCTTATCGCGTCTTCGAGACGTCCCAAAGCGCTTCACGGAATGTGCTGTAAAATGAATTGACTGTATATTTTGTGGGCGAAACGCAGCAAACAGTCGTGGCCCCACGTTGCTCAACTTGCCCAATATTTCGCCCTGCCTGGGTATCGAACCCAGGTCCTCTTGCTTGCGAGGCGAGCGCTCTAGTCACTGAGCTACAGGACTTCACGATAACCACACTAAAAGCCATCACTTACAGCAATTCAACTGTTGGTCGTATTTGAACCCACATTGGTGTCTTGTTACAACTGCCTTGCAACACATTGCCAGGACGAAGCACTCGCTGTAACACATAATAGTATAATAATCCTTGCATTTGATATAGAGCTTTTTCACGCCTTCGAGACGTCTCAAAGCGCTTCACAGAATATACCATAAACTGAAATTTCTTTATATTTGTGGGCGAAACGCGGCAGCCAATTGCACACAACCGTGGATTGAAGTGACCAATTTATTATCTTTTCTTGAGGGATTATTATCAGGCATGTGGAGTAAGGAAACTTTCCCAAGATTTCGCCCCCTACCAGGAATCAAACTCAGGTCTCTTGCTTGCGAGTCGAGTGCTCTAACCACTGAGCTACAGGACCCTACAGGAATACAGGACAAAGTACATTGCATTACCATTAAATTGCATGTTTGACTCTGCTGAACATATGCGCAGCACAAGAGCTTTGCAATATCAAAGCTTTTGGCTCCCCAAGCCTTGGCTCTTGCCAACCTGCACCTAATATTTTCTGGAATTAGGTAAGAAGGAGGCGTCCCTCCAGGGAGAGAGTCAGTATTCCATTCGAACAATCTATCTCTGAGTTTTCCATGTGTAGGAGGATGGAAATCTCAGCTTGGTTTGGATACTCTTAAGCATTGGGGTTGGGTTTCCACGTGTCTCAGATTCCCAGCTGACCCCAAAATAATAAAAAATGACACAGAATGATAGTTCTTGACAGAATCAAGTAAGATCGATTGTGCTTTATTTCCAATATCCACCGTACGCTTGTCGGTCTTTGTTTCAGTGGCCAAGGTCTTTGTTGCATGATATTCTTCTTGGAGTTTAACTCAGTCACTAATACTTTTACACACACATGAATGCCAGTAGGGTAATGCCAATCTGTTTGTTCTTCCTTAGCCATTTCAATACGTCAGTCAGTAGGCATTCCTGTTGAGTGAATGTTTCTGACAACGTAGGTGAAATATTGTGGCAAAACGATTCTTCATTTAAAAGCCATCAACTTCCATTTTCATGAACCTTAGTCTCTCACACTCATTCACTGTCACGTTGTCATACAAATCTAGAATTTATGAACTGTAAAATGCCATTACAAATTAGCTGTATGACTAAATATGGCCTACTTTAGAGTGATGGATGGCTACATCTAGCCTTCCAAATGGCATGTTTTGTACTGGGTAAGGAACAGGCGAAGGCAGCCAAACATGATCTTTGGCTGGAAAAGTTTGGTACTGGCCCAAATTCTATGAGAGGCGGCATAAATCATCTTACATTTGCCAAGAGCAACAACAACAACTTGCATTTGCATAGCGACCCTCACAAAGGGTAGCATCCTAGACCGCTTGGCAGTGGCGGAGCACAACATTAGCTCCAGCCCATACCTCACTGGCTCTTCCAACTGAAAGTTTGGTAAAGCCTTCTGAAATAGGTCANCCCCCCCACTCCATCCCCACTTTGCAAGTATCCCCTCAAGACTCCTGTAGTGTAGTGGTTAGAGCACTTGCCTGTCAAACAAGTGGGCCCGAGTTCGATTTCCGGGCTGGTTGAAACCTTGGACATGTTTCCTTACCACGCACGCCTCTGTTTACCTCGTAGTAAATAGGAACCCACTTGTTAGTCAATTGGCGGATCGCTTTCCGGGGGTAATAATTCCTCCAAAAAAAAAATGGTCTTTCAATCCACGACTATTTGTGGGACACTGCTGTGCGCAATTGGCTTTCCACGTTTCGCCCACAAAATATACAATCACTACACTTTGCAGTATATTCTGTGAAGCGCTTTGAGACGTTCTCTCCAAATTAAAGGTGCTATACCAAATGTAAGGATTTTTATTATTATTACTGCCTCTATGACCACACTGATGTAGTTCGCCATAATAGTAAAATTAGAGCTATGGCATTTAGCAGTGAAATCAGGAGGCAGTTTTTCATTCAAAGGGTAGTGGAAATCTAGAACTCTCTCCCCAAAATGCTGATCCATTCACATTTTCAAGACTGAGGTGAATAGATATTTGTTAGGTCAGGGTATCAAGGGATACGGGGCAAGGGCGGGTAATTGGACTTGGGGTACAGATCAGCCATGATCTTATAGAATGGCGGAACAGACTCGAGGAGCTGAATGGCCTACTCCCGTTTCTATGTTTCTATGATCCCGGAGGTACAATGAACCATGACAAGGGCAGTGGGGCGGGTGAAGGAGAAATAGAAAATCAATTAAAATAGGAATGGGCGCGGTATAATTTATAACATACTGTTTCACTGCTTCGGAAGTCGTGCATTACTCAACAAAGTAAAACAAGGACGCTAATGATTTGAATGAAATTGGTTTGCAGGATCCAGCTTGCACACTATTTCCCTGACGCACTTTTGGTCTTGGGCAGTTTTTTTTCTGAATAATGTACCACTAGTGCTATTCCTCGGATTAGAATGGAGGCAGAGCACTGCATAAAGAGGATATTTTCTGCCAGTCTGAACACAGCTAGCTGTAGCAGCGCCATCCAAAGCAATATAAAATACAAGCTCTCCTTCTCTAAAAAAAATAATCCTTGCATTTGACACAATGAACGCCATTCACGCCAGTGACCAATTATACCTGAGGGCTCATCGGCCAGGACACTGGGAGAGAGAAACTCCCTTCTCTATTCAGACAGTGCTGTGGGATCTTTAACATCCGCCTGAACAGGCAGATAATAATAATAATAATAGTATAATAAACCTTGCATTTGACACAGCGCCTTATCACGTCTTCGAGACGTCTCAAAGCGCTTCACAGAATACACTGTAAAGTGAATTGACTGTATATTCATGGGTGAAACCCGGCAGCCAATTGCGCACAGCAGTGTCCCACAAACAGTCGTGGATTGAGTGACCAATTTATTATTATTATTATTTTGAAGGAATTATTATCCCCGGAAAAGTGATCTGCCAATTGACTGTGAAGTGTAAAATAAGGAAATTTGGCTATCGTTCCGCCCTGTCGGGTATCAAACTCAGGTCTCTCGTTTGCGAGGCGAGTGCTCTAACCCCTGAGCTGCAGGACGCCACTTAATGTCACATCCGAAGGACGGCTGCTTTGGCAAAGCATCACCCCCCCACCACCAACCCCCCACCCCACACACACCCACACACACACACGTACAGCGCTGCACTGGAGTATCAGCCTAGACTATGAGCTCAAAGTCCCGATGTAAAGTATTCCAAGGTTCTCGGATTGCGTTTAGAAAAATAATAGCTGAAAAGAGTTACATTCGCAGGATTAAAAAGACTTTTTTTCAAAATATCCTGCGTGGCAAAGCATATAGGCAAAGTATATTTGTGTGACGGACGGCATTTCTTAGCAGCTTTCCCAATGTAGCTTAAAGAGTCCAGCAAAAAAGATATTGAAGAAAGCACTGAGTTCCTTTTTATTCCCAAAGACACTTCAATAACACCCTCTACTAACCTTCCCCCACCCACCCACCCCCATTCCTAGTACCGCAATATCAGCCAAAGTATATTCAAAGACCTGAGGCCTCATGAATGAATTAGCGGCGAACATATTTTAATTTCATCTCTTGCCCGAAGAGGCAGCTGCTGCTTAAATCTCACAAGGTTTCCAAATGCAAAGAGCAGTCATTAAAGAACTCTGTGTGTATGTATGTGTCTGGGGTTAGCTTTGGGGTTTGTGTCTTAAGAATAATAATAATAATAATCCTTGTATTTGATATAGCGCCTTATCACGTCTTCGAGACATCTCAAAGCGCTTCACAGAATATACTGTAAAGTGAAATGACTGTATATATTGTGGGTGAAACGCGGTAGCCAATTGCGCACAGCAGTGTCCCACAACAGTCGTGGATTGAGTGATCAATTTATTTTTTATTTTGAAAGGATTATTAGCCCCAGAAAAGCGATCAGCCAATCGACCAACTATTGGGTTCCCACTTAACGCAAGATAAACAGAGGTGTGTGGAATAAGGAAATTTTCCCAACATTTCGCTCTGCCTGGGAATTAAAACGGGGTCCTCTTGCTTGTGAGGTGAGTGCTCTAACCACGAAGCAGCAGGACTCCACAGAGCACCGTTTCCCTCTAGATGTTGTTTCCAGTAATAATCAATAGGTGCCACTCTAAGGAGGCTCTGAAAGGAGGAATCGTTGACCATCGCTGAAAGTCCTGTAGCTTTGTGGTTAGAGCACTGGGTTCGATTTCCGGGCATTGTGAAATCTTAGGTAAGTTTCCTTACTCCACACGCCTCTGTTTACCTAGCAGTAAGTAGAAGCCTGCTAGTCAATTGACGGATTGCTTTTCTGGGGATAATAATCCCTTCAAAAATAAAATAAATAAATAAAATAATAATAATTTGGTCTCTCAATCCACGACTGTTTGTGGGACGCTGCTGTGCGCAATTGGCTGCCGCGTTTCACCGACAAAATATGCAGTTAATTCACTTCACATAATATTCTGTGCAGCGCTTTGAGACATCTCCAAGATGTTGTAAGGCGCGACATCAAATGCAAGGATTATTATTACTGAAGGTTCTTTTTGTCACCATAAAACAAAATAGCAAGAGTTTGCTACTGTACCATTTATAAAGATGGTAATAAATGGGGCGAGATAAAGAGGAGGAGGGGGGTGAAAATTTTTGAAAATGATAGCTGTGGAGTTTGAGCGAACAAAATTGAATGGAGTGCAATAATTACCGAGGTATCACCTGGATCAGCCCTTGTTAAACTGTTTTTCAGTTTTACCACCTGCTAATTCCTGGTCACATATTGAAACTTCTTCTCCCACCACCTTGTAAGATATACTATAGCACAGTTGTTAGAGCATTCACCTCGCAAGCATTTCTGTTTCCCGGGTAGGGCAAAACCTTTGGCAGGATTGCTTACTCCACACGCCTCTGCTTACCTAGCAGTAAGTATGAAAGAAGCCTGGACTGTTGATCGACACATTGGTAAGAGTGTCTCCAGTGACAGGGATAATAATTAGGGTGGGGACCCCAACACAGGCCATTGTGAACTCCAAGCCCTAAGGGAAATGAGAAGAGCCTCGTAGCTTCAAAAACTTAATTACACTCTTATTACTAAAAGTTTTATGAAGGGCGGGGGTTATTTCCATGAGACTCTGTTCCAATAATGAGCCATTTCTGCTTCAGTTGAAACTGCTGGATGAATGTACAGGACAGAGTGTATTGGACATGAATTTTCTTGTGAAAGACTTTCTTTTCACCTCATTCTCTGAATCAATGCGATATAATCATCTTGAACTATTGAAGAAGCTTGGAAACATTCGAAAGGCTCGGTCCACTTGCTCTCCATAGATATGCAGAGGGAGCGCAGAATCAAGTATTCAATGACTGTCACTGATGAGTTACTGTGCAGGTTTGACTCTCATCCGATGAACCCAAGTGACAAAGATTTGACATAACATCAAGGTGAGCCGTTGTCGCCAAAGAAAATAATTAAAGCCTTGCCACAATTCACATGTGCCCTTTTTTTATACTAATGTACTTCATGTTCTGCACATCAAGCAATAAATCTTTCAAATACAACAGCTGCTACCCTTTACAGTAAATCCTGTGAAGCGCATTGAGATGTCCTCCTGACATGAAAGGCGGTATATCAAATGCAAGGATCATCGTTGCTATTTAGCTGATTGCTTTTGGCAGGTTTCACAAATTACTGGCTTCCAAATTAGCAGCACAACTAGCAGTAAGTAGGAACTGGTTTGTCAATTGATTGGTGGATCACTTTCCGGGAGTAATAATCCCTTCAAAAGACAACAATAATAATTTGGTCACTCAATCCACGACTGCTTGTGGGACACCGCTGTGCACAATTGGCTGCTGCATCTCTCCCACAAGATACACAGTCACTACACTTTTTTAAAAAAAGGATGCTATGTATCCTGGGAAGCGCTTTGAAACATCTCAACGACACGATAAGGCACTGGATCAAATGCAAGGATTATTGATATTCTAAATTAACACTGAATTGTAGGTTTCTGCACAGTCTTAAAGATGAATGCAAAAAAAGGTCTGTATTTGGACATAATCCCATGGCTCACAATAACTGAAAGCAACCTCGTTAAGCGATTGATTCAACTTAATGAGAAAAGGCCATTATACTATCAAGGACTGCAATGAAATGCACCAAATGTACTTAGAGATCCCAAGCCATCTTAAACTATTTTAATGTGCGGCAATTTGTATACATCTTGATAGCGATTTACCATGGTAAATTACAATCTAAAACTTCTTTGATGAAGGCGCTTTCTTTGATTTTTGTCTTTCAATAAACTTTTATCGCGTCTTAACAGAAACACTCCCAACAATCCCGGGAAAACAATTTCCATTCCGAATACATGTACACATGTGTTGCCTCTCCCTGTGTTCAACAGGGCAATTCTATGTACACTACTTGCTTTGCAATGAGATGATGGCTGTAATTAAAAGTGGAAACTGAATAACAGTAAAAATTTAATTAAAAAACTGTCCCTGATGGCAGCCGCAAGTAATTATTTAAGTGCCCCCATTCTTTCTCAGATCTTCACACTATTTTTAGAATTCCAAACTTTGCTCAAAAAAACCTGATAGAGGAGCCCATTCATTAAAAGCTCAATCGAACACGAAATTACTATGCATTCACAGACTTAAGATCTTTCCAAGATACAATCTGTGCAAACAATGGTCATTTTACAGTTGATTTTTTTGGGTACAGGTATCCTTTTCTGTGGTCGATCAAAGGGTGATTTTTTTTCTCTCTCTCTCTCTCCTATCTCTCTTTCCCTCTCTCTCTCTCTCTCTCTCTCTCTCTCTGTCTTTCTTCCTTTTCTCTCCCTCTCTCTCTTTTTCACTCTCTTTCTCTACGTTCCTAATTCTCTTTTTGCTGTAAAATGTGTCTCCTGCTGTGAGCCACTTCATTAAATCATGTTGGTGTCCGATCCTCAGTAAGTCTCCGGTGAGTGCTGTGAGGCTATTGAACCGTAGGGGTAGGGGGGCTATCACAGCTGATCCCAATCTATCTTCACCCAATGTTCTCACGCACTTTCCATGGATGGAGCACTGGATAATGATCATGAGTGGCAAACGTGGCTGACTTTTTATAACACTGAGCAACACCGTGGCAATTCTTGTTACTTTCTTTTTGAGGAGGGAGGCGGTGGGAATTATTGGCGTATTTTAACCCTTGAATACCAATGGTACCAAGCAAAGGGAGTTTATCTAAGGTGCGCTGGACAACAATCTCCCCAAATGAAACTGACCGCTCACTTCACAGCTCTTTATGTGACTTTGCTGTGTGCAAACTAGCTACCAAGTTTCTCTACACATACACAGTCCGTTACTTCACAATAAATATCCTGTGAAGTGCTTTAGAAATGTCTCGACGCTGTGCTAAGGTGCTAAATCAAATGCAAGGATTATTATTATTATTATAATGTCTATTCTGTAAGAGCATTCTATTTAGTCCCACTCCCGGCCTTTTCCCCATATCCTTTTATATTTTTTCTTCCTAACTACTTGCATCATTCTTTTTCAAAAAAATAAAACTCCTGTGTATTCTGTTTCAACCATTTATGAAAAAAAAATACCCTTTTCTCCTAACCTCTACCTTGGCTGTTTTGGGAATGATCTAACATTAATTTATACCTTCTAGTTACTAACGACTGACTTGTGCAGGTCCCTTTGCCTGTAGAATAAAAACATTCCATTCAACAACTTTCTGTACTGTGTCCTCTTTACACAATAGGAGTGCTACACTGTCTTGAAGCCTTGTTGAATGTGTGAAGACTTACCTTGAGATAGATATGTATAATGGTCTCTATTTCTGTGCTCAGGGGAGTATTATGAAGTGGGACAATTGTCGGGCTCCAGTTTCTACGATTACAGCTGCGGCGCATCAAAACATAGCCCGAATCTATCTCATGACAGCATTTCATAGGAATGATAATAATATAATATTAATCCTTGCATTTAGCGCCTTTCGCGTCAGGAGGACGTCTGAAAGTGCTTCACAGGTAATGGCTGTACAGTGTGGCCGAAGCAATACATTAATCTCCAATGCAATACAATTCACGTGCCATGGGATTCAGAACGTTTTATAATGTGAATAGATCCAGCCTTTTGGGGGAGAGAGAGAGAGAGAGAGATCCAAATTTCCACTACCCTTTTGGGTGAAAAACTGCCTCCTGATTTCATTCCTAAACAGCCTGGCTCTAATTCACTCTGTTGTGGGACTGGCAGATCTGACAAGATTCACTGTGCCATGCCTCAGTGCATTAGAGCACCAGCTACTCATTGCTCTTGTCTGATAGTATCAAATTTATACCATTTGTCTAACGCAGGGAGTCACGGGTAACACATTCTCAAATTATTTCTGAGCGGTGCGAGACCACCAAGAGGAAGCACTTGAGAATTCTTACACTGATTACCAAATGTAGAAACAATTAACGTGCATTTCCTTTCAATGGTATCAATTTTTATGGGTATATTATTTTGTCTCTTGGGTATTGTCTCTTGCCTCTCCCTCCCTCTTTTTCTTACCCCTTTTCTCGATCATTCTGGGACTCCCTGTGCTCTCTCCCTTCCTCCCTCCCCGCTTATTTATTTTATTAATTATTAACAAGTGCTCTGAGAGTCTACCCCAAGTGAAGGGTGCTCTGTAAATGCAAGTTGTTGGGTTAGGGCACGTCTCAAAATGTACAGGGTGACCAAAAAGTCGTGATACCATTACGCTGTCCAATAAGTCTTAAAGAAATGATGATATTTTTGTTACAGGATTCTGGTTTTGTTACAGCTACAGTTCTCCAGCAGTAAATCAGCAGTAAGTAGACACCGGCTATATATTAAGCTTTGGCTGCGGTTTGGGGTGGGTGTGGTTGGGTGGTGGGGGGGGTGGTATTAAGTCTTGCTCACAGTTTGGGGTGAAACTGTCATGGATGCTATTGCTTCCCGCTGATTAATAACCTAGTAGGCCAGCTCCCCGCTCCACTGTACATGGGAAGGACCGGGGTGGGGAGGGGGCGGGGGGGGTGGTCTATGGCCTGAGCTCTCTCTCTCTAAGTACCGTGAGGTTGGAAAGATGCAGTTGACAGATGGCAGGCGACCGTGGAGGAACACCTGCAACACCTGACACCAGATCAGTCGTCAGGGGAGCAATATGTAATGTGTGTCAGGTTAAATGTGATCCACCCCTGCAGCTTACACCACTGCTGCCAGTGGAAACAATACCAAACAATACAAATCCACGAGACTCCTGATAACTCATCACTCCAAGGGGAAAGGGGCTGGGCGATAAGTTATTAGGAGCGGCGAGTTAGGCATATGTACAGGGTGACCAAAAGGTCATCATACCATTACAATGTCTAATAAGTCTTAAAGAAACGATGATTCTTTTTAAGATAAGGGGGTAGTTATCCTGACTTTTTGGTCAACCTATATATATGTGTATACATGAATGAATGCGGTCAGGACATTGACAGCACATTGACTTAAGAGGTAAACACAAGTTAAACCAGAGTTGAGTTGGTAAGGAATTGACTGTTATTCATATTTGTTTCACTCAGTTGGGATGATTGTTGGGATGTGGAATGCTCTGACAAGTAGAGTGGGAGAGGCGGAGTCCATTGTGGATTTCAAGAGGGAAGTAGACAGGTATAGGAAGAGTAGAGGCTCAAAGGGATATAGAGACAGAGCAGGGTAGTGGGATTAAATGAACACCTTGCTCCGAGAGGTGGTGCAGGGTCAATAGTCTGAATAATAATAACAATAATCCTTGCATTTGATTTAATGCCTTATTGCGTCTTCAAGATGTCTCAAAGCGCTTCACAAAACATAATGCAAACAAACTTGACTGTATATTTTGTGGGCGAAACCCAGCAGCCAATTACACACAGCAGTGTCCCACAAACAGTTGTGGATTGAGTGACCAAATTATTATTTTTTTGAAGGGAATATTACCTCCGGAAAAGCGATCCACCAATCGATTAACAACCAGGTTCCTACTCATAATAATAATCCTTGCATTTGATATAGCACTTTTCACGTCTTCTAGATGTCTCAAAGCTACTTACTGCTAGTAAACAGAGACGGGTGGAGTAAGGAAACTTGCCTAACGTTTTGCCCTGCCTGGGAATCAAACCCAGTTCCTCTCGTTTGTGAGGCGAGTGCTCTAACCATTAAGCTACAGGACTTCACAGATAGACAGGTGTAGACAGGTGGGATTGAATGAACACTTTGCTCTGAGAAGTGGAACACAGTCAATAGTCTGAATGGACTCTTTCTGCACTGTAACTTTCTATGATTCTATGATTTATACATTTGCTTAGTAGAACCATTGTGACTCATTCTAAGCTTCGGTTCATCCTCTCAAAATTAATATAGTAATCTGTGCAATTGGGTTCACGTTCCCCCACTTTGAGGTTCTGAGCTCACAGTCTAAGCTGACTGTCCAGCGTAGTGCTGGGGGAATGGCTGCATTGTCGGATGTGCCGTCCTCAGGATCAGAGATGTTAAACCCGAGATCCTATCTGTTAGGTGGACGTTAAAGATCCCACGGCAATATTTGAAAAGAGAAGGCAGTTTCTATCCAGAATCCTGGCCAACAATCCCGCCAGATAAAGTCAGTCACTCGCTTTACCACTGTTTTGTGGGACATTGCTGGGTGCAAATTGGCAACCTCGTTTGCCTACAAAGTCGCCACAGTCACTACACTTAACAGTCAAAGCGGTTTGAGACATCCTCCTGACATGAAAGGCATTGTATCAAAGGCAAGGTTTATTATTCAACCTCCATAATTAATAATCTCTCATTACATATGCTTTTCTACATTTAAACTTGGTTCTAAGTGGATGGTGAAGCAAAATAAATAGGGCTGTAGAAGCAGAGTGTCTGTAACCAGCGGCTCAGAGAGACAAAGGCCACAGCTGTTGGGTTCTTTTACACCATCCATTGCCCTGGTGCCTTTCTGTCCATCTTTTCCTAACAACTGTCAGGAACACAGAATGACTATCAAACATTAATGCAGCACAAAAAAAGATCCAGGGGATACAGAGGCGATTTTTTTTTAACAAGCCAAGTCTGTGAAGCACTTTGGGACATCTAGAAGACGTGAAAAGCGCTATATCAAATGCAAGGATTATTATTATTAAAACATACACATTAACCTAACATCTCCAAGTGACATTTATCCAATGATAATAACAATAATCCTCGCATTTGATGCAGCACCTTATTACATCATCGAGACATCTCAAACCGCTTCACAGAATATCCTGTAAAGTGAATCGACTGTATTTTTTGTTGGCGAAACACGGCAGCCAATGGCACTCAGCAGTGTCTTACAAACGGTCACGGATTCAGTGACCAATTATTATTTTTTAAAAATATCTTGTTTTTTAAGGAATTTTTATCCCCGGAAAAGTGATCCAACAATTGACTAACAACTGGGTTCCTACTTACTAGGTAAATGGAGGCTTGTGGAGTAAGAAAACTTGCCCAATGTTTCCCACTGCCTGGGAATCTAACCCAGGTCTCTCGGTTGCGAGGCGAGTGCTCTAACCACTAAGCTACAGAACTGCACGTTGCTTCTGCACATTGGCTTCGCTCCAAAACCTTCATTTTATGTGAATGTGTTAAATGTGTTTAAGGCCGTGATATCTGGTATTCTTTACCTCCATTAGAAAGAGCCTTACTTTTTTTTTCCAAGGAATTTTTGTCAAATTGATATCCACAAACAAAAAAAGCTCTGTAACTGAACCTTTACCACTCGTTAGATTGCAGCAAAGAATTGCAGGTTAAGAACTAATGTGGCTGTTAGTAAAGTTGAGACGGCTAAATAGGTCCATAATTAAGTAATATAATATTCCTGATACCATTTATCTGATTCGGAAAAAAACAGTACTGTCTAAAGCTATCTTGAGCTGGAGTGCTCGAATGGGTATTAACCCATTTTACCAAGTCATTTTACAGGAAGGCTTCAATTAATGGTAAGCATAAGTGACTTCATTCATGTTAAAGTGTAGAAAACATCATGCTTTTTTTTGTGTGTGCTGCGTACTATTTTTTCCCTCACCGTGAAACTTAAATCTAATTTTTAAAACACACCTCATCTCATTTGGCCGTGCTTTGCGGTGGCTTTGGCTGTTAAGTGAATTGTAAAGTGTTCGAGTTCCCTTTACGTGCAAAACACACATGCCGTCTGTACCGTATAGGTGAATGCCACTTTACCAAGAACCCACTTCAGGGCAGAATGTAATTTGCTCTTTGTTAAGGGAAGGCTCAGCCATGGAAATTCAATAGATCCATTGTCCACCTTTTCTCTCCTAAATGAATCCTGAACGACTTAAACGCCGCGGCTCTTTCTGTATAATTTTAAAACGTTTCTTTTATATTGCGATGATTAACCAGGTGCTTGGGCGCTTTCTTCTCCAGCAATGCCCTTGCCCTTTAGCTTGGAATGAACTAAAAAGATCTGAACACCCACCTTTCATTTACATTCGGGCTCTACAGAAAACTGGGGCTGTGAGATCTCTCCTGCAAGCTAAGTGTTAGGATGCTATTTTACGATGCAAACTTTCCCTGAATTACTTTTTTACAAATAGGTCTTTGTTCTTTGATCAGTTGAGATCTGCATCCACCCGCCTATGTGGCATCTGAGTCAGAAGATTGGGGGTTCAAGACCTATGTCAGGATTTGGAAGTCATACAGTCTATGCTGACACTTCAATGCAGTGCTGCGGTTGGGCTGCATTGTTGGCATTGCCATCTGTCAGACGAGACGTTAAACCAAGGTGCTGTGTGCCTATTCATATAGATGTTAAAGATCTCTGAACACTTTTCAAAAAGAGAAGGGAGTTTCTCTCTCTCTCTCTCCCGGTGTCTTGGCCAACAATCCCCCCAGATAAAATTTGTCGTTCACTTTGTGGCTGATTGGGAGATGTTGCTGTGCACAAATTGGCTGCTGCATTCACCAACAAAATACACAGTCATTCAACTTGATAGCGTACAGTACAGTGAATCAGGTAAGCAGGATGTATCCCTCCAGAGAGAGAGAGAGAGAGTGCATATCCCATTCCCATTCTATGGGATTTCCACGTGTTGATGGGATGAATGGAATTCTCAGCTGGGTTTGGATACTCTTAAGCACAGTGATAGGTTTCCGCATATGTCAGACACCTGGTTGACCAAAAGAAAGGTACAGTATGAAACGTTTAAATATTTGGAGAACGTTTACAGTATGAAACGTTTAAACATTTCATGTCCTTCTGACATGAAATGGCGCTGGATCAAATGTAAGGATTATTGTTATTTAATGGCTATTGTATTTGCCTACAAACAAAAAATTGCCAGTAACTCCCCCCCTTCTTCTTTGGCTTTCTTACAACTGAAAGTGTGTGGTTAAACTGGATTTTCCTGGGCTAAAATGAATGTAAATTTCCCACCATCTCCTGCGAGCTACATTATTCCAGACGCCAACAAGTCATCTGAAAGCCCAGAGTATCTCCAAGAATGTCGGGCCGGGTTACTGGTGCGGTGAAGAGAATTACATCCACAGCAGAGAATCATATCAACCAGCAATCCATTGGTTACTTAAACACTTCAATCTGCTCTCTGTGAAGTCTCACCACAGTCCCACATCAAAGAAAACCTTTTGAAGTTCCATAAACTGGGGTAAGTATCTGCTCAAGAACAATATTGAAAGATATAGGGTAAGGTGCAAATACTCAATAATATATTTTCTGTGGGGTCCCTGGGATGGGAAGTGCAGATCTTGAGACTGGAGCAGAGGAGAAAAGGAGCATTTTATGCCAAAGCAATGAGATTAGGTTCTCTTGCGGTGTTTACTAATAATCTAGAGCGGCTGCTTGTTTATCTTGTGGTGATCCCATTGGGTGATAGGTTGGATGAGGGTTTGCAAGAGCAAATGGATCCGTGCTTCACTGTGGGATTTGCTGGCCATTACGTCTCCCTTTCGCTCCTCTTTCGAGCACAACACAGGATTGTCCGTCCTTCCAAGGAAACGTTAAACTGAGGTCCCGTCTGCCTGTTCGGGTGGACGTTAAAGATCTTTTTGGCGCTATTCCAAAAGAAATGGGTCTTTTTCCCAGTGTCCTGGCCAAAAATCCCCCAAATAAAATTGATCCTCGCTGTTTGCAGGACACTGCTTGGTGCAAATTGTCTGCCGAGTTAGCTTACAAAATACATAAGCACTACATTTTACAGTGAATCCTGTGAAGCACTTTGATGTATTTTGGTGAGGTGATAAGACGTTATATCAAAAAAACGTAATTAATATTATTAGTCTAATAGTAGTGTTTCACTCACAAAATAAACAGTCGATTCACTTTATAGTGTATCCTGTGAAGTGTTTTGAGATGTTTCAACAATATGATAAGCCACTATATCAAATGCAAGGATTATTATTACTATTATTATTATTATAATAATTACCATAATTGTACCTTTCTGAGTCCTATTATGCACAAGTTGACATGGAACTGATACAAAGAAAGTCTCCATTTGTCATTGTTCCCACTGTTGTGACTGATGGAAAACATTTAGAGATTTAAAGACATGGAGAGAAAAAAAAGCTCAGCATCAGAAACAAAAAGCGAAGAAAGTGCCAAGAGTGAGTTAGTATAACGACGTGTTTTCGCGCAACGCGTTTATACAGTACTCTCAGATCGTAAATGACAGGCCTGTGTGCATTATCGAATAATCCAATGAAAAAATGTTGCCAGCAATGAGGAAGGAGATGTCAAATAGAATAATTGGAGCTAATAGTGGGGTAATTATGCTTGGCTCTGTTTACAAAAAGAGCCCCTTTGGTTGAATCGCATGCAAACCTGCAAGCTGCATTCCTGGAGAAGGCAATACAAGACCACAAGTGGGAGGAAATAGCAGTTATATACAATGGGTAAAGCGCGGAAAAAAAACAGCCATTCAGCCCAATGAGTCACTGCCGGTATTTGCGCACCACATGTGCCACTCAATCCCTCCTATTCTTCCTCTCCTGGGCTCTCCTCTATTCCCTTCTCCCTCACATTTGCATCAGGTTTCCTCTTAAATACTTAAATCTTCAAAATAAAAATAATAAAATTTGGTCACTCACTCCACAACTGTTTGTGGGACGCTGCTGTGCACAATTGGCTGCTGCATCTCGCCCACAAAAATACACAGTCACTACATTTTACAGTATATTCTGCGAAGCGCTTTGAGGCGTCTTGAAGACATGATGAGGCGCTATATCACATGCATGGATTATTATTGTTGTTATAAATGCGTTGATGCTTTTTGGTTCATCTACAGCTTCTGACACCATACCCTCTACGTGAAGAAGTTCCTCCTAAACTCCTTTCTCTTTTCAAGTAACGCCATGGGATCTTCGATGTCTTGAACAGATCCTCTCTGAAGGATGCAAAACACAGCTGCTCATTTACTCGCTCAGCACTAACTGCACTAGGGAGTCAGTCTAGACTGTGAGCTCAAAGTCCAGACATGGGGCTTGAAGCTACAATGTTCTGACTCAGAGGCAGGCGGGAGACCTATCAACTGAGCCAAGCCGACACCAAACCGAGAGCTACAGCAAAACCGCTTCGAAATGGACTGAACTTATCGTTGCCCAAATTTTGGACACTCTGAAAGGTGACATTCATTCAATAAGTGGGTGGAATTTCACTCCAAATGCTGCGCTCTCCCACTCCCACCCTTGTAATGAATCTCTCTACCAGAGGGAAGAGTACCTCAAATACCTCAAACATGCACGTCAGTCACTGTATTATATATGACTAAAGCCTTCAACAATATTTATTGCACCAGCCACTGGATTCTCGCGACTTGGCTCAGGGTAATCAATGACAGGAACAGGTTGCCGGGAAAGTAGGTAGAGACCAGGACACTGGACTCATTTAAAAAGCAGCTTGATACTGTGACATGGGAGACAGTATGATGGGTGTTCTGGAAGAATGGGATCGGACGGGCTGAAGGGCCCTCTTTAGCGAAAGCAATCTTGTGATCTTGTGAGCGTGTAAATCCTATAAGTCAGGGCCATGATGAATAGGGATCTCCTAACCAGACAAAGGATGGGAGGTTTGCCAATCAGTGTTTGCCACTGCAAGCTGGTAAAATCCAGCAATTGTCCCAACAACTGAGCAAAGAGCACCAGAAGTTCACGAGCTTGGCTCTTACTAACTTGCACCAAGCCTAATACTCTCCGGGATTAGGTGAGCAGGATGCATTCCAGCCAATTGCAAGTTGTGAGTTTGGCTTTCCATAGCATGTTGGTTAAAGTACCTGCCTCGCAGGCGAAAGGACCTGGGTTCGATTCCCGGGCGGGGCGAAACCTTAGGCAGGTTTCCTTACTCCACGCACCTCTGTTTACCCAGCAGTAAGAAGGAACCCGGTTGTTAGTCGATTGGCAGTTCACTTTTCCGGCAGCAATCACCCCTTCCAAAAAAAAAAAATAATTTGGTCACTCAATCCCCGACTGTTTGTGGGACACTGCTGTGTGCAATTGGTTTCCGCGTTTCACTCACAAAATCTACAGTCACTCCGCTTTACAGTATATTCTGCGAAGCTCTTTGAGACGTCTCTCAAAACGACGTGATTAGACTCTATATCAAGGATTATTATTATTATTATTACTGGACAGGCATCAGCGCTGAAACATCATCTCACCTCCGCCCAGTGCCAATTTACCTGTTGGTGTATTTAGTTGTGGGGAGAGTATTATTCCCTCAGGAAAACAACAGGCTATTTAACCTGGCATTGTACACCAAGATAACAGGTAAGAGCAGGTGCACTCAACTGTTAAGAAGCTCTGGAATACCCTCGCTTCTCAAAAGATTTCTCCCCGGCTTCAAGAACGCAGGAATTCAGATTAGTTCCATATGTGGAACCGGCATAGGCTTTTCATTGTCAACATATGAAAACATTTTAATGAGGAATGCTTGTCATTAAAGGCCGGATCACTGGGAACTTTCCTATCCGTGTGCCTTTTTTTCTCGTGAGCTGAATTAGACGGTGACCTCTTTTCTGGGCGTTAAACCTATAGCGTGGACCCGACTATGGAAACAAAACCTTTACAATCGACGGTGATCGGTTCCCTCCCCCACTCCACCCACCCTGTCCGCATTCCCTCCCTCACCACCACCACCACCTTACCTCACCCATGCCCGCCACCCCCTCCTACTCCCTTCTCTCCCCCAAAACACCATAATTACAACTTTAATTAACGGATTACGGGTCTGGGCTGGGTTTTTGTTACAGCCAAAAGCAAGGATTCCATTTATCTTCCCGTGTTTCCCGTAGCGAAGTGTATTTTTTACAATAAGGGGCCTCAGCTGTAATGGCATTTAATCCACACTGAAAGGTACGCCACTAACATTTGATACTACATAGCGTTAAAGGGCGTGGAATGTCGTAGCCTTTATGCAGTTTGCCCTCACTTGGCTTGTTCTAGGTGTTTGGATGCGTTGGTTCCTTGCCTGCTCTCACTCTGCCTGCTTCAGAAAGCAATTAAAAGCAAGTGTCTATCATGCAGAAGTGCTCCAAGCGCATACATGGAGCCAAGATGATCGAATTTGCACTCCATTTCACCATAGGGCCTTCCCACGCTGCATTGTACAGAAGATTAGTTGTGCTAATGAACATTCCTAAATATATATTCTTGCAGCACAACAATGTAAATTTAAATGTAAATGTGTTCCACATTACCGAGAGCTGTTTATTACCCACCAAATACGCAGTCGATCCACTTTTTACGATGTACTCTCAGTAGCCCTCTCAGACATCGCAACGATGCGGTAGTGCGCTGTATGAAATGCAAGGGTTATAATTATTATTACTACTAGTATGCAAAAACTCTGGATGTTTTCTTGTTGCTTCGTGCACTGAATTGCCTCTGAAAGATACTGCGAATGCAAATACTTCCAGCTAACGTAAGACAACAACAACAAAAACTTGCATTTGTATACCGCAAGTATATAAATGCAAGTTGTTGTTGTTGTTGTCTTACGTTTATATATTTTTATATCACGTGGGGTAGCATCCCAGAGCGCTTATTAGAAAACGACAATTAAGGTAGGGGGAATCATGTGCCCCTTGATTTGTGGGGACCATCCCTGGATGCAGTATAGTGTTCCTGGGGATAAATTTGCCCCGCGTTGAGCTCAGCAACAAGCTGAGCAAGGATAATAAAATTCTAAAACGGGTAACCTCAGCAGACAGAGAAACACACCATTAATCCAACAAGCTTCTCCCGTAAACTGCCAGCCACAGCAATTGTGGCGAGTTTGATTTTTTAAATATGTGGATATATTCCCCAGATTTGGTTTACAAAATATGGTCAACCTAAATTAAGGGCCACTTGCCCCACTTTGTGATTCAAACCATGTGCATTAGACTTGCGCTACCTAAATGATCTCAACACACCCCATGTATTACTATTAAACAGGCGCAAGCAATCATTGCGATAATATAAGGCAAAAGATATGACTTCTTTACTCCAGGACTCACAGGCTTGTCCTTAACCTTCCTAGTCTGAAGTTTCCTAATAAGCCAAACATGATAAACAGCAACTAATTTGTATTGTAAACCCATGCTGCCTTACAGTGTTATATAGATTGGCTTCATTTTAATTCCTCCTGCGATTCTCCCTTCTCCATATTATCCCACCTCAAAATGTATTCCAGCCTCAACTTTATACATGTAAGAATAATAATAATGCTGCTGCCCCCTGCTCACAATAACACTACTTCACACAGTAACACTCTTCCACATGGCTTCCTATCACACACGGCCATTCACACAAAGTAACACCACTTCAGGAGGAGGGGGGGTGAAGCATTTTCACTCAAGCATTTTTCCCACTCAGCTCCTGTTAACCCCGCGAGAGAAAGCCCTAATGGGTGGTCCTCGCCAGACAAGCAGCGGGAATCTTGGTCGACACTGTTCACAACGGCAAACTGTGAGTTTCTCCTGTTGGTGTCCTGACCGACAGTCCCCCCAAATAAAAGAAATGGTCATTCATTTCACTTCACTTTTCGGGTGAATTGCTGTGCCACAGATTGGCTGCCACGTACAAACACACATTTGATCCCTTTTATTGTATATCCTGTGAAGTGTTTTGAGATGTCCTCCTCACCTGAAAGGCACTGTAACAGGTGTAAGGAATATCATCATTATTATACATGCTGGGCATTTGCATGTTAAGAGCCTCAGACAAAGCTAGGATGCTCCTCGGTGAGATATTGCCACTTCCCCAGTATCTGCTTGTCAAGCATGTTTATTGTCCCATTCTTTTCCTTGAAGACTATAATAATAATCCTAGCATTTTGATGCAGTGCCTTAACACGTCTTCAAGACCTCTCAAAGCGCTTCACAGAATATACTGTAAAGTGAATTGGTTGTATGTTTTGTGGGCGAAAAGCAGCAACCAATTGCACCACAAACAGTCCCACAAACAGTCATGGATTGAGTGACTGAATTATTATTTTTCTAAGGGATTTTACCCCCTGAAAAGCGATCCGCCAATCAACTAACAACCGAGTTCCTACTTACTGCCAGGTAAACAGGCGTGTGGAGTAAGGAAAATTGCCTAAGGTTCTGCCCTGTCTGGGAGTCGGACCCGGGTCCTCTCGCTTGCTAGGCGAGTGCTCTAACCACTGAGCTACAGGACTCCACATGGCTGAAAGGAGGAAAATCTCTCCCCACCCCGTTAAACTGCTAGTGGGTGTTTGTTAGCATTATTGAAGACAGGACAATTGTAGCATGTTGCCCGAGCTGCACGTACGCCTCTCTGTTCTGCCAAAGTGGGCTTTTCAGCGCCAGAGTAATTAAATATAAATCAACCATCTCACTTGCTCGTTTGCCCTGAAGACCGCACGATGAAAAACACAACAAATATGTTTTCAATTGAACCGAGAGAGGGGGGAAAAACACGGGGAAAGACTTGTGTATGAAAAGGACATTGAGTTCAAAGCTCAAAATCCAGATTTGACCAAACAATCTCACCAGGTTAATGGATTGCACATTTAGCATCCAATTTTCTGGGAGTTGGTGCCAGATCCCACACTGCATGGAGTGTCATGTTCGGTGTTTGTCAGGGGTGGCGTCAAGAGAAGGAATCAGAAATCAGGAATGCCAAATCCGCTCAAAACACAACAGCCTTTAGTGGAGTCCAGTAGCTCAGTGGTTAGAGCACTCGTCTCGCAAGTGAGAGGACCTGGGTTCGATCCCTGGTGGGGTGAAACGTTGGGCGGGTTTCCTTACTCTGTTTACCTAGCAGTAAGTAGGAACCGGTTGTTAGTTCAATTTGGCTGATTGTTTTTCCACGGGTAATAATCCCTTCAAAATAATAAATACATTTTATAAAATAATAATAATTCGGTCACTCAATCCATGACTGTTTGTGGGACGCTGCTTTGCGCGATCGGCTGCTGAGCTGCGCCCACAAAATACACAGTCAATTCACTTTACAGCATATTCTGTGAAGCGCTTTGAGACGTCTCGAAGACATGATAAGGCGCAATATGAAATGCAAGGGTTATTATAAGGATTATTATTATTGGCGCATAGGAAGTGCCTTGAAAGTGCAGTTACCCAAGACAAGCCATCGCTGAGATGTCCATACCATCCAGTTGATTAATAAATGCTGGGGTATTAGTTGAAGACATTTATTAATAGTTTCTACGGGGTTATCCAGAGGACACTCATTGCCAACACATACCTTCTACACGTCGTAAGGACATGCAGCTTGTTTTGTGAGGTAACACTTACATTTCCTGTAATTTATGGAATTTCACTGAGTTGGGGAATTGGTTTCAAGACGTATTGGCCTTGTGTGAAATATAGAACGGATATCAAAAGGTCAGATTACAAACAGATGAAGGTGATTTGATTGCGCCAGGCAAAATCTCATTCTTCTGTATCACATCTATCACTAAAATTGCAGTGATGTGTGCAGAGAGGGCCAGAATGTTTGAGGTTATGTTTTGCATTTTCAAGTCTAGGGTAAACTCAAGAGCACTTTTTTTGTTATCTGAAACAAGTCGTTTTTAACTCCCTGTGTGGGAATCAATTTCCGGGCATGGCGAAACCTTAAGCGAGTTTCCTTACCCCACACACCTCTGTTTATTCTGTGAAGCACTTCGAGATGTCTCGAAGACGTGATAAGGCGCTATATCAAATGCAAGGGTTATTATGATTATCCCACCTATTTGGCAAACATCGCAAATTAGGCTCCAACTGTTACGTCAACTAACTGCTTCAAAATGGAGCTGGAGCACTTATCAGACAGAGAACGGGACTGAAGGCTATAATGATAGGTATAGACAGAGGTGATCAAATGATCTGTGGAGCACTATAGTCCCTCTGTTCATTGCCATCCATAGCATGAGGCTGATTAAGGATGAATAATGCGATCACTGATAGAGTGGTATTTAAGTTCCTTCTCTTTGTGTTGGAACCAGAATTATCTCCGCAGGTAAATAGGGACACTGGGACATGGTTGGGTGAGTGGGGAGTAGATGGGAGGGGAGTAGAGGGAGGGAGGGAGGGAGGGGGGAACAAGTGGCAAACAAAAAGGAACGAAACACCCTTCAAGTTTAAGAGTAAATCAAAAATGTAATCTTCAATGATCAACATACGCCAGTGTATATCAATTATGGGTTCAGATCCACTCTATTTACGTAGCTTTTCAGAGCAGCCAGAATTTGGCCAATTCTTAAACACCGTCTTCATTTTTCAAGACTTTTTTTTTAGAACTACAGAAAAATGGGCTCGCCGCATTCTGAACTCTCTGACATAATACTAATTTGATATTTGATATAACGCCTTATCACGTTGTTCAGACGTCCCAAAGGGCTTCACTGTTTATTTTTTGGGCGAAATGCAGCAGCCAATAGCGCACAGAGATGTCCCACAAACAGTGGAGTAAGTGACTAAATTATTTTGTATTGTTACATAAACAATGTAAATAATAATAATAATAATCCTTGCATTTGATATAGCGCATTTCACGTCGGGAGGACGTCCCAAAGCGCTTCACAGAACACACTGTAAAGTGAATTGACTGTGTATTTGTGGGCGAACGCGGCAGCCAATTGCGCACAGCAGTGTCCCACAAACAGTCGTAGATTGAAAATGACCAATTTATTATTGTTTTTTTGTTTTGGAGGGATTATTATTAGGCTCTGTGTGGAGTAAGGAAACTTGCCCAAGGTTTCGTCCTCTGCCTGGAATTGAACTCAGGTCTCTCGCTTGCAAATCTGGTCTCAGCTAAAATTTCTGTCCCCCAAATGTCTTTTAAGTTATACGGTATCTGGGATACTAGTGAGTGTGCATTCCCAACACTTTTTGAATTGTTAATTTGAAAATTATTTTACTTTGTGATAAATCCCCACTCCCGCCACCCACCCACACAATACCTCCTCTGACAGGTACAATGTATTTTTGAAACATTTTGCTTTTCTTTGGGGAAAAAAAATCCCTCTCACTCCCTTATTGCAAACATATGTTTTCTGTCTGGAAAACATAAGGCCGTCATAGTTTACAATTGCTGCCATGTAAATATACTGTAATTTGCACCAACTTCATTGAATTTCCATTCATAGAATGTGAACCCAGTCATTCCCCCTCCAATCCAGGAAAAAGAAAAAGCGAAGAGACTTTATTCTTGTTAAAATTGCAGAGTGTTTCTTTTTAACCCCAAAACAACCTTCAAATTTTAACTTTACAACCAGTGTTGTGTTTTTTTTAAATTTTGTCTCTCTTTCCTGCTCAAAAAGAATTTGGTCATTCAAATATTTTTTAAAAATTAATAATAATAATAATAATAATTTGGACACTCAATCTACGACTGCTTGTGCAGACACTGCTGTGCGCAACTGGCTGCTGCGTTTCGCCCACAAAGTATACAGTCAGTTCACTTTACAGTATATTCAGTGAAGTGCTTTGAGACATCTCAATGGCGAGATAAAGCACTATATCAAATGCAAAGATTATTATTAATCTCTTCTAATTAAATGTGGGTGCCGAGTGAAAAATTTCGTCAGCCTTTTTAAGAAATTTGTCTTGTCTTCCTCAGACGATTTGCAAAGCAGTTTGTGAACAGCTACAGCCCGGGCACATCCCTGGGCGTTTAAAAGGGCGTCTTGCCCACACACACACACACACACACACACACACACGCACGTGTAATCCTGAGCAGCTGAGAAAGACAAAGCAAAACCTTGTACAAATATCGTCACCGTTTAATTTTCCCCTCTATACAAAAACAAAAGGATCTTCTTTTATTAGAGTTTGGGGTGAAGCGAGATGAATCTGAGAGTTTACGTGTGTGTGTGTGTGTGTGTGAGAGTGAGCACAGTGCAGGAATTTCATTAGCGGTGGGTGGGGGGGGGGGGGGGGGGGGGGGGGTTGGGGGGAGAGAAAAAGCAGCCCAAATCACAATAAATTAAATTTGAATTTGCCTTCAGTGTGTTCCAAGCTGACATTTCTGCCTTACCGCATTGCTTTGATAACGTTTTTTTAAAATGCAAACCGTATCACAAGGCGAGGGTATGGTGTTTTGTGTCATCAAGCCTGCCTGAACATTAGAATGCTCAAGTTTCATCAGAACTGCCCTATGGCAGGTTAAGACTGAGTGTTACATTTATTCCATTTCCATTATCACCATTTGATTACCGATTTACTGCATTTAACTGATAATAAACTCGCTGCTCACCTCAAAAGAATTCGCTTGCAGGTTTCATTTCTTTCGGAAATGAAATTCATTTGATGAACAAATGACAATTAGCCCACACTCCTTGTTCTGTGTCAGAGTTTTTTTTTTTGATTGAACTCAGACCAATTTACTGGCGCTAAATGAGCTTATACAATTTGAATTCAAATATCTTCAGGATATTAGCCCTCGCAGTCCCTGTGTGTCGATGTACTTTTTTTTAAACTTAGTTTTTTTTCCGCCTGGATGCTGTGCATTATACCTGCGCCATTTGCTTACTTCAAAGTTTTTGAATTAAAAAAAGCTACAAATCGCCCCCGAGCAGCAGGGAAAACTTGAAAGCAGTTTCACTAATTCTGTTATACTGGAGTCATATTGGTTTATAATGGTTGATTTGACTTATAATGGCAACAATATGCTTCTATTACCATGTTAAAATAAAAAAAATTGGCAAGTTTCGCCTGTGATTATCCGGTGGTAGAAAATGGATGTGAAAAACTGGCTCAGAAAAAAAATATTAACCCCCTTATGCATAACAGTAACGTCTTTTCGAAAAAACAAGAAAGGACAAACGAATGGGGAAAAATTAGAACATGTCAGACTTTATTTTAGGTTTGCTCGCTGGATAGAAATTCAAACTGGGGTGAAGGAGAATAAAAGGCCCATCGAGTCTGCGCTGGCTCTCAGAGCAAACTGTCCGTTCAATCTCAATACCCTGCCCTATCCCCATACTCCTTCAGGTCTGTTAATCTCCATGTAGTTACAGGAATACTGTAGCGTATTCATTAGCGCACTCGCCTCGCAAGCAAGCGAGAGAGACCCCGGTTCGATTCCATGCGACTACCAGGATGGTAGAAGGTAGACCAGATGAACCTTGGTCTTTTTTTTTCCATCGAGCAAATCCTAAATTGCTATGTTCCATAGAGTCACAAAACTCATGTGGCTCAGGAAGGGTCACAGTGTGGCTTAACAATCGCCTCAGCTACGACAGAAACCATGCGTCTCAGATAATTCCCTCTGACATTTTGAGACGTGTTCAAGGCTATTTAAACATATTATTTAAATCCGGGTGCCCAGCGACCAGAACTGTATGGGTTCCTCTAACAACAACAACAACAACAACAAACAAACAAACAAACTGCACAGCCATAATCTAATTAAATGGCGGAACAGGCTTGAAGGTCTGAATGGCCTACTCCTGTTCCTATGTTCCTCATATGCATCTCTGGGGATCTGACCTCGACTGATTTGGCAATGGAGCCCAGCAGCCTGTTTACCTTGTTTATTGCTGCCTCGTACTGTTTTGACATTGTTGAGCGATGAGTCAGCTAAACACCATTAGATACCTCTTGTCAGTTTCTTCCTTGGCAAGTTCTAGTCCATCCATGGAGCATACATATTATCTCTTTTTACTTCCTATGTGAAGTACCTTGCATTTACTTTATATTGACTCACCTTCGCAAGTGAGAGGATCTGGGTTTGATTCCCGGGGCAGGGTGAAAACTTAGGCAAGTTTCTTTACTCCGCACGCCTCTGTTTTCCTAGCAGGACAACAACAACGACAACAACAAAATTACATTTATAGAGCGCCTTTCACGTTGCAAAGCGCTGAGCGGTCAGGTGTCGGGACCCGAACATGGGGAGGAGTGGTGTGGGGGGAGGGGAGGTAGAGAAGTGGGAGGGAGACCAAAGGCATGATTGAAGAGAAGGGTCTTGAGACCGGCCTTGAAGGGGGGCAAGGGAGGAAGCGAGGCGAAGGGACCCTGGGATGGAGTTCCAGAGTGTGGGGGCAGAGAGGCTGAAAGCACGGCCACCGATGGAAGGGCGGGTCGGGCAGGAGACATGGAGCAGACCGGAGCCTGATGAGCGGAGGGAGCGGGCAGGTTGGTAGGGAGACAGCAGGTCAGAGAGGTAGGAGGGGGCAAGGCCATGGATGGTCTTAAAAGTAAGGATGAGGATCTTGAACTGGGGATGGGGAGCCAGTGGAGTCGGGCGAGGGTGGGAGTAATGGGATCACGGAGCCTGGTGCGCGAGAGTACACGAGCTGCAGAGTTTTGGATGATCTGCAGCTTGTGAAAGGAAGAGTTGGGAAGGCCGATGAAGGGGGAATTTCCATAATCGAGCCTTGATGCGACGAATGCGTGGGTGAGGGTTTGAGCAGCCTGAAGGGGTGAGGCAGTGGCAGAGTCTGGCAATGTTGCAGAGGTGGTGGTAGGCGGTTCCAGTCATGGCGCGGATGTGGGGGAGAAAGGACAGTTCAGGGTCAAACAAGACACCCAGGTTCCTGACCCACTTAGTGAGGTTGAGTGTGCAGTCGTGGAGGCTGATGCTGCCAGCGCCCGAGGTGTGGAGGCGCTGGTGCGAGCCAATCAGAAGGGCCTCGTTTTGCTGATGTTGAGTTGGAGAAAGTTAGCCCTCGTCCAGGACTTGATGTTGGACAGGCTGTCGGTCAGGACGCCAGTAGTCCTGGAGTTCAGGGTAGAGGCAGACATAGAGTTGGGTGTCATCCGCATACATGTGGAAATTTTCCCCATGTCTGTGGATGATGTCCAAGGGGGAGCATGTAGAGGGTGAAGAGGAGGAGACCGAGGACAGAGCCCTGAGGAAGACCGCACGAGATGGTGCGGGTGTTGGAGGAGAAGCCGTATGCTGGCGACGCAAAAGGTAGGACCTGAACCAGTCAAGGACAGAACCTTGAAGGTTGAGGTGGGAGGAGAGGCAGTGGAGGAGGATTGAATGGTCCATGGTGTCAAAGGCAGAGGGAGGTCGAGGAGGACAAGGAGACAGAGGGAGCCCTGGTTGTTTGTGTCCTTGACCAGAGCAGTTTCCGTGCTGTGGGCGGCATGGAAACCCGATTGGAAGGGTTCAAGGAGGGAGTGGGAGGAGAGGAAGGAGAGAAGCTGGGAGGCAACAACTCTCTCAAGGATCTTGGATAGGAAAGGGAGGTTTGAGATGGGCCGGTAGCTGAATAGCTGTGATGGGTCAAGGGTAGGTGTCTTCAAGGTGGGGGTGATAGTGGCTGTTTTGAGGGGGGAAGGAACAGTGCCAGATGACAGGAAAAGGTTGATGATGTCGGCAAGAAGTGGGGCAAGGAGGTGGAGCTGGGATTTAAGGAGAGGAGTGGGGAACCCAGTTGTTAGGCAGCTTGCTTTTCCAGGGATAATAATCCCTCCAAATTCTTTTTAAAACAAATTAGGTCACTCAATCCACAACTGTTTGTGGGGCACTGCTTTCACCCACAAAATATACGATCAATTCACTTGACAGCATATTCTGTGAAGCGCCTTGAGACATCTCGAAGACGTGATAAGGTGCTACATCAAATGCCAGGATTATATTATATTACTACTGTATTATATTTGTCAGGCATCACTCTCCTTGTACGACCTTTGCTGCTTCTTCTGATTGCGCAGTTCCCCCATCTTGCCGTGATCCGCTCTTACATTGAGTCTACGAATCTCATGAAAGCAAAGCTCTGCAATATGACATTTCCCTAAAGCCAGCACAAAACCACAGGAATGTTTTGTTGGACACATTTCCCATTGGAGCGTCATAACATTACATGACTTCTCCTGTCTAAGCCCTATTTAAACTGTTTCGCGTTTGTTCTTTTTCCTTCCAAAGGAAACTCATTTTAACAAATTACCAACTATTAGGAACAAAAGAGAGAGAAAAAAAAATCCTTTGCTCTGATGAATCGCACATGTTTATTCTATTTTTTTCCCCTAACAAAATTCCTGATCTGCGTTGTTTGGGAAGTGACTACGATCAGTCTGAGACAAGTGTTTGACAGGTTTGACAAATAATATCCTTTGAATTTGATATTTTATAAGTGCTTTAAGATGCTACCCTCCATGATGGGTGCGGTATAAATGCAAGTAGTTGTTGTTGATGATGGTATAACGCTTTGTATATTGGGAGACGTCTCAAAGCGCTTACTGTAAGCTGGAGTGACAGTGTATTTTGTAGGTAGCACCACACACAGACGCAAAGTGAGTGACCTATTTTATTTGGGGGATTGTTGGCCAGGACACAGGTAGAAACTCCTTTGTCTTTTCTAATAATGCCACAGGATCTTTACCATTCACCTGAATAGGCAGATGGGACCTTGGTTTAACATCTCATCTAAAGGATGGCGCCTCTGACAATGCAGCACATCATTACTCTTTGAACCCGGACAAAAATAGCCTGTTGTGATAAGACTCTATGTCAAATGCAAGGATTATTAATACTATTTTTCCCAGTCAAGTCGTTTGAGACATTTTGACAGTAAAGGCACTGTAGCAAATGTAAGAAAGAAAATGTAAAAGAGGGACATAAGAAATTAAAAGGAAAGGAAGACCATTTGGCTCAATGAGTCAATTCTGTCACAGACCATTCCATACACAACATACTATAAACCTCCTCTAATCCCACCTCCCCATCATATCCCTTAATATTTCAATAGAAAACTTAAGATGACTTGGAATTCGTATGAATAATTGCAAATTGAACCATGTAAAAGGATAATTAGGGTGTTATTAATTGCTTAATTTAAATTGGAATGAGGGATCATGCAGGAGAAGGTATTGGGCTTGTGGAGTTTATACGGTAATGCTTTTCAAAGCTCTGTGTAACAAGAGGGACAAGGGAAGAGACTCCTGGTTTCTTATTTAGCAAAGTCACAAATGTAGCTTAGTGGTTAGCGTGCTCACCTTGCAAGCGAGAGGATCCAGGTTTGACTCCTGGGCAGGGCGAAACCTTAGGTAAGTTTCTTTATTCCACACGCCTGTTTTCTTAGCAGCAAGTAGGAACCCGGTTGTTAGTCTATTGGTGGATCGCTTTCCGGAGGAAATAATCCCTTCAAAAAAAGTTAGTCACTCAATCCACGGCTGTTTGTGGGACGCTGCTGTGCGCAATTGGTTGCTGCATTTCACCCACAAAATACACAGTCAATTCACTTTACAATATATTCTGTGAAGCGCTTTGAGACGTCTCAATGACATGATAAGGGGCTTTATCAAATCCATGCATCATTAGGATTATTTATTAAACATAGACATGACATGTCCAGAATTCATACAAGATATCTTTCTTTCTCACGCTCTTCCATTCTTAACTGTTGCTCAAAAAGAATCCAAAGGCAACGTTTTAAAGCCTTCGGAGTGAGAGATTAACTGCCAGAAGAGGAAAAGAATAATGCAGAAAGTTTCAAAAATTGTTTTGCAAACTATAAGAATGTTTAGCCTTTTGGTGGCTAGTGAAGGAAAGGTGTAGCTCAAGATCATGGAGAGAGAGAGAAAAAAAATAATAGTCCTCACGTTTGATTTAACGCCTTCAATGTCAAATCAGCTCAAAGTGCTTCACAGAATTTCTGTGACGTGTAGTGACTGTATTTTTAGGTGAACATGGCAGCCAATTTGCGCACAGCAATGTCCCGCAAATAGTCATGAGTTGAGCGGCCAATTTACTTAATCTGGTGGGATCGTTGACAGGACACTGGGAGAAACCCATTTCTCATTTCAAAAAGTATGGTCGAACCTTTAACGTCCACCTGAACAGGCAGGCAGACAGGACCTCGGTTTAACTGGTGATCAGTAATAGAAACAGTCATTAAAACTAGCGAGTTACTTTATATTCGCAACAGCGTCTGATGGAATACATCTAAGAGAGCTTAAGGAAATTAGAGTAGAAGGAGGGGGGAGCTATGACAGCCTATTAACTGTAGAACCAGCGGATTGAAAAATACCTTATGTTGTCCAATTTTAAAATTATTCAGAATCATGATCCTGGGAATTACAGGCCTGTTAGCCTGACATCTATAAGCAGAAAAAATCACTGAAGTCTATTGTAAAGGAAGCAATTCAAGAGAGGCTTAATGAAAGCAAAGGCCATGCTTCCAAGCCAACATGGGTTTATGAATGGTGTGGTCGTGTCCAGGAAATCTATAGGAGTTCTTTGAAGATGTTATGGGATTATTAGATGATGTTAATGATTTGAATTCTTTACGGGAAACCTTCTCTTTGCTCCTACTGTGCCTTCCTTCCAAACTTTCTTTTTTTTAAAAAAAGAAAATAAACTCTTCAGTCAACGCCCTTAAATTTTCTTTCCTTTCCTCCTGCATGTTAAACCGAAGATCCGTCTCTCTGATCGGGTGGACGTTACAGATCCTGTGACACTATTCGAAAGAGAAGGGAGTTTCTCTTTCCAGGTGTCCTGACCGACAATTCCCCAATCACTCAATCCACAGCTGTTTGTGGGACACTGCTGTGCGCAACTGGCTGCCGCGTTTCACCCACAAAACACACAGTCACTCCACTTTACTCTAAACCCTGTGAAGCCCTTTGAGACGTCTCGACGACGTGATAAGGCGCTGCGTCAAATGCAAGGATTATTATCGTTATTAAATATAAGGGCAGATGCGTAGAATACCACTGCAAGCGAGTGACACTTGACAGTCTAACAAATGTTAGTGAGATCCCAGGTAGGACGTTCTGCCAAGATGTGGGTCGAAACACACACTGCGGGGAAGGGGGAAGCAGTTAGCGAGTAGGAATAAAAGATGGGCTCGGGCTCAACGAAGCCAAGGAGGATAAATCCATTCTTATTAGAAAAGGAAGATTAAGGGGTGATATGACCCAACTTTTTAAAATAATAGAGAATAAATAATGTACACGTGCAAAACAGAGCAGGAGAAGCGCGGGACATGATTATTAGCTAAAGGAATGAGTGTTGATTTAAGGAATAGGCTGCCACCTAGTGCGGTAAATATTGACTTAGTTGAAGCTTTGGGAAAGAATTAGATCAACTGGTGATTCACCAGGGAGTGGAGGGATGTGGGCTTCAGGTAATGAAAGGCTGAGAAAAGGGTGAGATCATGTCCTGAAATGCAACCAAGATGACGCGAGGCTATGAATGGGCTGTTCCGATTCACACCTGGTTCTCATGTCCTATTTCTGCACGATGGGAATGTGCTGGCCAGATGATAATACAAATAAAAGGCGCTGAGAACATTCAGCAGGTCAGGCAGCATCTATGAAGAGAGGAGGGTGTGCTAACGTTTCAGGACGACAACCTTTCTGCCTGAACTGCTGAATGTTCCCAGCCACTTCTGTTTCCAGCATCTGCAGTATTTTGCCTTTTATCACATGATAATAATCCCCGCATTTGAATATGACGCCTTATCATTGTGGAGTCCTGTAGCTCAGTGGTTAGAGAGCTCGCCTCGCAAGCGAAGAGACCTGGGTTCGATTCCCAGCAGGGTGAAATGTTGGGCAAGTTTTTTTACTCCACACGCCTCTGTTTACCGGTTGTTAGTCGATTGGCGGATCGCTTTTCCTGGGATAATAATCCTTCCAAAAAAAACAATAATTTGGTCACTCAATCCATGACTGTTTGTGGGACGCTGCTCTGCACAATTGGCTGCCACGTTTCACCCACAAGTATGCAGTCAATTCACTTTACAGTATAATCTGTGAAGCACTTTGAGACATCTCAAGGCGATATATAATAATAATAATAATAATCCTTGCATTTTGATATAGCGCTTTTCACGTCTTCTAGACATCTCAAAGCGCTTCACAGAATATACTTTAAAGTGAACTGACTGTATATTTGTGGGCGAAATGCGGCTGCCAATTGCGCACAACAGTGTCCCACAAACAGTCATAGATTGAAGTGTCCAATTTATTATTGTTTTTTTTTTCTTGATGGATTATTATCAGGAGGAATCAAACCCAGGTCTCTCACTTGCGAGGCGAGTGCTCTAACCACTGAGCTACATGCATCTATCAAATGCAAGGGTTATTATTACTTAGTCGAGACGTCTCAAATTGAGTCACAGGATTCAGGATTTCATTGCGAAGTGTAGTGACTGTGTATCTGTAAACGAATGGGGCAGCCAATTTCCACACAGCAATGTCCTCACAAACAGCCATGAAACGAGTGACTGATTTTATCTGTTGTGCAATTTTTTTCTCTTTTTTTGGGTGGGCAGCCAGGTATCTGATTCAGACACACACTTAAGAGCCTCTCAAGGCAAACTGCTGAGAGCTTTCCTCCCCGTCATTTACATGTAAATAAATGTTCATTTGTCTGTGTGGAGTGAGTACGTACACTCTCTCCCCGGAGGAACGCACCCTAATCACCAAATTCTAGGCGCAGTTCACCCAGAGGCAAGGACGTATTTGCCTGTGCTAAATGATTCATCTTGAGTCACCTTGTGAAAGAGCATGACTGTGTTAATCTAAACTCCCCAGGGTATTCTTTCCCTGGCACCTTCTCTCCAACACTGAAATGTGCCGGACAGCTTTTGGACAGCAATACGATAGCAAATACACTGACTAGACACAACCTCTCCTGGCTTGTCTGAAGAGACGAAGGGCTACACCCTTTGCTTTGCCTGTCATGTCTTCCTATGGGCCTTCAATCTCAGACTCCACCCTTTGAAACTCCATCCCACAGTCCCTTTGCTTCGCTCTCTCCCTCACCTCCTTCAAGGTATGTCTCAAGGCATCCCTCTCTCCTTCGACCGTGCCTTGGGCCATCCTCCTAACCCCACCCTCCCTGATCCCAAACCCCAGCTCGGGTCCAAATCCCTGACCATACAGCGCCTTGGGACGTCCCCCTGATGTGAAAGGCGCTGTGTAAATGTAATTTTGTATTGTATAGCTGAACAATGCAACTAGGTACGAAGGATGCGATTGCCTCGTCATTATTCTCCAGATCATAAGCGAGGACAACACACACATCCACACAGCGTCTTTCACACGTCCCAAAGTGCTTAACGTTCCGGCCTGGCTCCTGAGCTGTGGATGGGAGCTGATGAGGATATGGGTGAGGAGGGGGAGATAATCGAAGGCGCGGGCAAAGAGGTAGGCCTCCAAACAGACTTTGAAACAAGAGAGGGAGGAAGGGAGGGATTCACAAAGACACTAAAGATGCCACGGAGTTTCTCCTGCAGCAATTCTCCAGATAGAACGTGTCGCCCAGAAAATATACAGTCAATTCGCTTTGTATGAATATTCTGTGAAGCGCTTTGAAACGCGATAAGGCGCTATATCAAATGCAAGGATTAATATTATTAATATCACCATTACAAATACTCAATCACTACACAGTGAAAGCAGATGCTTATAAATGCTTTGAGCTTTTTCAATGTGTTTTATGGGCCCTGTATCAAATTTGAGAATTATTAGAAATATCATCCTGGCGGGGAACTGTGCAAGCCAGGTCATTGCGTGTCAGTCATCATGAGCTAACAGGAATAAAATAGTGCTTCAAAACAGCCGCACATCAATTTACCTTTTTAGCATCTTATCACCTTGAAGCCAATTATTATCAAGTGCAGTGACTGTTTTTTTTGTTTAGAGCGAACACTGAAGGCTGTTGAGTTTGCACAGAAATCTCAGTTCGGTTTGGAGACTCTTAAGCACGGTGATGGGTTTCTGCATGTGTCGGATATTCGGATAACCCGAAATAAAAGTGACTTTTGTTGAGTGTTCACAATCAACCTTATCTATCGTAATTGTTCCCTCGTATACACTGGACTACCAGGTGGGCAAAGCATAGCTGAACGCGAAAGGTAGATTGGCACAATACCCTTGTTCTAACCTGGAAAAAGCCATTCATTCCACTGTATCTTATTACAACAACAACAACAACTTGCATTGTGCGGGATAGTGTCCCAGAGCGCTTAGTGTTATTAATAAAGAATCCAGGAGCATATCGGTTAGAGCGCTCACCTCGCAAGCAAGAGGAACCAGATTCGATTCCCAGACAAGGCCCGTTTCCTTACGCCACATGTTTCTATTTACCTAGAAATAAGTGGGAACGCAGCTGTTACTCGATACGTGGGACGCTGCTGTGCGCAATTGGCTGCCGCGATTCGCCCACAAAACACGCAGTCAATTCACTTTGCAGTATAATCTGTGAAGCTTTGTGACAACTCAACACCATGATAAAGCGCTATATCAAATGCAAGGATTATTTTTATTACGATAATAATCGGGCCTAAGTGCTATGCCGAAAATGCAATTGAAATCAATTTCCTGAGTTACAATGGCTGGTTTGGGGAAATTGTTACTACTTTATGTGTGTTCAGTAGTTCCACTGAATGCCAGCCCCAATTAAGATATCATAAGCGCATTAAAGGGATTGTTATTTGTAACAAATTTCCTTTAAGGCACTGGAGTGAAGAATATTATTATCTCATAAGGATAACCTGCCTATATAATCCTTAATCCTTCTGAATTAAGCAAAAGCACAGTTCAGAGCTGTGTGCAGGTGTGGTTCCATTATATTGCACCATTCTCTCATGTTCAACTCGGACTGATGGGTTTCAATAGTGAGTTTAACAATTCAGTAATCGATTTCAAGATCCTCACACTTGTTTTCGAATCCCTCCATGCCCTGGCACCTCCCTACCTCTCCGACCTTCATGCCGTCCGTTTCCAGCCACTACGCCCCGAGACTCTGGAACACTCTTCCCGTATCCCTCAGCCTTGCCCGTTCCCTCCCCATCTTCCGGTAGCGCGCGACCTCTTCGACCGTGGTTACGTCACCTCCCACCACCCCCCCCCCCCCCCCCGGCTCAGATTCCGTCACTGTCAAGCGCTCTGGGACACTTACAAAGAATATCTGCAATGTTTCCAACAAAAAAGTCCCGAGTTCAAATCCTATATCCGCGAAGGACCGAAATTCAAGTGGGAAAATTGAAGGATGGCAGAGAGTGTATAACACTGCACCAGATCAGGACACTTCTCGAAACGTTTTTGTATTGGGCCTCACCTTTGAATGCCACGGCAGAAGCTTTCCTTAAGAGCGGTGTAAGCGTCAAAACGTCTCATCGACGTGATAAGACTCTGTATCAAATGCCAGGATTATCATTATTATTATTAGAGCTTGCGAGGATTCCAATGCAATACCAACTCTCTTACACGCGGCATGGTAGTCGCTCAGCCATATACTTAACACAATTCCAGGTTTGGTGCACTCAATGATCTATTGTTTCCCGGGAACTAATAGATTACATCTCTAACAAGGGGCAGGTAAACGAAACTGAAAGGTTTGCTCTTAAAAGAGCCAGCACAGACACGAATCAGCCGAATAGCCTTCTCCTGGTTGTAAAGACGGAGTTAAAATAAAACGGTAACTCACCAGAAATATCGAAGAACACAGTGGCCTTGATGCTGTTTACCAGGAATGTCCTTTCTGATAAGGAGAATTGGAGGAAAAAAACCCTTGGAATAAAAGATTTTAGTTGCCATCCATCACATGGTGGTTTGAACGCTGCAGGTAAACATGCCCTACAGTATTGGGCCCATGACCTTTAAGCACAAAGTGTATATGTGCTATTGATTGATCTGGGCTTTACACAATACCCAATCGGATATACAAATAGATAGTTCAGTCAGGAAGAATGAGATGCAGATCTGACCAACTCCCAGGTACCTGCTTCTCTCCCAGGGATCTGATAATAATATATAATAATCCTTGCATTTGATACAGCGCTTTTTCACGTCTTCTCGCCGTCTCAAAGCGCTTCACAGAAAATACTGTAAAGTGAATTGACTGTATATTTGTGGACGAAACGCGGCAGCCAATTGCGCACAGCAGTGTCCCACAAACAGTCGTGGATTGAAAATGACCAATTTATTATTGTTTTGTTTTGGAGGGATTATTATTAGGAGTGCGGAGTAAGGAAACTTGCCCAAGGTTTCACTCTGCCAGGAATTGAACCCTGGAATCTCGCTCGCAAGGCGAGTGCTCTAACCACTGAGCTACAGGACTCCACACTAATTTACATACTGATCACAAATTTATACACTGCAATCTGGTAGCTACCATTATTGCATTTGGTGATAGTGGTTCAATGCTCTCTGTATCACTATCACAGTAAGTTTGACATCCATGGTGGGTAAAATTATGGAGACTTATTAAGGATAAAATCATGGAGCATCTGACAGAAATAAAGTCATAAATGTGGCCAATATGGGTTCATGAAGGGAAGATCTTGCCAATTTAATTTACTGGTTTTCTTTGACGGTGTGACAAGGGAGCTCGAGAAGGGTAAGCTTTGGATGTTGTATATCTGGATTTCAGTAAAGCCTTTGATACAGTTCCTCTTGAGAGGCTGGTACTGAAAGTAAAGAAAGCGGGAATCAGTGGAGGTATATTACAATGGATATGCAATTGGTTGACTGGACCCCAGAGAGTGGTGGTACAGGGAATGTCACTGTGTACAGTTCTGGTCGCCGCAGTACAAAAAGGATATTGGAGAAATCAAGAAGATACAGAGAAGGGCAACCAAAATGATTGAGGGAAAGGAAGGACTGGACGATGAGGAGCGATTAAGTAAATTGTGCATGTTCACGCTGGAAAAGAGAAGAATGAGAGGCAACATGATTGCTGTCTTTAAGATTCTAAAGGGCCAAAACGATATAGATCATGACAGGCTGTTTCAACTTGTCCAGAATAGTAGAACCAGAGGACACGAACTGTGATTGAAGGGGGTAAATTGAGAAGGAATCTACTCAAACACTACTTCAGTGAGCGAATAGTGAACCTGTGGAACAGGCTCCCGAGGGAGATGGTTGAAGCAGCAAGTGTTGATTCTTTCAAACACAGATTAGATAGTTTTCTTTTAGGAAATAGCATTATGGGATATAGGACATAGGGAGCGTGGGACATATGTGATTGCGACCGACAGGAAGGTGGAAGGCGAACTAGATGGACTTTGGTCTTTTATCGACTAGCATTTCTTATGTTCTTATTGACTGTTGAACTGTAATAAAGGAAACAATTGTTTAACATCGAAATTGCCTGCATTATTTCATCATTATAATCAATACAAAGTTTCCTTACATGGTGCTGTCAATTTCTACGGTTCTATCTACCTCTGTTTTAGTGTCAGTGTGAGATTAAAATCGCAAACAGCAGTCGAGGGTTTGGAGGTGTGAAAACACTTGTCTCGGTGGCAGGTAGAGAGAGGGTAGTGAGATTGTGGGACATGTTGCCTGAAAGCGATGGTTGAAGCAGAGAGCATAGATGCATTTAAGAGGAAGCAAAATATTCACATATGAGGGAGAGGGGAACAGAAGGGGATGGGAAGGGAGCAATAAGGAGGAGGTGGAAGATGAACAAAGACAGATCCAGTGTAGTTCGAACTTAAAAGTAACAGGCATGGGATTCAGTGGGAATCTCTTTCTGACTGGTAATGTCAAACCATTGGGGCATATTATGGGGTGGGGGAGAGGGCTGGGGGGGAAGGAAATAATGCACTCATCTCAAAGCATATTAATGTCAAGTTTAGAGTGTATTCGCATTGTTTCAATCACCGATAAACAAACACTGGAGTAAATTTCACTGTAAAAGGAATAATTCTGGCGGATTATATGACAGTAAGGTCACACAGAATGCGGCACTCTGCGTTGAGGGCCCAGACGCAATTATATCAAAAACAGAGAGCAAATGGATGTCTTTGACCTACCACAGCTCTGTAGTTGTCAGATTTAGAGACTGACATACAACTAAATCCCCAATTGCTTTGAGCAAGACTATTACACCAGACCCATTACCTGGGAACAATTATTCTATCTCAACCCAGCGCTGCTGCAGAGTTTGTGGTTTCTGCTCTGAATATTAAACCTAAGCATACAAAAGTCCCCATTGTCGGGAACAGTTTGAAATGGGAGCGCTAAATTGCTTCATATTTGCCGGATTTGATTGCCTAGGGTGATACAGGCCTAGCTTGAAGGCCTATTGCCTCTTGTGTTTCAGGCTTATAAATCATTCATTTGACAGAGCTGCCATAACACGGCAAATGGGTTCCGACGTTCTAGCGGTAATTCAGCTCAACGTTCTGCACAGCGACGCTATCCCCATGTGAATGGCGCTTTTTAATAAATGCGGGCTGATGTTTGTCGCTGTGGGAAGCTGTGAGTTTCCTTTCCTTCCCTGTACTTGTTAACCACCTGCTTCACGTGTCAAGTACGCGCAAGAACAAATAAAATTGGTCACTCACTTTGTAGTTGTTTGTTGGGGGGGCGTTTATAATCATAACAATAATAAAAAGAAGACTCCTTGCATTTGATATAGCACTCGATCACGTCATTGAGACGTCTCAAAGCGCTTCACAGGACATACCGTAAAATGGATCGACTGTGTATTCCGTGGGCGAAACGCAGCAGCCAATTCCACAAAGCAAGACAACAGGCGTGGATTGAGTGATTGGGGAGAGGAATTATTACCCCCGGAAAGCGATCCACCAATCAACTAACAACTGGCTTCCGACTTACTGTTAGGTAAATAGATGTGTGGGGTAAGGAAACTTGCCTCAGGTTTCACCCTACCTGGGAATCAAACCCGGGTCTTCTCCGTTGCGCGGCGAGTGCTCTAACCGCTGAGCTATGGTACACCACACATTTGCTGCTTGAAAATTGGCTGCCAAGTTGGCCTGCGAAATACATGGTCATCACACTCTACAGTAAATCCTACGAAATTCTTTGAAACCTCCTCCTGACCCGAAAGGCTCAAGTGCAATATATGACGTTGTCTCAAATATTACACGCACTTGCCTAGAAAAAGGGTCTTCAGCAGTGAAGCTCACTTTGAAAATGTTTTACTTTGTGCGATTATTTCTTTCACAAAATACACAGTCAATTCACTTTACAGTATACCCTGTGAAGTGCTTTGAGATGTCTCAAACGACGTGATAAGACACTGTATTAAATGTAAGCATTATTTATTGTTAGTATTATTATGAATAATAATGCAATTGGTTAGTCCCCTTCTGTCATCAATCCAAATTCCCTTATATNAAAAAATATGGATTCAGCCTCATCTATGTTTTATGGCTGAGAGAATTCTATATTCCAACCAACCCTCTGGGGTATAGACTATTTCCATCTTCCCCTTTAATTCAACAGCAACATTTTTCATGTATCCAGCACCTTTCGCTCCAGAAGAATGTCTCCAAGTACTTCACATGCAATCCTTTTTGTGATTATCTTAACTTTCTGCCCTCTTGGTACTAGTCTCCCGACGAGTGGATTCATCTATCACCGTTTACCCTTACATTCCAGTCATTGGTCTTATTCCAGTCCTGTAGCTTAGTGATTAGAGCGCTCGCCTCGCAAGCGAGAGGACCTGGGTTCGATTCCCGGGCAGAGAGAAACCTTAGTCAACTTTCCTTACTCCGCACGCATCTGTTTACCTAGCAGTAAGTCGGAACTCGGTTGTTAGTCAATTGGCGGATCGCAGGGATAATAATAAACACCCCCCAAAAAAAATTGGGGTACTCAATCCATGACTGTTGGTGGGACCTTCCGGTGCGAGCAATTGGCTGCCACATTTCGCCCATGAAATACACAGTCACTCCACTTTACAATATATTTTGTGAAATGCTTTGAGACATCTCAAAATCGAAGGATTATTTTTATTCCCTCTCTGCGCAGAGCTTTGGATCGTACAGTCCTAACCTCTGGACTCCCTCTATCTCTCCACCTTATCCCACCCCTCCCCTCCCCCACCACCACCACTTAATAGTCTTTAAAACTCACCTTTGAAGGGCGCTATATAAATGTAAGTTGCTATAAGCAAAGATTGCTGGATCTGTCTGTCTGTTCCCCACCCAGTAACCTTTTCAGGAGATTAAATAACTCTGTGTTCGACAATTTAATTTTAACTTTGCTGTCTTTTGAAGTAACAATGTAATTGGGGCAGCACAATAAGAAATTACATTTCATGAGCTATAATATTCACTAATTAGAGCTCTTTATGGATCCTGGCAAATGAGACAGATATGAAGCAACATGTGGACTAATAAAAGGGAATCTCTAGTGCAAATCTGCCCCGCTTTATTCTCCTTAGCCTTAATTGAAGCGTTATTACTGAAGAAAGCATTCAGTCAAAAAGTTTAAAAGGCTTTCATTAAAAAAACAACACAAGACTTGTTTATTACAGACTGCTAGAGTGTATCCCTTTTAGGCAAGATAGTTAACCATGTGATTTCCCCCCCCCACCCCGAGTCATTTTTAAGCTATGTATATAGGGCCTTATACGGCGCCTTATCAAGTCGTTGAGACGTCTCAAAGCACTTCACGGAATACATTGTAAAGTGGATTGACTGTAAAATAAACTTGACAGTGGTGACTGGTTCACTATTCCTCAAACTGGCCAACAATTGTAACAATTCACTATTGCCAGTGGGGTTGAGATGAGCTAAGTTACCTCATCGCTGGCTCAAGGCTGATCCTACTTTGGGTGGTGCATGTGTGCACGAAGTCAATGGGGGAAGAGCTCCATTTAGTCATGCTTATGATGGTTTGTATCCTGTGATGTGAGTAACGCTGATAGCTCACGCTGAGTAACAATTGACTGGTGAAAAACAACAGTTCACCAACTGGTTTAGCAGTGACCTATAACATAATAATAATCCTTGCATTTAATACAGCGCCTTATCATGTCTTCGAGATGTCCCAAAGCGCTTCACAGAATATACTGTAAAGTGAATTGACTGCATATTTTGTGGGTGAAAAGCGGCAGCCAATTGGGCACAGCAGGGTCCCACAAACAGATGTAGATTGAATGACCAAATTATTATTTTTTTAAAAAGATTATTACCCCCAGAAAAGCAGTCCGCCAATCGACAAACAGCCAGGTTCCTATTTACTGCTCGGTAAACAGAGGAGTGTGGAGTAAGGAAACTTGCCCAATGTTTCGCCCTGCCCAGAAATCAAACCAAGGTCCTCTCGCTTATGAGACAAGTCCTCTAACCACTGAGCTACAGGACTACCTCGATATTGCTGCAAGAATGCTGTTGCTGAGATTATGGAAGGGATGGCTCCAACTAGCCTTGTTGACCGATAAAGCATTGCAAATACAATCACTGCACTTCACACTAAAATCTTATGATGTGCTTTCAGACATCTCAACGATGTGATAAGACCAAATGCAAGGATTTTTAAAAATGATTATTATGATACATTTTCTATCGAGGCTTCCAAGCAGTTATTATTCTACTACAAACCTCTAAATAAGCAGCCACTGGTTATCAGTGAGTTGGTTTTGTTCTTTCTTTCTCTCAAATCTTCTCTCATCTCTTGCGAAGACTACTGAACCATTGATAGCACAATGGACTCCAGTCCACCTGGAACCTGCTTTGGTCTGTATGTCTCACATCCACACTGAGGCTGTTGAGGAAGCATTCAACACATTCTTAATACGGCTCTGTTTGAAAACCTTCCTCTTCGACCGTGCTTACAGCCACCTACCCCCTCCCCCCCTGGCTTGGAGTCAGGCTCCGCCACTGTTAAGTGCTCTGAGACGCTACCCTGCATGGAGGGTGCTATGTAAGTACAAGTTATTGTTGTATTTGCTTGGCTCAGTTGGTAGCACTCCCACTTCTGAGTCAGAAGATTGTGGGTTCAAGCCCCGTGCCAGGAACTTTGGATTCACAGACTCAGCTGGCGTTCCAATGTATTGTCATTGTTTTTCAGATGAGACATTAAATCAAGATCCCATCTGCCTGTTCAGGTGGGTGTTAAAGATCTCTGTGGTATGACTCGAAAAGAAAATGGAGTCCTCTTCAGATGTCCTGGCCAACAATCCCCCAAATTAAAAAAAAAATCATCATTCACTTGCTTCACGGCTGTCTGTGTGACATTGCTTGCATCAATTGGCTGATTATCGTGAACATAATAAAGAATAATATTATTATTCATTGTTATTATGCGTTTCTCGTAACAAGCACAATTCCGACATTTTAAAAATCAAAGAAAAATCGAGGTTTGCTTTTTTTTCTGTTCGAAACTTGAGTCGAACTTGGATTTTTTTAACTCGAGTTTAGAAATGTTAACTCTTGCTCACAACCTCCAGCTCCCAATTCCCCTAAGTGCCTTGAGGTGCTGAGCACACTACCTTGTCACACTCTGCTATCTAGTGGCTGAAACCGTACAATGCACCAGTGACTCTCAAGTCAGCAGGAGGAATTTTATTACTGCCGTCCTTCACAGGACTTGCTTCATACAACATGTTCAATCAGATAGCCTGTCTTTAACTCCACCCAATCCTCCTCTCTATCTGTACTCCTTAAATGCATCCATTGTGCGACCCACTTGTCTTAGATTGAAATCACTAGTCAGTTGACCCCAAGGCCTGACCTGTACTTAATTAAATACCAGATTAAGCTGATGTAGTTATTCAGCAGAAATCTCAGGTTTAAGTCCGGAAGTAGAGATACCATTGAAATTGAACTCAAGGCTGACATTAATGAACCTACTAAAGATCACCTGTTCACCTGACTGTTTCAACTCTTTTAACAATGCATTTTTTTTCCCCCCAAGAGTTCAAGGCAGAAACGTTTGACAGAACGGTAATAAAGTGAGCATAGGGTCCCCCTCCAATGCACAGTCCGTTAAAGTTTCAAGGTATTCATCAGGGGAATATTCAGTGCGGCATTGTTCCTGTGTCTTACGGTGATGGGTTCAAATCCAATTAACTTTTCCCGAGGCTGGTCTTTCAAGCCGCTACAAACACACAAGTACATCTGAGTGTAATGCACCCGATCTGAGAGTAGGAGGAGGGGGCTTTCAGGTCTGTTCTCTCGCTTGTTGGCGGGTGCCACTGAGCGCAGACGAAAGGGAAACGGTGGGTTAACCCTTTCAGGAGAGGCGCCGATCTTTTGTTTGCACCAATAATAAGAATAATTAAAATCCTTATGTTTTTATATAGCGCCTTATCACGTCTGCGACAAGTCTCAAAGCGCTTGACAGAATACACTGTAAAGTGAATTGACTGTATATTTTGTGGGCGAAACGTAAGTGAGCCTTGTTAAGAAAATTGCATTGTGAAAATATCTCCAAGTGCTCCACAGCTACTTACTGTGAGGTGTAGTGGCTGTGTTTTGTAGACATAACACAGCATTCACCAGGTGAATAATCAATTATCTGCTGACGGCCAGCACACTGGGAGAAACTCCCCCTTCGATTCAAATGCTTGGGAACTTTAAGATCCACCTAAAGAACAGGTTTGAGGTCTCGACCTTATTATGTCTTTGAAACATCTCAAAGCGCTTCACAAGTAAAGTATAGTGACTGCATATTTGCAGACGAATGTGGCAGGCAATTTGCACACAGCAGTGTCCCACAGACAGCCATGAAATGAATGGCCAATTTTATTTGGGGGGATTGTTGGCCTGGACACCAGGAAAAATTCCCTTCTCTTTTCGAGTAGTGCCAGGGTGTCTTTAATGTTCCACCTGAACAGGCAGGAATCTTCATTTAATGTCTCACCTGAAGGACAACACCTCCATTGATTTGATATCGTGCCTTATCACATCTTCAAGACCTCTCAAAGCGCTTCACAGAATACACTGTAAAGTGAATCGATGGTACATTTTGTGGGTGAAACGCGGCGGCCAATTGCGCACAGCAGTGTCCCACTCGTGGATTGAGTGACCAAATTATTATTTTTTTGAAGAGATTATTAGCCCCGGAAATGCGATCCGCCATTGGACTAACAACTGGCCATCCTACTTACTGCTAAGTAAACAGAGCTGTGTGGTGTAAGGAAACTTGCCCTATGTTTCGCCCTGCTCGCAAATCGAACCCAGGTTCCTCCTGATCGCAAGGCGAGTGCTCTAACCACCGAGCTACAGGACACCACATGAGTGAACGAGAAATGAGGGGAACTGTACCTGACCAACATTTAGGATAAAGCCAGTGATTTCTAAATAAATTCTGACAAATGTGAGGTGGGCTAAGTGCTTAATGTACGTTGGGCTCCCACAGCCGGTCACAGCTGAAAGTAGCTGACATTAATACGTCCCTTCATCCCACAGGAAACACAGCGAGGATTGTCTGCAGTTAGAGTTGTCAAGCTTCCTCCCTTCCTCCACCAACCACCACTCTTCTCTCCCCATCCTTCTTTATCCTATGTGCCCCTTCTGACTCAGAGACGAGAGTGCTACCACTGAGTCAGGGCTTCTGCCATTATTATTATAACTATTATTATTATTTACTAATATTATTTCGGGTTTATCATTATTTTTCACGCTGCTGTATTAGCCCCGTTTTCCGGTAGGCAAGCAGACGCATAGTTTGCCACTAAGAACCTGCAGATCCAGTCAAATTGAGAGTTGTTTGTCTTCATTGAACGAGCAGCAGTGAATCTCTGCGCTGAGTCGGTTTGTTCAGGGGTTTTGGCCGTTGTGCAGGGCTTACACTGTCGACTGTTTGGAGATAGCATTCTAGTCTTTGTAATCCCCCGAAGAAACAAATCAAATAAGCTCCTTCAGGCCCCGTCGTGTTTCCAATCCATCAAAGCAATCACATTTTGTTTACCTGAACTCGAGAGAGTTCTAAAACGTTATTAAAAAAGTAAAATGAAATTTAACCATTCGAGAAGTCGAAATGATGTGTCAACACAAATTGGCTGCACCAGCGAATAATTGGGTCTTGGTGTGAANTTTTTTTGTCCTATTAGCACAGTGCCACAAGGTTCTGATGTTTGAAGATAATTACCGCTTTGTACAATGTTAATGTTACAAACAGTTTACATAAATAAAAGTGATGATAAAATACTTCTTTTAAGTATTGTAGATTTGCGTTTTAATCGGCTTAATTACCATAAATTAGCTAAATATGTAAAGCAGCGCATGACTGTTGTGTTGCTAAAATGATCAGACTTCAAGCAGATTAATCTTTAATGACTGCGTTTTCAGTTACAACACACAGTGCAGTGCCTAACCATTACCGACCGTCATTCTAGGTTACTGAGGGGCTTCTGTTGATACACACGCCACAAGATCACAAGATTGATTTGGATGAAGACCCTTCAGCCCATCTGATCTCATCCCACCAGCATATCCATCCTACTGCCCTCCCATCACGATATAAGCGAGTCCCAGTGTCCTTGCCTCTACCACCTTTTCTGGCAACTTGGTGTCTGTCTTGAAAATACCCTTTGCAATTCTAACCATGTCTTGCTGCCTTGTTCGCCCACAAATATACAGTCAATTCATTTTACAGTGTGTTCTGTGAAGCGCTTTGGGACGTTCCTCCTGACGTGAAAAGCGCTATATCAAATGCAAGGATTATTATTATTATTGATGCATCGTAAAGTATTGTTCTGCTTTTACTTTATCCAATTCCATTTTAAATGTTCTGCAGCTCTATGAGATCTCTTCTGATTTGTCTTTCCTCATTGAGAAATGCTCCTGGACTGTACGCCTGCATTAGTGAGGTGAAAACGCTGATTTGTTTAGTGATTTGGGATTGTGGGGGGATGAACATTGGCTGAGATTCATAGACAACATACTGCACTATTTATCAAGTGGACAAAAATGCACAAAGATATGTTAAAGGGCATCTGTGTTGGTAGCCGCTCTTTAGGATGCAGTGTTTGGCTTATTTTAGAACAATTGGTGGGATTCTTTTGTCTCCGAGTCAGAAGGTTGTGGGTTCAATCCCTACATCAGGGCTTTCAACTCGCGTTTGATTTCATCCTTTTAGAATCGAAACTTGCTATCTTCCCATTGCGGCATCGAGCTGTTTCAAAAATGAATCCAGCATCCTGGCTCCACCATTCCAGCTGTTAACCAACCACTGAGTAAATAAATACTTCCTGTTGTCTGTCCTAAAATGGTCCTACACAACCCTTGAACCTGTAAGATCTTGACCGGCTGCCTTGAGTATCTAAAAGTATTGTTCTGGGCAGGCAAGACAGTTACATGAAGAGCTATGAGACTTCCTCCCGATGTGAAAGGAGCTATTTAAATAACAATAATAATTCTTGCATTTGATACAGTGCCTTATCACATCTTCGAGACGTCTCAAAGCACTTCACAGAATACACTGTAAAGTGATTTGACTGTATATTTTGTGGGCGAAACATAAAGTCTAAGTTTTGGTTTTAACTTGCTGAAAATCCCATTTAGATTACGCGTCTCCCCAAGGTGGGATCATTGCAAGACAATCTCATCTCCTTTCAAGGCTGAAGAGCCCAATCCTACCTGGCCATTGCTCATAGCTCTTGGCCTAATAACAATGGGGGAAAACAGCATCATCGCCGATCTCCTTTGTGCCATATCTTGGGTCCTGGATGGCCTCTTTTATGTCACGGTAACCAGTACTGCATGTGGGCAAGCCAGGGTGTAACCTGACCACAGCATTGTGCATCTTGAGCCTGACTTCAGGGGCATTTGATCCTTAGCTGATTGGGAGCGCAACCTGGCACCCTGCTTACCACTTGCCTCAATCATGTCGCTTAGCCACTAAACAAAGTCCGTTGGGCACGACAAATGGAGGCAAAGCGTTCTCCTTAAAACGCCAGAGTCCCTGCATTTTAAATGAAAAACCTGCTGAGTCACAGTCAAGTCAAATAGTGTTGCGATAGCAGCCAGTTTTAAAAACCCACAATTAAAGAGTTCTTTTTTTCCCCCCCCAACAAGTGCTTAGAGACCATTAAAAGTGGCAGTTAAGTTAATCTGCTATATCTAAATAGGCATTATGTATTGATTCCGCGCTCCACTGCTCATAATTACTGCTGTGGCCATTTATCGCACGGCAATCTTAAAAGTACCATTTTAAAGAGCGATTTTTTTTTCCCCACACACAGCCGAGATGTATTCTGGGAAGCAGCGATTGCAGGATAAACGATGGAAAAAACGACAGGGCCAGTATTTAACTTGCAAATCAGTTTCCTCTCGCAGAAACGAAATTGCGAGTCATATGTACATTTGCAACAGTAAATTCTTAGGAGAATTGGTTGCTTGCCACAGGATAAGGCTTAACTCCTGTTTGCCTTTTTTTTTAAACAAAAATGTCTATATTCTTATTTATTTTTCCTTTGAAGTATTTTAAACCGGATTTCTCACTGACTGAGACCTGACGAGCGGGAAGATTTCTAAAACCTGTGGGTTTCTTTTTTTTTTTGCAGATTGTTTCTTGTTTTAAATGTTCGATTCGTTGCTGAATGTGAAACGGAAACGAACACTCGTCTTCAAATCCCTTCATGCCCTGGCACCTCCCTACCTCCTCGACCTGCTTAACCGACCCCCTCCCCCCGCCCACCCCCAACCACTATCCGCTCCCTCCATTCGACTGGCTCTGACCTTCTACATGTCCCTCGTGCTCAGCATTTCCACCAACGGTGACCATGCTTTCAGCCACTATGCCCCGAACTCTGGAACGCTCTTCCTCTGTCCCTCAGCCTTGCCCCCTCTCCTTCCCCATCTTCAAGTCGCGCCTAAAGACCTTCCTCTTCGACCGTGCCTACGGTCACCTCCGCCTCCCCCCCCGGCTCAGCGTCGTGCTCTGCCACTATCAGGCCCTCTGGGGCACTGCCCTGCATGAGGGGCACTTTATAAAGGCAAATTATTGTTGTAGATTGTTAGCAGGGCTTGAAAGCCAATAGCCAAAGCAGTTAGAACGTTTCTGCCACGTAAGGGGAAGGCTTCTCGCTAATGACCCTCTTGGTTTTGCTTTAATCTGAGTTATTTTAGGGTTAGTATCAGGGAGTCTCACCCCACTTCCTGCCATATACACCCTACTGAGAATGTGCAAGACCTTAAATACCCGAACCCCACTCCAGGCTCAACCCAAAACTTTGCTAACCTTTTAAAAGTTTGTTCCCTAAATGTTCTGACTTATTAAGCGGCTGCGGAGCTCATTTCCTGGAATGTTCCTGCTGAGTTCCACGGTCTGACGGGAGAATTAGCATCACCTCCTGAGCTGCTCTGACAACGATTTGTTGGTTGTTTGTATTTTGGCAGATTTTATGCTGAAAGCCAGTGCAGGAAGACAGAGTGCATCCAGTCGTGTTTCTCCCCCGATTACTGCAGATCAAAAGCACGATGGAAGTGGGGTAAATACAGAATAAATCGTCAGAAACACTATTTCAGTGAGCCAGCCGTAAGCCTATGGAACAGGTTCCCTAGGGAGACGGTGGAAGCAGAAAGCGTTGTTTGTTTCAAGAACAAATTAGACAGATTTCTGCTAGAAAATAATATCTGGGGAAACAGCGTATAGTTTGGGACATGACATGTCAAGTGACTGCCAGGATGGTGGAAGGCGAACTAGATGGACCCTGGTCTTCTTTTGCCAGCAAATTCTTATGTTCTTAAGTACTCGGGTTACTAGGGTCTAAATTTGCGGTATTCTTAATGGGGTTCCTTAATCCCTTTAGAATTGACCCGTCCTGGAAGCAGACAGTGTTGGGATGATGTAGCTGAGAGAAGAAACACCTATTTGCTCAATCAGCATTCTCTGTTAAGCGAATCCCTAGAAAATATTGCAATTAAATCCCAATTTATTTTGTGTTTTTGTCATAAAAAACAACAATCCTTGCATTTGGTAAAGCATCTTATCATAGGTGTCAGCCTGGCTCAGTTGATAGCATTCTCGCCTCTTGGGTTACAAGGTGGTGGGTTCAAGCCCCATGTTGGGATTTTGAACTTACGGAGTCTGGGCTGATGTTCCATTGCAGTGCTGGGGGTGTGCAGCCTGTTCCATTGTTGGAGGTGCCGTCCTTCGACTGAAATGTTAAACCAATACCTCATCTATCTGTTCAGGTGGATGTTAAAGATCCTATAGCGCTATTCAAAGAGAGAAGGGAGTTTCTCCTGGTGTCCTTGCCCCTAAATAAAACTGGTCATTCACTCCATGGCTGTTTTGGGTTCAGTGCTTGCGCAAAGAGCCTTCTGGGTTTGCCTAAAGACATGCATTCATTATACTTTACGATGTAGTGGGATCTTTAACGACCACCTGAAAAGGCAGATGGGACCTCAGTTGTTCTGTGACAATGCAGAGCACCACATCAGCACTACACTGGAGCCTAAATTGTGAGTTCAATCCTTTTGTGAATCTCTCAAAATTAGGAGCTTCTTGTTTCTCCATTAGTCTCTGCGTTCAGTAAAGTTATTAAGAAAAGATTCCCCTTATGAAGCTAGCAATTTTTTTTTGATCTTCCCCTCCCTTTGCACTTCACGACCCAATGCAATAGCCGTATATATCCCTGATGCTCGGTCAAGCTTAAAATAATACATCATTCAGGAAACTTCAGAAGGGTAGCATTCGTACCAACACTGCCTTCAAATTAAACTCCTTTGATTCCTGTCCAGCCGTGCACAGGTGGCTAGTTTGCTTCATATCGTGGCTAGATGCTAACCCCAAATGAGACCATTAGGGCAGAGTGAAAGGCAGTGGCATTTACATTAGCCGCATGAAACCTTATCTCCAGCCGTAGGATTCTCATGTGGACATTTTTGATGACACTCCGAAACTGGCTTCATGGTTGCTGTTTCCGCACCCCTCCCCCCAGTCACCTCCCGCCTCACCCCCAACCCCCCCCCCCCCCTCTCCACCACTCCGTCTCCTCCTCCTCTGAGAAAGGACTGAGATGCCATTGTGACATTTTGAGAGGTGTGTTACCTGATCTGGAATAATGCAGAATAATTACAAGCCCATTGCTCTTCATTACGCTACGGTAATAGACGTCCAGCAGTGTTTTGAGCTGCAGCTGCTGTTGGAAATTGAGTCCAAAGAGATATGACGATAAAACCCACCGCAAAAGAAAACGGAAATAGAAAAGCAGCTCTCGCTTTCTCTATCTCTATCTGTCTCTGCGCAAAAGACCAACATTAGCATTTTGTCAATGATGCAGGAAATCCTAGACCTCATTTGGATCACAGCCCGAGGACTGTGGACACAATGGGATGATGTTGGGAGAAGCGACCGAGAGGGCATTCAGAACAAACCACAAAACGATTTGTCTTGAAGTCCTTACTCAGAGTCGTGCAAAACTAATGGTTCAATTAGCGCTTGTCTGAGCAACAGTGTTTGGGATGATTTTGATTGCTTAAACAGCGGTGGTCACACTGTTACACCCTTACCTTACTCTAAATTATAATAATAATAATCCTTGCATTTGATATAGTACCTTAGCATGTTGTTGAGACGCCTCAAAGCGCTTCACAGGACATATTGTAAAGTAGATTGACTGTGTATATTGTGGGCGAATCGCAGCAGTCAACTGCGCACAGCAGCGTCCCACAAACAGTCGTGGATTGAGCGACCAAATTATTGTTACTTTTTAAATTTTGAAACCCAATTTTTTACTGCTCATTTCCTTTAAGAACGGCAGAAAATTGGCTTCAAAGTTACGACTGAATTCAACATTTTGCCAAATTCTGAAATGAGACCCAAATAGAGTAAATCTAGATCTGGACGAAATTACAAAGAGAGAAGAGTTCCCTTCTCTTCGTGTTTCCGGGCTAACAATCCCCCAAAAAGCTTCTCATTCCCTTTAGGCCGTTTGTGGGGCAGTGCTGTGTGCAAATTGTCTGCCGTGTTTGCCTACAAAATGCACAATCACTATACTTCACAGTGTATTCACTGGATACAGTGAAGCGTTTTGAAATGTTCTCCTACTGTGAAAATATAATAATAATCCTTGCATTTGATATAGCGCCTTATCACGTCTTCGAGACGTCTCAAAGCGCTTCACGGGATACGCTGTAAAGTGAATTGACTGTGCATTCTGTGGGTGAGATGGACCGAGGCCACTTAAAGGCCGAGAGAACGCAGGCAAAGACGAGCAGAAATAAACCGCTTCACTTATTTCCTCGGGAGAGGCAGCAGATTGCAGCTACAGCCGTGGCTGTGGCAGAGAAGAGGGCGAGATCTCTGGTTGAGTGAGCTTTAATAGGAAAGGGACGCTCGCTCTATTTGCCGAGATAGAACAGAATCAGACGCATTCCGTTATCCACCTCGGCAGCCCTGTGCTGTACAAAAAAAAAATCCGGGTGACCCACAGCTCCGGCCCAAACAAACACAGATCGCAGGGATTGGTGTGGCTCTGAGATACGCACATGGGGGAAATAAACCCTCTTCTTCAAATACGGAGAGTGTGACATTCAGTTTATCGTCTGCGTCGCAGTGAATGAACGGGGAGAACATTTAGGCAAAACGCTTGATTGATTTTCTGGCAGCAAGTAGGAACCCGATTGTTTGTCGATCGGAATTGCTTTCCGTTGGGTAATAATCCCTTCCAAAAAAAATGTTTTTTGTTAAGTTATTTGGTCACTCACTCCATGGCTGTTTGTGGGACATCGCTGTGCGCAATTGGCTGCCACCTTCCGTCCACAAAACACAGTGAATCAATTTTACAGTACATCCTGAGAAACGCTTTGAGACGTTTTGACGACGTGATAAGACTCTATATCGAATGCAAGGATTATTATTACTGAATTGGTAAACAAAAGCATTATTCCCCACCCCCCACCCCATACACACACACACACACACACACCTCAAGTGGGTATACAAACTCAAGTTTGGATTAAGAGTCGTTTGGAATTTGCCCTGAAGGAACAATGAGCCGTAACCGCATTTGGGGGAAATTCAGAAGATTGTCAGCACTATGTGTGCTAGCGCACTCGCTCCCCCACCCAGCCACCCACCCCCAAACGCGCTGACATCGGGACTCTGAGCTCACAGTGTAGGCCGACTCTCCAGTGCAGTGCTGGAGGTGCGCTGCATTGCCAGAGGTACCGTCATTCAGATTCGATTAGACATTCAACACCGCCAGCGTCTCGGTTTACTTTCTGTCCACTGTTTTACCTTTGGAGATGAATTACGCAGGGTCGGGATCAAAGGCTTCCCCTCTATTCCCTTGCAGTCCATTTGCAAGACATTCTCCTGCTGTCAGTCAGTGGCGGTCTGCAGAGGAGATAGCTTTGTCCTTGGGAGAGCAGAGGAGGCAAGGCGAGAGGGGCTTTCTGTTGTTAGCGCCTGCGAGGCAACGACCCAGGAAATCAATCCACACCTTCACTGCTTTGGGAGTGAAGGCCCACACTTCAGCAGATGCTGGCTGTTGGCAGGAAGTTCCTGGAGAGACAGCTGTCGGGGTCTTCACGCTTGCAGATGAAAGGGTCCGACGCTGGAACTTGAAGCTTGCGATGTGATTAACTGCTGCAGCAGTTACAAGATGTTACAAGATTACAATGTGCCTTTGGAAGGTTTGGCTTCAGGGCTCCACGCAATTTGTCTGCTGTGGTGGCCCATAAAACACATCGTGGCTCCACTTTACAGTAAATCTTGCCGAGTGCTTCGAGATGTCCTCCTGACATGAAAGACGCCACATCAGATGCAAGGGACATTTGTTTATTATTATTATTATTATCTAGTTTTAGTTGCTTAAAAGGTATGAATTGGAATCATCACTCGGCAGATGGATAAATGAATGTTTCTGACAGGTTTTACGGCTACATTTGTAGTTCAGAACCCGGTGATCCCGACGACGACGACAACTTGCATTTATATTGCGCCCCTCACGTTGGGAATAGCGCTTCACAGGATTTCCCATAAAGTGTAGTGACTGTGCATTGTGCTAGGTGAATGAGGCAGCTGGTTTGCGCACAGCAGCCTTGAAGGGAACGGCGAATTTCATATTGTCGGTTAGGACAACAGGAGAACCTCCCTTCTCTTTCTGAGTAGCACTGCAGGATCTTTAACATAATAACGAATAAAATAATCCTTGCATTCGATATAGCGCCTCTTCGCGTTTTCAAGGTGCCTTAAAGCGCTTCACAGAATATACCGGAAAGTGTAGTGACTGTGTCTTAACGGGCAACACACGGGAATTCGGTTTAACGACTCATCTGAAGGATGGCACCTCTGACAATGACTAAAGTTACTGAGCAACTCACTTAGTCACTAGACTGATGATTTGTGTGTGTGTATGTGTGTGTGTGTGTGTGTGTGTATGTGGGGGTGATGGAGGCAATAAGGGAGTGAACTCACAGCTTTCTGACTCAGTGGGGACAGAGCTACCAACTGAGCCAGGCTTCAGTGTAGGCTCACACTGCCGAGGCCAGCAAAACACACCAGAGGATTCGAGACTCCTGCCAGACTGTCCGAGAATCACTCCTTTCATTTGCAAAATCCTTCATCCTGCACAAGGTGTCTTTGAGAGCAGCGTTCCCTGGGAGCTTTACATCTCAGGTGATAACAGTCACCTCCAAGGCTCTCTGTGTAAATTGAACAGACACCGCCACATGCTCGCTCATGGTTTAATTCTGGAAATCGCTGCAGATAGGATCATTTTAATTATTTCTGCTTGAAAGCCACTTTATAATTACGCTTGTTAATAAGAATCTTGGACGAACGAGGCGTGCTTTAATTCACCTGCCAATGGTGAAATGCCTTCCTCCTCCCCATAGACTTGTGTGATTACATTATTTGAGACAATGGCCCTAATGAAAAGCAAAAACTCAAACTCAGTTCCTCCGTATTATTTGGACGTGCGTCTGTGTTACTCTTAATACAGTGTGCGGAGATCACATTTATTTTCCTGTTACAAGCTCAATTATAAGTTAACAATTTTGCCCTTGCGGCCAGAGTATATTAGAGCTTTTGTCTAAGTTTCAACCATTGATTTATTTTGACTTTCAATAGTAAAACCACTGCCTCATTGTCTCACCATCAACCTAATCAGAAAGATGGCACTTTTGGGCTTAATCTCCGGCTACCAAGCTTGAGCAACTACTTTCATGAACCGTTCCTGGGCTATGGAGTGAGTGGACAATTTTATTTGTGGGGGAGGATAGTAAATTGTGTTGGACCCATGTGTGAAAAGAAATCCAGTAGCTATGTACAAATACTTTTTGAGGAGTTCTGTAGTGTATTGGTTATTATAATAATAATAATCCTTGAATTTGATATCGCGCTTTTTATTATTATTATTATTACCTTCTAGACGTCTCAAAGCGCTTCACAAAATATACTGTAAAGTGAATTGACTGTATATTATGTGGGCGAAACGCGCAGCCAATTGCGCACAGCAATAATATAATAATATATTAAAAGGGGGAAATCTTAGGCAAGTTTCCTGACTCCACACGCCTCTGTTTACCCAGTAGTAAGTAGGAACCGGTTGTTCGTCGATTGGCAGATCGCTTTTCCGGGGGTAATAATCCCTTCAAAAAAATAAAATGATTATTTGGTCACTCAATCCACGACTGTTTGTGGGATACTGCTCTGCGCAATTGGCTGCAGTGTTCACCCACAAAATTTAGTTAATTCACTTTACAGTATATTCTGTGAAGCGCTTTGAGACGTCTCCCATGATATGACTTTCCCGCTGCTTGTCCAGCGAGGACCACCCTAACCATTAAGGCTTTGGCTTGCAGGGTTACACGGAATAAACAAGCAATAAACATTTGGATTACCAGGAATAAACATTCACCAGAGTTTTAATGAAACACTTCATGATTGAAAACTTGCAATGTTCCTCAGCGTGTTAAGTCATTTGGATGACTGCATTTGTAACAGACTGTTTATTTTATATTTTTCCAACTAAATTATGTAAACACACTATTGGAGTATATATGTATGAATTATTGAAAACGGGTAATACGTTATGATTTACTTTTTGACAATGATCTGCTATAACAGTACAAGAGTAGAGTCTCGATAAATAATTCATTTGAAATTGTGGCACTTACTTCTTTGTAAAATTTAATTGTCTGTCTGGCTCAGTTGGTAGCGCTCTCTCTCACAGTCAGAATTTGTGTCAGAAGATTGTTGATTCAGCCTCCACAATGAGATTTAATTTATAATAATAATCCTTGCATTTGATACAGCACACCTTATCACATCTTTGAGACGTCTCAAAGCGCTTCACAGAATATACTGTAAAGTGAACTGACTGTATATTTTGTGGGCGAAACGTGGCACCCAATTGCGCACAGCAGCGTCCCACAAACAGTCGGGGATTGAGTGACCAAATTATTATTATTTTTTTCAAAAAAAATTTTTTGAAGGGATCATTACCCCCAGAGAAAGGCGATCCGCCAATTTACTAACAACCAGGTTCCTACTTACTGCTGTGAAAACAGAAGCGTGTGTAGCAAGGAAACTTAACTAACATTTCGCGCTGCCCAGGAATTGAACCCGCTTGCGAGGCGAGTGCTCTAACCACGAAGCTACTACTCACCACGACTTTGTAATCCGCGCTGATGTTTCAATGCAGGATTTGAGGATCACTGGATCGTCAGAGGCACCACTTTTCAACTAAGAGTGGAGAAATCCCACCTGGATCTCAACCTATTCCATTTATGTAGCATATCAGAGCATCCAGAGTTTGGCAAATTCGTAACTGTTCTTTCAAGCGCTACAGAAAAACGACTGCTAAATTAAGATGCCCAACCATTGTTTGAGAAGAGAAGGGAGTCTCTCCCAGCGTTCTGGCCGACAGATAAAATTAGTCATTCGCTTCTTTGTGGGGACTTGCAGTGCTCACGAAATTGACCGCCGGGTTTGTCTACAGAATACACAGTCACTCCGCTTGACAGTAAAGCCTCGCCAAGCACTCTGAGATGCTTCAATGTTTTACAAGGTGCTACACGTGTTATTATTTTTATTAAGTGTGCAATGTACATGACAGTGCCAGGCAGGGCAGAGTGCTTTGAGGTAAAGTACGAGATTTCAATCAGTTGTCAACTGTCAAACCAATGAACACAAGCAGCAAATCTGCACAATGCGTAATACAGAACAGATGTGCACTTCCGAAATTTTGCTCTTAACAGTAAATAGCAGCGGATTTGCATAATCTTTTGCCTCGCTTTGTATCAAAATGTGCTTTGTCAGACACACATAAAGGCGTCAAATAAACATAAACATAAACCTGTCATGACTAATGTACTTCATGGCCATAGAGAAAACCTAATCTTGTCACAAGGTGCCAAAGAAATGTTCTGCTTACATCATGAGGAGGTTCAATTAGCTGCTTTGTCTAATTAACGAGAGGTGTAAATGAAACAATCTCACTGTTTACCAGAACGAGAGGTGTGAGTGCTAATCCCAGATCACCCGGGCATGCTCATGTGAAGCTCCCGAAAGTTTTGGTTGTGGAAAAGCTTGTCTTTTTTTAAATACAAAACTAGTCTAAAATTAACTTATATAGAACACAGCATGGTTACCGCAACTTGGAGAGTATTTGGCTCGAGGTGGCAAGAACTAAAGCTTGGGGGACCCCAGAGTGTGCGTTGGGGGCCAAAGCGCTTCACAGAATATACTGTAAAGTGAATTGACTGTATATTTTGTAGGCGAAATGCGGCAGCCAAATACGCACAGCAGCGTCCCACAAAGAGTCGTGCGTTGACTGACCGAACTATTATTTTTTTAAAAATATTTTTCAGAAGGGATTATTATCCCCGGAGATAAGTAAGGAAGTAAGGAACTGAAATTCGTAAGGAAGTAAGGAAACTTGCCCAATATTTCGCCCCTCCCGGGAATCGAATGCAGGTCATCTTGCTTGCGAGGCGGGTGCTCTAACCATTAAGCTACAGGACTCCACAATATAAAGCTGTAAGCAAAAGTATCAAACCAGCAACGCTGAACTGAAAAAGGAACAACATTAAGTGGGTTTCCTGCATACGAGCCCTGGCTCCTTAAGAAACCCTTTGTCACCATTTTGTCTAGAAAATACACAGTGAATCTGCTTTACAACATATTCTGTGAAGCGCTTTGAGTTGTCTCAACAATGCGAAAGGGTTATGATTATTATTATTGCTATTATTAGCATCTGCAAATGAATGAAATGTGACGGCAAACCAAAATAAGCATCCGAGATCTGAATAAATAATCGGTTTAATTAAAGTCGCAAAAGATCATTTGTGATCCTCATCTGCCAAATATCTTCATCGCTTTAGTTTCCATTTGACTTGAAATGTCACCAAACACTCTCTTGGGAATAAACTTGTGTGAAATTTCAGTTGAATGTTGCCTCGGTTTATGCCTGATTGACACATGAGGAAGACATACTAAATTGGGATTTCTCATGAGTATCACCCAGCCACTTGCAATGCACTGATAACACATTCCTACTATAGGATGATTGAGGCAAACACTTTATTCAATTAAATGAGGTGTTAATAAACCAAGCCTACCTCCTGCTAGAAAAAGCCCAGAGACAGATGCCAAAGTCTCCTCTTGCTAACACATCTCTGCTAACCAACTCTTGAAGGTAAATTTAAACCATAGTCCATCATCTTGGTCTAATTTGAAGTTATTTCTAACATGAATTCCTCATCAAACTGTGAAAATTAAGAGGCAGGCATTGATAAATGCGCAGTTTTTAACATAATAATCCTTGCATTCAGTAATACATTAAAATTAATCTTTGCATTTGGTATAGCGCCTTATCACGTCATTAAGACATCTCAAAACGCTTCACAGACTATGTTGTAAAGTGGATTAACTGTGTATTTTGTGGGCAAAACACAGCAGCCAATTGCGCACAGCAGCGTCCCACAAACAGTCGTGGATTGAGTGACCAATTTTTTTGAGGGATTATTATTATAACATCCCTTCACTTCACTTGCATTTGATATCTCGCCTTTTCACGTCGTCGAGATGTCTCATCCGTAACCCATCAGACTCCATAGCCCAATTTTTTTTGGGGGGGCGGGGTGGGGAGGTGAAATCCACATAGAAATCCCAAGTTCACTTCACAACTACAAGCAGCTTTCAACCAACATAGTGAGCTGCTTCCTGTGAGGCAGAGGAAAGGTCCACTGGGAGGTTTATTGCAAGCTCTTCCCAATCAGAGAAGGCTTGTTGGCAGGAGCTCTCATTACTGCCTATGAATTGACGGGATTTTGTAAAACAGATGATCTAAAACCCCTCGATGAAGTCACTTTTCATTATATTACTTTCCATTCCTCCCACGCTTACCGACTCCCCGATTCCTGCGCTCAGACAGTCTCTAATTCTAGTGGTTTCTCACGCCACTTGCTTGCCATTACATCTCTCTGCGCTGCGAATTGTGAGCCAGTTATGTCATCATGAACTCACAGTTGCTGTGGAAACACTGCCTCATGACAATAGTTTAGCCGGTTGACTGAGAATGATATCGGGTCTCACTTCAGGGCAAGCCAGGAGTACAAGAGGAGGCAAAGCAGCAACCTTTCCTTTTTTTCCTTCTGCTGTGTGTATAATTATTATTGCAGCAAGATTGTTGGTGCACGACTGTTTGTGGGACGCTGCTGTGTGCAATTGGCTGCTGCGTTTCGCCCGCAATATACACAGTCAATCCACTTTACAGTATATTCTGTGACGCGCTTTATGACGTCTTGAAGACGTGATAAGGTGTTATATCAAATGCGAGGATCATTATCATTATTACTTCTTTAGGTTCGACTGGCTCAGTCGGTAGCGTCCTCGCCTTGGAGTCAAAAGGGTGTGGGTTTGAGCCCCACCTCGGGATTTTGAGCTCACAGTGCAGGCTGATGCTCCATTGCAGTCCTGGTGGGGGGGGGAGGGGTGTTGCAGTGGTGTCAGCCTCCGGATGAGACGTTACACCGAGGGCATGTGTGAGCCTGTTCAGGTGGTTGCCAACAATCCCAGTGTCCGAGCCAACAATCCCCCACCAAGTAAAAAGTGGATGTTTGCGGGACATTACTGTGCGCAAAATTGATTGCTATGTTCATCTACAAAACACAATCCCTACAGTTCGGAGTACAGTTCATTTTTGTAATAATCCTTGCATTTGATATAATGCCTCATCGCTTCGTTGAGACGTCTCAAAGGGCTTCACAGAATATACTGTAAAGTGAGTTGACTGTATTTTGTGGGCGAAACACGGCAGCCAATTGCACACAGCAGCGTCCCACAAACAGTCATGGACCGAGTGAGAGATTGTTACTCCCGGAAAGTGATCTGCCAATCAATCAACAACCAGGTTCCTACTTACTGCGAGGTAAACAGAGGTGTGTGGAGTAAGGAAATTTGTCTAAGGTTTTGCCCTCCCCGGGAATCAAACCCGGGTCCTCTCGCTTGCAAGGCAAGGGCTCTAACCACTACATTACGGGACTCCATCTTATACACACAATTCACTTTAACACAACCTTATGACTCAGAGGTGAGAACACGGCCCTAGCAACTGAGCTAGACTGCCACATCAACAACAGCAACAACATATATAGCACTTATATAGTGTGGCGTGTGGAGTTAGGAAACTTGTCCAACATTTGACCCTGCCGGGAATCGAACCCAGGTCTCTCGTTTGCGAGGCGAGTGCTCTAACCACATATCTTTAGGCATGTAGCACCTCACAGACATCCTGCTGTTACTTCTGCAGTCAACCAGGCTGTTTGAATGTATTATTACACCTAATTAGGAATGCCTAAGTTTGTCCATCATCAAAAATCGCTGTTTAATTTCAGATGGCGGCTAGTTGTAATGGTAATTTCCACCGTGGTTAAGTTGATTACTTTCGAAGTTAACTTCAATAAAAGTTGCGCTCCCACATTGCTCAGATGAACATCCCTATAGCAATGTGTTAAATATTAATGAAGAAAAATGTATTAAAATATACCTATTTAAGGCTACCCTCAAATCGAGCACTCCTAAAATCAATTAAAATGTAAATTGCATTCAAAATCTTATCATCAAAGATTTCACCGCATATACACAAAATCACAGCACATTTGGAAGTCAGAGTACAGAATCAGAATAAGATTACATTATAAAAGGTCATCTTATGTAGTGGCGAAAAATATTGAAATATGTATATTAAAAAAAAAATGCTTTCTGGAAAATCTCTCTCCGGCATTAAATACTTCAGAACCATCCGTGTCTGCGCCGGTAATATTTAACTTTGAAATAATTCTCTCTTTTTTTTTGGCAGCGGTCGGGTGGGGGGAATAAATATTCATGCTAATAGCCCCACAATTCAGCGTCGTTGCATGTCAAATGTTTGCGGTTTTTTGGGGTGGGGGTGGTGAGGAGGGGGGGGGGGAGGGGAGGGAACATCACTCGACCAATATGGTTGCTTCAATTAATTTCCAGCAACGATGCAGTTTAATGCGCTGTACACACAGCGGACCAAAGCACAACAGGCCTGGGAAATGAGGCATTTGCTCTCGACTGAGAAAAGGGCTGGGTAGTCCGACAAGAGGACAGAAAATGACCGAACCCGAAACTCTGGCATTGAAAATCTCTCCCGCTATCCCTCCGCCCTGCCCGCTTCCTTCCCAATCTTTACATCCCACCTGAAGACCTTCCTCTTCGGCCGTGCCTCTGGTCACCTCCGCTCCCTCCCTCCCTCCCTCCCTCCCGCCCAGTTCGGCCCCCTGCTCCGTCACTGTCTTTAGATTTGGGTGGTGAACGGAGCAATTTCAGTCACAGTTAATACAGGGTCAAATGCTTTACGGATTCTCCCTGTTGCCGGCGGTCACCCCGGTTAACAACAACAACTTGCATTGACACAGTGCCCTTCACGTCGGGTGCAGTCTCGGAGTGCCCAACTTCCTGAGTCTCAGTCTGTCCGTTTTTTTCCGTCTGTCTGACCGTCTCCTTCGCTTTTTCGAGCAGCGCCTGGGTTGATTGACGCCCACCTGAACGCCTAGATAGGGCCTTGGTTTGAAGTCTGAACCACAAGACAACATGTCTGACGATGCCTCGCTCCCCCCTCAGCACTGCACTGGATTGTCAGCCCATTCTGTCAGCTCAAACGCCTGAAACCACCGTAACCTTCTGACTTGGGTGGGTGGGTGGGTGGCTGGATGGGTGTTGTGGGGGCGAGAGCGCTCATTGACTTGTGAGAGGCCGACACCTGGCTTTGTTGGTCGGTTAGTTAGCAATGCGGTTTGACTTTCGCCTCGAAAGATAATACGCCAAAAGCAAATTGGTTTGCCCACGAGGAGAACGAGGGAAAGTGAAGTGATTTGAGAGTGAGCACTTGCGGTATGGCACTGAACGCCTGGAATGTACTTTGTCTGACAGGGAACCGACAATGAGAAGTGATGGGAATGCTACCATTAGTGGTCATGTAAAATTAAAGACATCTGGAGACCAATCAATTTGCCAGACTCCGATAACGTCTGACTGTAAATCTTATTGATGCAAGCAAGAGGCACTGAACAAATCGCTTATTATTATTATTATAATTAGGTGAAAAACGTAAAGTTTCAGCAACAACTGATTCCATGGGAAAATTATGACATTGAATCTGTTGCATTTTAGGAACTCAATAGATAAACTCGATGGCAAATTCAGCTTTTCCTTTTTTTTAAAAAAACTTAGTTGTGTAACACGGTCCAACATATTAACGTGATTTTTATTTGCATTTTTTTTCCGTAGGTGAATGTGGCAGCCAATTTGCGCACAGTAATGTCCCATCGAGTGGCTGTTTTGTGGGACATACTTCACCCACGAAATACACAGTCAATCTCACTTTACAGTACATCCTGTGAAGCGCTTTGAGATGTCTCGATGAGGTGAGAGGGCACTGGATCAAATGCAAGGATTGTTATTATTTATTAAATGAATGGCCGAATTTATCAGGAAGATTGTTGGTCAGGAAACCAGGAGAAATTCCCTTCTCCTTTGAAATAATACTATGAGGAATCTTTAACGTCGACCCGAACAGTTTAACGTCTCATCCACCTCTTATTATGGCAGAGTTCCACCAGTACTCCATTAGTGGTCAGTCTAGACTAAGTCTTAAAGCCCCGATGTGGGGCTTGAACGCAGAACCTTCTGCCTCAGAGACAACTGAGCCAAGATGACACCAGTCAAATCGACAATCAAATAAAGTGAATGTTATACAAGACAAACACAACAAAGCCTTATAATCGCAGTGCGCAATTGGCGACCGGGGATTCGTCCGCAAAACGCACAGTCGCTACACTTTGCGATACATCCTGTGAAGCGCTTTGAGACGTCTCGACGACGCGATAAGGCGCCGCCATAATCAAATGCAAGGATGATTCTTTTTTAAAATAGACCAGGAGTGTAGTTCTCCAATTGAGTTGAATTTATAAAGGTAAAATGAAGATATTCCAATCCATCCATTATACCGCAGACCGAATTGCTAATTACTGCTGCCAATAGTGTGGTGTGGTTCATATTACATTGCAGTACACCCAATACAAAGGGGATTTATAGATCGCACAAAGGCAAGGTAACTGCGCTCTAGTAGTCTGATAGCTGAGTTTCATTGCTGCACTAGCGGTGTGTAATAATGCCCTCTGCTGGATAAACGGTATTAATTCCGTACGTAACAAAACTGATGCAAGTTTCAAGGAACACCCTTGATTCTAGAATTATCAGCAGTTTCCCATTTATTTTTCCTGCTTCGACAAAAACGGCAGGGTTTGAACCTTGATAAACACCGAAGCGATAAAGCGCTCAACAGATCACTGCAAAAAAAAAAGTGGTCCAAAGGCATTTTATTATAATAATAATAATCATAATCCTTGCATTTGACATAGCGTCTTATCACGTCTTCGAGATGTCTCAAAGCGCTTCACGGAATATACTGTAAAGTGAATTGACTGTATGTTTTGCGGGCGAAACGCAGCAGCCAATTGCGCGCGGCAGCGTCCCACAAATAGTCGTGGATTGAGTGATCACATTATTATTTATTATTATTACTTTTGAAGGGATTATTATCCCCGAAAGAAGCGATCCACCAATCGACTAATAACCATTTCACCCTGCCCAGGAATCGAACCGAGTGCTCTAACCACTGAGCTACAGGACTCCATTAATGTAGCACACCCAAGCAAGCTCCAAGTTAGGCGGGTTATGAATCTGTTTCCTCAACTGGATCAGAAGGCTGTGGGGGTCACGAAAGGAATATAGAGAAAGAAATCTTGACTCACTGGAATTCAACCTTGGAGTCCCTGCAACTTGCCCCTTCCATCGCCTCCTTCAAGGTCCGTCTCAAGATCTTCCTCTTTGACCGCATCTTCAGTCATCTTTCTCCCCCACCCCCAAACCCCACGATTCCACACCCCTTCGTCCCCACCCTCAGCTCGGGGACAGGCCCTGGGAATTGAGACGTCCTCCCAATGTGAAAGGCGCTATATAGATTTAAATTTGTTGTTGTTGTTGTTGTAAAGAGTAAACCAGAGCCACACTCCTCTCACACAGGTAAAAATTGTGTTCAGCATTGCATTGCCATTAATGCCATTAACAGGGTGGCCTTTTAACAAATAATAACCAAATTACATGTGTATAGCGCCTTTCATGTCGGGAACACGCCCCAAGGTCCTAAATGTGGTTGGAGACCCTAAAAGCTCCCAGAAAACCGGCTTCAAAATTCAGTCGGTGTTTAACAATTTGCGAAATTCTGGACCTTGCGAAAGGTTGCAGAGTAAAATCTAAACCCAAGTGGAATTTCTCCCCATTAGTTGAACCCTCTCTTTGATCTTGGGTCCCTTTCATGTGGCAAATTCGTAGGAAATCGGCATTAATAATAACAAGGTAAATGGGGCAGAGGTTATTTTGTGTATTTCACAAAACAAAATGACTACAGTTAAAAGGGGGGGGGAAATAGCAGCTTGTTTGCCCTTGAACAAAACGTAATCACTTTCCTCGCTTATGAGTTATCTCTGGCAATAATGAAAACCACATTTGTTCATATTTCCCAGGGAAGATCATTGCCAATCGAAACCCTGCATGCGTGTTTTGACCCTTCAAATAAATCTTATCGTCCTTTCCTTATTATCATTATACACCCTGCAATCGCTTTGAAGGGGAACACTTTGGCCTTTGATCAGGAGTGAGACAAGGTGTGAATTAGATCCAGGGTTTAATAACACGCTTTCAGTCACTCCTTTTAAAACCACAATAAGTTACGGTTTAAGTTACTAAGATTCGAATGTGTAACTTTATTCCTTTGGATGTACGTGACTATTGCGGGATATTGCATTTTCTATAGAAACTGCCACTAACTTTTCGATAAAAATGTGGGTTGGAAACAAATGCTAGCGTTGCAATGTTTTAAATTGCAGTTACATAGTGGGAAACAGCAAAGCAATAAGCCATTCAATCCAACCGCTTCATTGCCGGTGTTTAGACTCCACTTGAGCACCTCGCTCCGTCTATTCCCTTCTCCCTCATTTATGCATTGCTTTCTCTCTTGTCTTCTCTCGCCTGGACTCCCCTGGTGTAGTGGTCAGCACGCTCACCTCACGAGCGGGAGGACCCGGGTTCGTTTCCCCGGGTGGGCAAACCGACACTTAGGCAAGTTTCCTTACTCCACACGCCTCTGCATTTAAAGTTGGAATTTCAGGGCGGACACCAGGAAGTATTTCCTTACACAAAAGGGGAAATTAACAACTGGAAAGGATTCACAGGAAGGTGGGGAAAGGGTGACAGAAACAATAGGCCTCAAGGAAGGGCTTTGAAGGTGGGTGGGTGGGGGGGGACAGAGAATCTGCGTGAAGGAGAGCGGAGGCAGAATGGCTGAAACTTCCCCAGCCGCTGGGTGTAATGGGATGGGGGACATGAAGCAGGACAATGTCTACTGAATCACATTATTTCTCCTGCATGATGGCCGATGGAGCTGTCATTCCATCATCCGGTTTCAGAGCGTTATTTGTACAGACAAGGGCTTGTGGCGCAAACGTCTTTCATTCACGCTGCCAACAAAGCTGACAGTCCAAGTCAATCACCGCTACCCGATCAATCGGTTGGCGTCAATGTGGCATCATTTCACCCACAAAATACACAGTCAATTCACTTTACAGTATGTTGTGGAGTCCTGTAGCTCAGTGGTTAAAGCACTCGCCTTGCAAGCGAGTGGACCTGGGTTCGATTCCCGGTAGGGTGAAATGTTGGGCAAGTTTCCTTACTCCACACGCCTTTTTACCTTGCAGTCAGCAGGAACCTGGTTGTTAGTCGATTGGCGGAAGGCTTTTCCGGTGGTAATAATTCCTTAAAAAAATAACTAATAAATTGGTCACTTCAATCCATGACTGTTTGTGGGACGCTGCTGTGCACAATTGGCTGTCGCGTTTCGCACACAAAATATACAGTCAATTCACTTTACAGTGTGTTCTGTGAAGCGCATTGGGATGTCCTCCCGACGTGAAAAGCGCTATATCAAATGCAAGGATTATTATTATTATTATTAAGGATTATTATTACCATTTTCAGGTTCTCTTTCTTTCTTTCTTTCTTTCGTGTGCGTCCCTGGGACCTAAATGCGTCAAGCACATCATAAATGTCCCACAAAAGTTTTTCATAATGAAACTGCCACGGCTTTAATCTAACCGCACCACCCCCCCCCCCACCACCCACCCCACTCAAAACGAGCAGATTAAGAGATCCAAGTGAACATGAATGTGGGAGACAGAAGCACTGACCAAGGTCTCGTAGAGGAGAAAGCCTACGTGTGTGGCCTTTGTCTGGAGCAGATGGGACTTGCCGTCAGACTGATCATCATCTGCATTCTGACAAAGAGCAGTGCTGGTCTGCCTTTGTCTATCTTCCCTGCAATGATTTCTCCCGGGTCGCAGACTAAGACGATAGATCCCTCTGCTGCTCATGCTGAATACTTCCATCCAAACTTCCCCACATGTGAAGTACCTTTCAGTCTCAATGCCAGACGAGGCTTCCAGGAATAACTGATCAAAACCTAACCTTTTATAAAATAATAATGACTGCCGTGTGCAATTGGCTGCCGCGTTTCGCCCACAAAATATACAGTCAATCCATTTTACTGTATATCCTGTGAATCGCTTTGAGATGGCAAGGATTATTTAATGTTGCATTTGATATAGGACCTTGACCTCTCAAAGCGCTTCACAGAATATATTGTAAAGTGGATTGACTGAGTACTCTGTGGGCGAAAGTTTTTTTTAATAGATTTATAAGCATGTTATAAACATTTTGTTTAAAATTTTTTTAAGAATGTTTATAAAATATCAACTAACTCGAGACAAGGCTAAAACCTTGAGAAATTCTAACAGCCCTCTCAGTTGATAGCTTCTCTTGCCTCCGAATCAGAAGGGTGACTGGCTGTTTGTGAGACTTTGTTGTGCACAAATCGGCTGCCGGGTTCGCCTGTGAAACTACAGTCACTATACTTTACAGTAAAATCCCACAAAGGACTTTAAGAACGTCCTCCTGACGTGAAAGACGCCATATCAAAAGCAACATTTATTATCATCATTATGATGATGATGGGACGAGAGGGGAAAATCTCCCCAGGTAAATGGAGAAAAAAGTATGTTGCTATTTCATGTTTTTCTACAGTTCTGTTCTCTCCAGATGACATTCTCTCGGTTTCGCTTTTCATAGCCGACATTTGTCCATCTGGATCAGCCACAGTTTGTGCCGCTTTTCGCCCACAAAATACACAGTCAATTCACTTTACAGTATATTCTGTGAAGCGCTTTGAGACATCTTAAAGACGTGATAAGGGGCTATATCAAATGCAAGGATTATTATTATTATTAATTACACGAGTCATTCAGAAACCTGAACTCCAAGGCACTGCAACACTGCGGCTTGAAACGCCGAACATGGAATTTAAATATATAAATGTGTGTAAAAAAAATCCATGAATTAATTACAGATCAAAGAGCCTGCTTAAAGATGGAAATGTCTTAAATGGCTCTTTCTTCACCTTCAAGGAGAGGGGGAGGGTGGAGAAAGAGAGAGAGATAGAGAGAGAGAGAGAGAGAGGGAGGGGGGTGTGGAGGGTGGGGGCATGAGGGGAGAGATTCAATTTGCATTAACACACCTTCAATGTAAGACTAAATGAGTTCTGGATTCAAAGTAGTCACGGGATAGAAAAATGTGCAAAGTGAGTCACAAAGGAAACTCAATCAGCCCAAACAACACAGGAGGTTAATGGGGGCATTTGATAGATGTGCTGAATAAGAACTGCAGTGTGTACAGGCTGTTTAAGATAACATCCAGAGCCCTTCTAAGCGATAAATGAATTGCACTTTTAAAATAACAATAATAAAGATAATAATACTCGCATTGTCTTTGACATCGGGAAGATGCCTCACAGGAATTACTGTAAAGTGCGGTGGCTGTGTATTTTGTAGGTAAACTCACACACAATGTCCCACAAATAGCCCCGAAGTGAATGTCCGATTTTATTTGGGGTGGGGGGTTTTGTTGGCCAGGACCTTGCTGGTGGGATGTGGTGACCGTAGGCGCGGTCAAAGAGGAAGGTCTTCAGTCACGATGGGGAAGGAAGATGGGGAAGGAATGGGTAAGGTGGAGGGATAGAGGGAGTGTGTTCCAGAGTCTTGTGGCGCAATGGCTTGAAAGCACTGCCACCGATCGCGGAACGGAGGACATGCAGAAGGCCGGAGCCAGTTGAGCAGAGTGAGCGGGTAGTGGGTTGGGGAGGTGGGGGGCAAGCAGGACGGAGAGGTAGGGAGGTGCCAGGGCGTGAAGGGATTTGAGACCAAGTGTGAGGATTTTGAAATCGATCCGTTTGGCGAGAGGGAGCCAGTGGAGCCTGGCTAGAACTTCTCACTCAGCCCGCCACCAACTGAGCCAGGCTGACACACAAAGTGATCTCTATTAATGAGGCCACTGTGTAAAATAGGAGTTGTGCTACCCTTTAAGGCAGTTCACTTTTGTGCCAAAGTTTTGTTTCGTCTTCATATTGGACAAGAAGCATTTTTTTTGGCCTCTCTCCCTAAAGCTGCTTCAAGGCTATTTTCAGTGGAAACGCAAACAAACTGTGTTTCAGCCTGTCACTGAGAACCAAATCAATTGAGCCTGCGTATGTCTCTGACAACTATAATTTAGGCATATAGAGGGAGTGAGAGGGTGTTTCCGCCAATTATTCCCATCCCTTGTGTTCAGTTCTCAGGCTCGAAACTCCACCTAGTCTTAGGCTATTTTTGCCTTCAAATCCAGGATCCGCAATGCAAAATGCCTCCAATGTATCAGGTCTTTAATAATAATAATCCTTGCATTTGATATAGCGCTTTTCACGTCGGGAGGACGTCCCAAAGCGCTTCACAGAACACATTGTAAAGGGAATTGACTGTATATTTGTGGGCGGCAGCCAATTGCGCACAGCGGTGTCCCACAAACAGTCGTTGATTGAAAATGACCAATTTATTATTGTTTTTTGTTTTGGAGGGATTATTATTAGGCTCTGTGTGGAGTAAGGAAACTTGCCCAAGGTTTCGCCCTCTGCCTGGAATTGAACTCAGGTCTCTCGCTTGCAAAGCGAGTGCTCTAACCACTGAGCTACAGGACTCCATTTAAGATGAATTGGCTTCGAAATTAAGACCAAACTGAGAAACTTTGTACTATTTCAGGCTAAGATCAGGTGCAATTGGGGGGCTTGTTGTCTTTTACCAAAAACAAGTTCCAGGTATCTATATACCAGCCGAGCCCCCTTATAAACTGGTAGTAGTATTTGTAGGGATGTAGCCTACAGTTGTATAGCTCTTTGAGATGTCTCAAAGACATGATAAGGCGCTATATCAAATGCAAGGGCTATTAGTAATATTATTATTATGTACACTTCAGATATGCCTGCACCAAAGGTAACTTGAAGGAGTCCCATTCATATGGAGAGGGGAAGAAAAGGGTAGGATGTAAGGACTGGAGTATAAACACCGACACAGACTAGTGGGGTCAAGTGGCCTGTTTCCGTTCTGTATATTCTTTGTAATATGGGGCCCATGTACTCTTGGCCGGTCACTTAGATCCCAGAAAAGCTCAGTTAACTAATTGAAAGCTTCACGACTGGATAAGGGAAATGCGAAAGGTGTCAACGGTGGAAAAGACAGCTCACGGTATTAAAGGAAATCTAACCAAGTCAGACACAATGGGCTGTCAGGATGCATTAGCAGTTGTCTCCGTTGCTAAATCAGTTCCATTTTTTCGTGAATAAACATTATTTCCCCCCACCCCCCCCATGGTGTGGCAATAATTCTCCCACTTGTCATTAATGTCAGCCAATGAAAAGTAATCCACAAGCATCCCAGTTAATCATCTTAGCTAAGTAGAATTTATGTGAATAATCTACAAAAGCGCAGTCACAGAAATAACACCGAGGGCTTTGGTGTGCAAAGTTGGAATCGTAACAAGAACCGATCTCAGAGTATTGACTGCGAGGAAGTGTCTGCTCATGAACAAAGTCCTATAGGAATCCGTGAATGTTGAAGCCTTCAGCCCAATTGAAAGAAGGAAGGATTGATGGAAGGAAGAAAAGAAAGATCTAGGATAATACGACAACGGCTTGCACTTTATTTAGTGCCCCTCACGCAGTGGGAGTAACGGGTTGGTTAGAGCACTCGCCTCGCCAGCGAGAGGGACTCGGGTTCAATTCCCAGGCAGGACAAAACCTGAGGCAAGTTTCCTCGCTCCCCACGCCTCTGCTCACCTGGCAGTAAGTATAATTACTGTCGTTAATCTACTGGCCGATCCCTTTCTGGGGTTAATAATCCCTTCAGTAAAAAAAAATCCCTTAAAATCCACAGCTGTTAGTGGGACACTGTTATGTGCAGTTAGCTGTCACGTTTTACCTATAGAAATATACAGTCAATTCGTCCGCCCTCCCCCCAGCTTGGAGTCAGGCTCCTCTCAGAGCACTGTCAAGCGCTCTGAGATGCTATCCTGTCTGGAGGCCGCTACATAAGTGCAAGTTGTTGTTGTCAAAGCGCTCGGAGACGTCTCAATGACGTCACAAGGTGTTATACCAAATGCAAACATTATTAGTACTATTCTTATCATAAATCTACTCTGGCAACTACTGCATTTGTGGGATAACACTTCAAAGTTTGTTTTGGAAGAACACCCAAACTTTTTTCTTGCTCCACCCTACTTAATGACATACTTCTTTCTGGAATAATAGTTCTTGTTGTATTTGGCACCATTGTCACAGCACATTCATCAAAACTCGCGTTCCATGTCTCCATGAGAATATCAATGTTTCTCACGATGTGTTTCAATCATGTCAGTATCAGTCTCTCTCACCTCTGGGACAGAAGGTTATGGGTTCAATAAGCATGTTAGGACTTGGAACTTGTGAAGCTCTAAATTGACACTCTTACGCAACAACAACAAATCACTTTTCTATAGAGCCTCTCACATCGTGAGGACTTTCCAAGGTTCTGGACAGTCAGGGATTTGGACCCGAGCTGGGGGTTGGGATCGGAAGAGACGGTGGGCAGGAACGGTAGGGGTAGGACGGTGGTTGAAGAGGAGGGTTTTGAGACGTGCTTTGAAGGAGGCAAGGGAGGGGGCGAGGTGAAGGGATTGTGGGATAGAGTTCTAAAGGATGGGAGCAGAGAAGCTGAGGGTGGGGCAGGCCGGGCGGGGAATGTGGAGCAGGCCACAGCCTGCTGAGAGGAGGAAGCGGACAGGTTGATGTGGGTTCAGTAGGTCCCAGAGGTAGGGAAGAGCAAGGCCGTGGAGGGTCCTTGAAGGCGAGGACAAGGATTTTGAACTCTATCCTCTAGGGGATGGGGATCCAGTGGAGCCGAGCGAGGGTGGGGGTGATGGGGTATCACACCAGCACTGTTGCGGTGCGTTGTATTGATGGAGATGCCGCCCTTTGGATGAAACGTTAAGCCGAGGTCCTATCTGCCTGTTCAGATGGACATTAAAGATCCTGTGATACTATTTGAAAAGAAAAGGAAGTTTCTTCCTGTGTCCTGGCCAATAATGGCCCTCCCCAGATAAAATTCGAGTAGACAGAGTTTCATAACATATAATCTGTGGTCATTTGAAATTGATTAGAGTGTTTTGAGATGGAGCAAAGCTGTGGACCTTATTAATAAAGTGAATGACCCAAGTCATGGTCAAAGTGGTAGGTCTTGAGATGAGTCTTGAAGGAGGCAATTTCCAAGAAAATTTCCAAGAAATTTTCCATTGTTTTTGTACCACACACAAAAAAAAACTAGCCATAGATCTAAACATTTCCTGGGGTGCTGGAGTAGTTGTACACCTTACAGAACGTATATTCAGTATTGTTGCTTGTTTCTAAAAAGCAAGGGTAAATTTACAAAACAGTTTTCTAATTGTTTACGCACCCTACCCTCAAGCTTATATATATATACATATATGTATGTATATATTTGTTTCATAAAGATCAAAGAAATTAATTTGTTGATAACACATCAACTTACCTGAGGTGTCTTCAGAAATACCTGTGTTGATGTGGGCAGATTATTGTCTGAATTGTTCCCATTAACAACTGGGCCAGTTGGTGAGCAGCAGGTGAGTAAATCTAATAGTGTTTCACTCGCTGTGTAAAGTTCTCTACGTATGTGGCGCAAATCCTTATTCTCCTTGTGTACAAACAAGCCCACTATGAAAGCGGGTTTTGACATGCCAGCATTTAAAATTTTAAGACATGTTAAATGCGTGGCTTAGATTTGCAAAACCTTAACAATCCGACAAAACTTCTTGCAATTAATTGTCTGATTTGTATTTAATTATTGCTCCTTTTTTTTCCCCCTCAATGGTTCTTTCCTGAGCTGTGTTGCCAATCTCGGGTGTGTGTCTGTCTGTGTCTGCGTGTGTGTGTCCCTGTGTGCGTGTGCGTGTGTGTGTGTGTGTGTGCGCGGAGGGGGAAAAAAAATAGACTGAAATCACAATGGCACATAGACAGAAAGCCTCCCGAAACGACCCCAGGTATGATTTTACTCAGATGATTTTTGTCATCATTAAAAAATAAGCGCTTTGAGACATGATAAGGCACTTTATCAAATGCAAGAATTATAATTATTATTGTCAATGGGATTTTTGGGGGCTCCAAAAAATTCAGCTCATGGTACATTTCAACACTTATATTTTCGCACAGAAGAATTGCTTCAATATTTATCCTTTAAATCATCTGTCTCTCTGTTTCTCTCCCCAACCCATCCCTCCTCCTAACCCTAACCCCTTATAACAGTGCAATATTAATTGTCTGTTCAGATTATCTCCATCTGTAATTTCCTTGTCAAGCAGGACGGTACTCTTTGCAACGTTAGACGGATCATAACAGAACAATCTCTGCCGCTGCCTTTGATTATGATTGACAAACAGAGGCCTGTCAGCACTTAAATTGAACCTTTGATCATATTGATAGGCTTCAGAATCATTGGACTCTATCATCCAACAAGTTCACCGTGGGTCACTAGAACCCTTTTCCTTCTAATCCTGCGTAAACTAGTGATGCTTTTCATGTCTTTCTGTGTTTCGATTCTGCCTTGTCTCAATCAGGTGTCTGAACCCCACTGTTACATGCATTACATTACACTACATAGACTCCTGCAGATAAATAAACCCTGTTGGTGCAATAATCCGTTTGTCCAAGTTTTCCAACATTGAAGAGAACTGAAACAAAGGCTTGGCGTCCTGTAGCTCAGTGCTTAGAGCACTTGCCTCGCAAGCGAGAGGGCCCGGGTTCGATTCCCGGGTAGGGCGAAATGTTGGTAAAGTTTCCTTACCCCACAGACCTCTGTGTTCCCAGCAGTAAGTAGGAACACGGTTGTTAGTCGATTGGCAGATCGCTTTTCCGGGGCTAATAACCTTAAAAAAAAATTAAATAATAATACTTTGGTCACTTAATCCACGACTGTTTGTGGGACACTGCTGCGCGCAATTGGCTGCCGTGTTACACCCACAAAATTCACTTTATAGTATATTCTGTGAAGCGCTTTATAGTATATTCACTTTATAGTATATTCTGTGAAGCGCTTTGAGACGTCTTGAAGACGTGATATCAAATGCAAGGATTATTATTATCATATGAAGATATTTCAGGAAGATGTGTAAAATGCCTACATGTCAACTTTATATGCACACGTCAGTATGAATCACAATAGCCGAAGTTACTGTACTTTTAAATACACTGCAATACAATTTATATCACACCTTTCATGTCAAGGGGACGTCCCAATTTGTATTCGGTGTTGCTTGCGCACCTGAGATGTGACTAGAGGAGCAGAGGGGTCGGAGTGGAGAAAGATGACCAAAAGTGCGATCAGTGGGATATGTTTTGAGGAATGTCTTTAACAGGGGAAGGATGGAGAGAGGGAGCGAGCGACTGCAGGATAGAATTCCAGAGAGCGGGGCCATCTATGTGGATGAGAGGCAGAAGCAGCACACGACAGTATAATTGAAGGCAATGTGAACAATGAGATGTGTAATTGCATGTGTGTGTATATACCTGTGTGTATATATATTAGTTATTTTTTGCTTTACAGACTTTGGATGGGTTTATCATGGTTTTATCATGAGATGGACAGGCTACATATGAATGAGATAACATTACCTGTATGTTAGGACTGCACCAGGTAAGGTAACTGATGATTTGTGCCTACGATAATGAGAATCATCTACTGTTTTCTAAATTCTCAGTCCTCTAGTCTCCCTGCATCATGCACTTTTCCTCACTTGACTGGCTTAAAACCTGCACCCAGGTCTCCTCCAAGATTTGGAGTCCCATAGCTCAGTGGTTAGAGCACTCGCCTCGCAAGCGAGAGGACCTGGGTTTAATTCTCGGGCAGGGCAAAACCTTAGGCAGGTTTCCTTACTCCACACGCCTCTGTTTATCTAGCAGTAAGTAGGAACCCGTTTGTTATCGATTGGCGGATCGGTTTCCGAGGGTAATAATCCCTCAAAAAAATGGTCACTCAATCCATGACTGTTTGTGGGACACTGCTGTGCGCTTAACACTATATCATAAAGTGCTTAGAGGTGTCGCAATGACGTGATAAGGTGCTATGTCAAATGCAAGGATAATTTTTATTATAATAAGGATTTGAGATAACAGACACAGGTGAATCTTTCTCCATGGAGACTGGCATGTGGATGGCAGAGTAGGGGTTTCACAGAGTGGGGATTCAAATGGGGAATCACCACACCACAATGCGGTAGGGCGTGTTGGACAAAACCCAATTCACTGCTGACCCCTCAAATGTCTCTGGTTTCTGATGTAACCAGCAAAAGGATTAGAGAACTAAAGTAATGCCGCCAAAATGGGAAATACGTGACTTATATAAAAAGCGATGTTGTTTCTCCCTATCTCCACTGCTTTGCTCCCCCTTACCTCTATGGCCTCCTAACTCCCTACCAACCTGTCCTCTATCCCTGCTCAGTGGGCTCCGGCCTGCTTCATGTCCCCCCTTGCCAGTCCCACCATTGGCGGGCAGGCCTCTGCCCCCATCCTCTGGAACTCCATCCCACAGAATCTCCGCCTCACCCTCTCCCTTACCTCCTTCAAGACCCGTCTCAAGTCTTTCCTCTTCGACCTTGTCTTTGGTCACCCTCCTACCCCTGCCCTTCGCCCCTACTGATCCCAACCACCAGCTCGGGTAAGGATTCCTGACTGTGCCTTGGGACGTCCTCCTGATGTGAAAGGCGTGATGCAAATGTAATTTGTTGTTGTTATTGGCAAACTAAAGAGAGCGTTACCTTTTATATAGGCTGATGTCTTGTATCGCTCCATCTATAACATCATCCACTTTGATGATCACCACAAGACGAGGAGAGTATTGGAAAGGGATGAACATTCTTCTCTTGTGAAGGTAATTAGGCCAATATTACTACTCTCCACTGATGGAATCAGGCTAAGATTATTCAAGCAAAGACAATAGATTTTGGTTTTCAACCGCTTGCCTTTTTGTCAATAATGCCATGAACCGATTTAAACCTGAGACGAAAAAAAAGTTCCTTTTTTTTCTGCATAGAAAAGGGCAATTGGTTCATTGTGTTGGTGCCATAAGCAATCCACACATCACTCTCTTCCCCCCCTCTCCCTTTTCCCATTCCATTTGATGACCATCATTTCTGATAGGGCATTCGCCTACTAAATACATAGTTTACACACTACGCTCTGCAGTAAATCCTGTGAAGGGCTAAGGGACATTTCAACCATGTGATAAAGTTACTATTTAAGATGAAAGAATTATTATTTTAAAGAATATTAGTTTTGAAGAACCATAATTGGCTGTCGCATTTCAGCCACCAAATATACAGTCAATCCACTTTACAGTAAATCCTGTGATGCGCTTTGAGATGTCTCAAACAACGTGATAAATGCAAGGATTATTATTATTATTAAGACTAAATTCAACAATTTGCTAAATACTGGATGCTCTAAAATACTGCAGAAATAAAGTAAATCTAGGCCCAGGTGTAATAATAAAAATTTGGTCACTCAAACCACGACTGTTTGTGGGACACTGCTGTGCGCAATTGGCTGCTGCGTTTCACCCACAACCTGTACAGTCAATTCAATTTACTGTATAACCTGCGAATAACTTTGAGACGTCTCGAAGATGTAATAAGGTGCTATATCAAATGAAAGGAATTATTATGATTATTATTATCTCCTTCGACGTGACCCTGTGTGTAAAAAGGGCCCGTTCACAACTTAAACCAAGGAAATTGGAAATTAGTGATGTATAAAGCAAGACTAATGTACAATTGGTTTGCTGTGATTATTTGAAACAAAAACAACTGGTGTATGTTGCTCCAATGTTTAGGATGCCCTCGATAAAGTGTCCCGAGTTTCATTCATTTTCCGAATGAAGTGTCTCAAAGGAGGCAACAGTGTTACATAGTAAGTTCATGTTTCGAGCGACATTACGTTAAGGGTTTAAATAATAAATAAATAAATAATCCTTGCATTTGATACAGCATCTTATCAAGTCTTCGAGCCGTCTCAAAGCGCTTCACAGAATATGCTGCAAAGTGAATTGACTGTGTAAACTGTGGGTGAAACGCGGCAGCCAATTCCGCCCAGCGGTTATAAAACTAAAGGCAATTCTGGCTTGTTTTCTTTTACAAGATACACGGCTCGGGGAGGACTTATAATGATAATAATCCTTGCATTTGATATAGATGTCCCAAAGCGCTTCACAGAATATACTGTAAAGTGAATTGACTGTATATTTGTGGGCGAACGCGGCAGCCAATTGCGCACAGCAATGTCCTACAAACAGTCATGGATTGAAAATGACCAAGTTATTATTGTTTTGGGTTTTGGAGGGATTATTATTAGGCTCTGTGTGGAGTAAGGAAACTTGCCCAAGGTTTCGCCCTCTGCCTGGAATTGAATTCAGGTCTCTCACTTGCAAAGCGAGTGCTCTAACCACTGAGCTACAGGACTCCTACATTTATCCACCTGTAAACCCAGGATTGCATCAAGCATCCAGCCCAACTCTCATCACCTTTGGTAGATTACATTTCTCCACCATCAGCAATTCAACAGATGACGTGCATTTTGGACAAAACATTGCATGGATCTGTCCATCAGTTCTTTCATTTCAGGTACAGCCTTTTGCAGCAATTTACACTGATCTCTTATTAAGAAATACTGCAAAATTAGATCCAGTAGTCGTATCAGTGGAGTCCTGTAGCTCAGTGGTTAGAGCACTCGCCTCGCAAACAATTCAATTCTCGAGTGGGGAGAAACCTTAGACAAACTTCCCTGCTCCACACGCCTCTGTTTACCTTGCAGTAAGTAACCCAGTCATTAGCCAATTAACAGATCACTTTCCAGGGATAATAATTCCTTCAATACACAAGAATAATGATTTGGTCCCTCAATCCACGACAGTTTGTGGGACGCTGCTGTGCACAATTGACTGCCTTGTTTCGCCCACAAATATACAGTCAATTCACTTTACAGTGTATCCTGTGAAGCCCTTTGAGACGTCTCGAAGATGTGATCAGGTGCTACATCAAACGCAAGGATTAGTATTATTAGGGAAAGTTTTTTTCTTACTATTTTTTAAATATTATTCTCCATATTGTGCTCTCACTAGTTCAACTGTGTTTCCTTTTTCTTTCCTTTCAGAACTTGTTAGCTTAACAAGTGGGGGGTGCTTGAAGGGAAGTCGTTCTATCAGCTCATCCACCCTGCCGACGAGGCTGATTTTGCAGACTTTTACAAGTCCTGTAAGTGTCCATGTTGGGTAGCTATCCATAGAAACATAGGAATATAGGAACAGGAGTAGACCGTTCAGCCCCTTGAGCCTGTTCCGCCATTCTATAAGATCATGGCTGGTCTCTACCTCAACTCCAATTACCTGCCTTTGCCCGTATCGCTTAATACCCTGACCTAACGAATGTCTATAAGTGGAGCCCTGTAGCTCAGTGGTTAGAGCACTCGCTTTGCAAGCGAGAGACCTGAGTTCAATTCCAGGCAGAGGGCGAAACCTTGGGCAAGTTTCCTTACTCCACACAGAGCCTAATAATAATCCCTCCAAAAAACCAAAAACAATAATAAATTGGTCATTTTCAATCTACGACTGTTTGTGGGACATTGCTGTGCGCAATTGGCTGCCGCGTACGCCCACAAACATACAGTCAATTCACTTTACAGTGTGTTCTGTGAAGCGCTTTGGGACATCCTCCCGACGTGAAAAGCGCTATATCAAATGCAAGGATTATTATTATTATTATTATTACAAGTATTGTTGTGGAATAACCAATCCGGACCAACAAGAATCAATGAACACAAGGTTTTATTACACACCAGTGTGGAGAAGAATCAGTACAGGGTCGGTCCATTGGATCCTGGACAGCTACTTCTGATTTCGTCCTGCAATCCAAACTTTATATAGTGTTTTCCAGTTGCATACATACATTAACTTCTTAACCAATCATTACATTGTGCACACGTCGCGCTACATCCTTTGCACTCGTTGCAGTTTGCCCTTTGACACACATACAATGGTTTTGCTACGGTTCTTGCTTAATCTAATCACCTGCCTTCCCCAGCTTCCTTATCTTACTGCAATTAGAGCATTCCATTCTCGCTGGAGCATTCTGCAGTTATCTTTTGTCTAACACAACTCTTTGCTTAGTGACAGGACTAAGAGAAACAGCAGAAGTATCATTCTTGCACAAACTGACTGCTTCTTTTTACCTTACATGGATTGCAGACGGATATTTTGCTTCCACAGTATCTTCTGGGAAGAGCGTTCCAGATTTCGTGAAACACCGAGAAATCACACGATTTTAAAACGTGTTCATCCTTTTGTCAGCAACAGAAACATCCGAAGTGAAGACAATGTATTTGAGGATTAAAAAGCACACTGGAAGCTGGCTCTGGGTGCAAAGTAAAGGGAGAACTTTGCTGAAAGGATCCTTGATTCATATCATTCTGCTATCCCATTGTCCAGTAAGGTAAATTGACTATTTGAACAACCAATATATTAATAATAACTTATATTTGATATAGCATCTTTCACAACAAGTGGAAGTCCCAAAACACCTCACATGATTTCCTGTATGTTGAGTGACTGTGTATTTGTGGGTAAACATGGCAGCAAATTTGCACACAGCAATGGCCCAACACAGTCATGGAGAGAGCGAACGATTTTATTTGAGAGATGGTCGGCCAGGACACTGAGAGAGAGAGAGAAACTCCCTTCTATTTTCGAATAGTGCCATGGGATCTTTTACATCCACCTGAACAGGCAGATGGGACCTCGGTTTAACGTCTCATCCCAAAGGCCAGGACCTCCGACAATCCAATGCTTCCCCGCCCCACACACCCCGTACAAAATTGAGTTGAGGAAATACTGAGTTCAAAACTTACCCCACACGAAATATATCTTTGTTTGTTGTGGCCAACCAAACCAATGTTTGTATCCCAATCCCACAACCACTTAAAAAAACAACTTGGGTTTCTGAAGCCTATCGATTTGATTTAATTTCGCCCACAACATACACAGTCACAGTGTATTCTGTGAAGCACTTTGAGGCGTCTCGAAGACGTGATAAGGCACTACATAAAATGCAAGGATTATTATTGATATTTATTAAAAGATCTTCTGTGACTGATGGAACTGACTGATGTCTTCATTGACTTGTTGCCAGATTTGGTGCCAAAGGTAATTCATTCCGTGTTCAATGAAGGTTTTAGAACAAAACACTTTAAAGAAGAAAAAAATCAATAGTTTACTTGAAATGCATTTTGGTTCAATAGTTCAGTATTACTTGGCATTATACTGATATGGATTCGATCAATGGTATGATGCGAGTCCTGTACGTTTCAGCTGAAATAGGATGTTTTTTTCTCGGATTATAAAAATCGTTCCATATCCACTGAAAGTCAAATCCTTCGAACTGTGCGAAATCGATGATCTTTCTTGTGTGTGTGTTATTAAAAGTCTGGCCTCAACCACTCTGTTTCAGTCATTGATTACAACAACAACAACAACAACATGCAGTTAAACAGTGCCCCTCACGATGGGCCGAATGGCCTCCTTCTGTGCTGTAATAATAATGTACGCTTCTAAGTCTCCCCGAAGCTTTCCCTTCACAACACAGAACCTGTGAGCAGCTCTTTCCTCGCGGCAGCTGAAAGCATTGTCCCATCTTTATTTGGTCTAACCCAGACTCTCTATTGAAGGATGAAGGTAACTGGTGAGAAACTGACAAAGTGTTTCCATTGTGAGATGCCAATACACATGCGATTTCGCCCCCCACCCACCCCCCCCAACCCCCACCTCTCCCCCACCCACTCCCGTGACATAAAGTAGTTCTGCATCACTGGGTGCGGTCACTGTACTCAGCCACAGGATGGCAGTCAAAGCATGCAATTGTGGGCAGCAACAAGAGGAATTGGAGGGGTTGGTTTTATTGCTTGCGTTGGCCGACAGCCAAGTGCGAAAGGCAGGGTGTGTACTGTGATTTATATAACGGTTGTTATCAATGTCATTCAAAGAAAAACGCACAAACAACAATAATCGTAATCCTTGCATTTGAGCTACAGCGCCTTATCACGTCTTCGAGACGTCGCAAAGCGTTTCGAAGGATATACTGTAAAGTGAATTGACTCTATATTATGCAACCAATTGCGCACAGCAGTATCCCACAAACAGTTGTGGATTGAGTGACCTATTATTATTATTATTATTAAGAGCACCGAACAAGAGGACTCAGATTAGAGTTGTCAAGAGTGGTTGAGGCCAGGACTCTGGGACCCATTTTAAAAAAAAATGATGCTGTGATGGGAGGTCAATAGGATGGGTGGTCTGGAGGGATGGGGTCAGATAGGTTGAAGGATCTTCTTCATTCAAAGCTCATCTTGTGAAAGAAGCAGCAGTAGGCCATTCAGCCCCTCAAGCCTGTTCTGCCATTCTATAAGATCAAGGCTGATCTGTACCTTAAGTCCAATTACCCGCCCTTGCCCCATATCCCTTGATACCCTGACCTAACAAATATCTATCCACCTCAGTCTTGAAAATATGAATGGATCAGCATCCACAGCCTTTTGGGGAGAGAGTTACAGATTTCTAATATCTACTTGGGTGAAAAGCTGCCTCCTGATTTCACTCCTAAATGGCCTGGCTCTAAGTTTAAGATGACGCCCCCTTGTTCTGGATTTCCCCCACCAGAGGAAATAGTTTCTCTGTATTTATCCTATTGAATCCCTTTATTATTTTAAACACCTCAATCAGATAATCCCTCCACCTTCTGAACGCAAGTGAACAGAGACCCAGTTTATGCAACTTGTCAATTTAAGCCCCGGTGTAATTCTGGTGATCCAATTAGTATCACGTCTTTGGTTCTTCCCCATCAGTCGGTTCAGATTTTGTTTTGTGTTTCTCTTCGGTTTCTCTGCTGAAACTCTATCTGCGGTTCACACGCTCACACTCCTCTCACAATCCTCGTGTGTCCAACAGTCAGCGTTCAGTTTGGATCAATGTTTTGAAACAAGTTATCAGTGTGAGTGGAACCTTGCTACGCTTGCTCCAGAGACCAAATGACCTGACGTCTCAAAGGGCTTTGGTACCCTCTGCCAATGCTGCGCTCTCTTAACACCCTATTATAATAATACTTGCATTTGGTAGAGGGCCTTATCACGTCTTTGAGATGTCTCAAAGCGCTTCACAGGACACACTGTAAAGTGAATGGACTGTATATTTTGTGGCCGAAACACAGCAGCCAATTGCGCACAGCAGCGTCCCACAAACAGCCGTGGATTGAGTGACTAAATTATTATTATTTTTTTGATCGTGAACCTAGACGATAAGTTCAAAGCATCGATGTGCGGACTGAACCCAACCCACAACCTTCTGACTTAAGAGACAAGAGTGTTAGCAACTGAGCCAGGCTGACACCTAGCAGTGCGGTTCAACCACTCGCCTGGAAGTCCGATGGAGTCGTTTCTTTACCTTATTTGCTATCAGAGCAGAGTCGCTTGTAGCCACGGAGATTGCCAGAAGGCCGTAGCTATGTGCAGGCACCTGCCTTGAGCCTGACACCATTTTCCAGTCAGTGCAGGACAACAGTGATTGGAATGAGAGACTCGCAGTTACGCTCAGTGCTGACCCTGACCTCAGCTGGAACAAGACCCACCTGGCTTGGATTCCAGAATCAATCGATCCCTGATTATTTCGATATCAGTCACACACAAGTGGGGGTTGTTCAGAAGCCTGTGGCTGTTGGGAGAGTAGAGTCCTGTTTCTTTCCTTTCCTTTCCTTCGTTTGGATGTGTTGACACGTGCGGAAACCAATCGTGCTGAAGAGTATCTGAACCAGACGGCGAGTTCCACGTGTGGACGGCACCTGGACATTAGAAATTTCCCTGGAAATGGAACGCACATTCTCTCCCTGGAGTGACTCATCTTACCCCTAAATACTACTTACCTATTCCGCCCCCACTCCACCCCCCACACACGCACCACACCACCGCCCCCCGATACACTAATACGCAGAACGACGGAACACAGGGCTCAGATGTCACTTTCTTTAGCGAACGCCTTCATTCAGCCTGGCCCAGTGATAGCACACTGAGCCAGGCGGGCCTTCTGCCACTCTGCCCCCACCCTCTGGAACTTCATCCCGCAGTCCCTCTGCCTCGCCCCCTCGCTCGCCACCTTCAAGACCCATCTCAAGACCCTTCTCCTCGACTGTGCTTTCGATCTCCCTGCTTCCCTGCCCCCCACCCCGCCCTGCCCTCCAACCTCCCCAACCCCTGACCTCCAGCTCGGGTCCCAAACACTGATTGCCCAGCGCCTTGGGACATCCTCCCGACGTGAAAGGCGCTTTACAATTGTCATTTTTTTGCTGTTGCTGTTGAGACGTTAAACCGAGTCTGCCTGCTCAATTGGAAATTAAAGATCCCACCGCACTTTTCTCTCTCCTGGTGTCCTGAACAACAACAAATTACATTTGTATAGCGCCTTTCACGTCGGGAGGACATCCCAAGGCGCTGAAATCCCCCAAATAAAAGTGGCCGGTCGCTCCGTGGCTGTTCGTGTTGCGCCCGAAATTGGCTGCTGCGTTTCACCCACAAAATACACAGTCAAGCCGCTTTCCTGTGAAGCTCTTCGAGACATCTCGATGACATAAGGCGCTATATCAAATGTAAGGATATTATACTGGATAGATCAGCAGGCGAGAACCTGATTCCCACTACTAGTCATCCATGTTCACCCCCAGTGCTCCGTTTATATAGTTCATTCGGGACCTTTTCCTAAGTGTCCCAGCTTGTGCTTGATCCAACCACAGAGGGAGTCTGGAATATAACGCAATGTGCCTTTTTTGGCCACTCAGCGCTGCAGGAAGAATGCCTGGATTCCCCTAATCACCATCAACTCATTAACTGCGCACAGGATTAATTTTGTCGCATTTAACTCCCCGGAGGTGTGACAAGCGCTGATACGCACAAATGAGTGACCGCAGATAATGAACGTTTAAATGAGGTAAAATCACTAGCATCCAGCGGCGGTGATTGATCTGCAGGGAGAATGTTTTGTTGCAGAAAACAAGCGATTGCAAGCAGCTGCTCCTGGGGTCTGCAGCCGGCGCTCAATGGCATCGACTCGCACTGTTCGATTCCTTCCTAATGTGCCCGGAAGCAACGTGACTGCTTTGAGCTCGTCTTCCTTGCCTTTGCGTCGCTGTGTTCGTTCATCAATCGGACTCTCAGCCTGTTAGCTTCCGGAGGCCTAAGGAGTCTGATCGATGCCCTCCACTTAATCGTTCTCACCTTTAAATGCCGTGGTTTCACTGCTCGCCAGTTGGGACCGCCACGGTAGACCTTCTACTTGACGGCTCTTCGTGGCTGTTGGTGGGCCGCGGCTGTGAGTAGAACCGTCTGCCCCGTTCGCCTTGGGATTCACGTTCGCTGCGCCCACACGCAATTCCCTGCCAAGCGCCGATCATGAGGACGGTGACTTGCAATTCTACAGTGCCTTCCCCCACCAAATAGTAACAGTAATCGTGGTTTTTGAGGGCAGCTGATAAATTTCGAAGTGCTTCGCGACAGACAATTGATTAGACGTGAAGGCGGACGTTGTCATGAAAATAACACTGGTAACCCTCACACGACGCAGCTCCTTTCACAGCTCCAGGAGCCGTCTCAAAGCGCTTCACAGAATGTACTGTAAGGTGTAGTGACTGTATATTTTGTGGGCGATTGGCTGGAAAGCGTAGCGACTGTGTTTTGTAGGCGAGACGAGTTTATACAGGAAAAGTTCATTTTTCTCACAACCTGTGACTTAAAAATCAAGTCAATATTAAAGAGGCTTTGTTCGTATCTCTTTGAATTAATTTTTCTACCTGAAAACACCACTGCAGTTTCCCACAGGTCATTTCAGTGTGATAAGCCTCTACTAAGATGCAATTTCTTTCGCGTAGGAGTGCTTAAGCATGTAAGTAATCTTCTCTGCAGTCCTCAAGAGAATGTATCGGCCACAAAGAAGGATTCATAAAATTATCAGAGTTATAATTTGCGTAACGTTTGATTCAAAAAATGTACCCCTTTACTGGATTCATTCTATTTATAATAATAAGCCTTGCATTTGATATAGCGCCCGATCATGTCCGTGAGACGTCTCAAAGCGCTTCGCAGAATATATTATTATTATTATACTGTCGAGTGTAGTGACTGTATGCTTTGTGGGCGGAACACAGCAGCCAGTTGCGCGAGGCAGTGTCTCACAAACAGTCATGGATTGAGTGACCACATTTTGTTTAGAAAAGGGATTATTACCCCTGGAAAAAGCGATCTGCCAATCGACTAACAACCAGGTTCCTACTTGCTGCCAGGTTAACAGAGGTGTGTGGAGTAAGGAAACTTGCCTAAGGTTTCGCCCTGCCCGAGAATCAAACCCAGGTCCTCTCGCTCGCGAGTGCTCTAACCACTGAGCTACAGGACTCCCTTTTATGAGTAGGAGTCTTGGTCAAAACACGTTCTTGTTTCTGATAACTACAGTGCTCTCAGTGGTTTGTGATGACTGCTGACGACATTTGGTTGTGACAGATGTTTGAAGCGCAGCTTGCTCCCCGGTGCATGAATCCTCTAATAATCTATGTGCCTCTGCCAGCGATGACTGTTGTTAAAGGCTCCTGATAAAGCATCTGCTGTAACGTTACTTGCAGCGTGAGGATTGTGAAGAACTTTGAACCAAATCACCATCAATTGCCAATAAAATGCGAGCGCGGAAGACAGCATGTGTGGACATTTGATTCGGGTATTTACTGCCACAAGATTGGCAGGCTTAGAGCACTCGCTGGAACCTGGGTCTGATGAGATGGGTTATCATTATTCAGGCTGGAGTTATAAAAAATTTTCACTTTGCAATATCTTCCAAACTGCGACTGCTTTGTTGAAGATTGCTTTATATTAGAGGAATATAAACGGGAACCCTGCATGTGCAATCATGCCTTAGTCATGAAATCAGCAGGGGAGGGGGAAAAAAAATCTGTATTGATCTCTGTGAATGCTCTGCAACACGCAACCAATTAATTCAATTCATATGGTCGACGGATCATTGCCATTGGCAACCAGTGATGAGCAAATAGGAAGTTAGAGAAAGTTTCTCCTCACAAGAACGGTTTGGGTGAAGAAAGCCATTTGGCCTGATCTCATCCTTTCCGAACATTTTAAATGAGTCGAATGTCTTGGCCTGTAAACCTGTTGCAAGAATTATAATTATTCTTGTTATCATTCTCAGGATGAGCTGTTTATAGAATCTAGCTATGTGCTGTATGTGCTGACATCTAAACATCCTCCATGTAAGAATCCTTCCTGCCAGAGCCGCAGAATATCTGAACTCGTTAAAATCTAGTTATTTGACAGTAGATGTTGAAAGGCTATTATCTGCGAGTACAGCCAGAACACAAGACATGCTTGTTGTCCTTCTTCGCAACTGGCTTCCAGATTGCGCCTGGATTAAAGAGTCTTCCAAACTTGTGCACAATGTCACATTTTAACACAACGGCTAAGACCAGGTGAAATCTTAGTCCTCGTTGTTGAGACACCTCAAAGCGCTTCACAGAATGTATTGCAAAGTGGATTAACTGTGAATTTTGTGGGCTAAACACGGCAGCCGATTACACACAGCAGCGTCCCACAAACAGTAATGGAGTGAATGACCAAATTCTTATTATATTTTGGGTGGGGGGAATTATTACCCCCGGGAAAGCAATCGGCCAATCGACTAACAACCGGGTTTCTACTTACTCCTCGGTAAACAAAGACGTGTGGAATAAGCAAACTTGCCCAAGATTTCGCGCTGCCCTGCCTGGGAATCAAACCCGGGTCCTCTGATAAAAGCAATAGTACAGTGACACACAGTCCATTTTTCTCCATTTATTAAATTTCATAAAAAGTAAACCTTTGCCGCATTTCAATGAGTCCCTCTCATTTCTTGTGAAAAATTGTTCAGTGCACTTCCAGCGTGTCCTTAGATGTGTCTCTTTCTAACCAGTAAGGATTGACCAGTCAGTGTCGACACTCCACACTTGCAGACATTCAAAAACAACATCGTTTCTCAATGCGGTTTGTCAATTCGCCTTTTAATCTCCTTCACTGAAAGACGTTCCCTTTGATCAGTGACTTGGGCGGCCTTTTTGCTACGCTGGAAACTAAATGGAAATGTCACCAATTACTGAAATCACTTCGTGTTGGATGACTTGTTCATCTGCGAAGAGTCAAACAGCAAGACGTCAACCGGGGAGAAAATAACGAGAAAAGCGTATTCACTGTACTGTCAACGAATTTGGTGGTCGATGCCCCAATTCTATTTCAGATCTGTTGGTAGCACTCTCACACTCTGTGTCTGAAGCTAATGGATTCAATCAAGCCCCAAGTCAGAACTCTAAACTGGTAGTTCAATCCGTGGCGGTTTGTCGGACATTGCCGTCTGCAGAAAGTCACAGTCACTACACGTTACAGTAAATCCAGTGAAGCGTTCTGAGACATCTTGCCAACATGAAAAGCGCTACAACAAATGTGAAGTGGATTTGCTGAGATTGGACAGTTGCTACACGAGGAACAGCAGATCTTAGCAGCCAGCGATTTTGGGGGTGGGGGGGAGTGGGGTATTATTTGCGGACTAACATACTGGAGAAATCGTAAGCAATATTATCCTGAAATCTGCCATCTACAATGCTTACTGTGCGGACAAATGATTGCTCAGCTATTTGGCACCAGTCACTGGGTGAATGCTCGCTTCTGAAATGTTAAAGACTACACACGGGTCTGATTTAATGTACATTTTAAGGTCATAGTCCACTGAACAACACACGTAATACCTTGATGTACAATTTCAATGGGAAATACTGTTGGTGACAGACATTTCTGAGGCTGATGAATGGAAAACACCACGGACAGGATGACCAAAGGCACGGTCAGAGAGGAAGGTCTTGAGATGGGCCTTGAAGGAGGCAAGGGAGGGAGGGAGGGAGGGAGGGAGAGGCGAGGATGAGGGATCTCTGGGGGGGATGGAGTTCCAGAGGGTTGGGGTAGAAAGCCTGAAGGCCGGACATGAGCGGATGGTGGGGGATGACGTGAGCAGGCCAGTACCCGCCGAGCTGAGTGGGGGTTGGGTGGTTGGTAATGGTGCATGCGTGAAGCCCATTTGATGTTAGGGGTTTCTTGAGATTAAAGCACCACACTGACCATCACACCGGCCACAGCGGGAGCCACTCTCTTGCTCCTTCTCCAGATGAACATGTTCCTCAGAGCCCCTCGGAAGCTGTCGTGGAGCCAGGCGTAGATGAAGGCATTATAACAGGCGGAGCTCATGGCCAGCCAGTGGCAGAACAGCTGGATGAGGTTGAAATACCTCTTGTCTATCAGCCCAATGTCGATGTCCTTGATCACGTTGAAGAGGTGAAGCGGGAGCCAGCAGAGGCCGAACACGACCACCACCAGCACCAAGAGACGAAAGGTCTTCTTGCGTCTGGCCCGGTCCCACTCGGCTTGCGTCTGGGTGATGTTTCCCGGCACCACCCGGTTCCTGAGCTTGACCGAGATGCGTAGGTAGGACATGGAGATGACGGAGAGGGGCAGGACGTAGGTGGCGATCAGGGTGCTGTAGGCGTACGCCAGCCGAGGCCTCTCCATCCCCATCCAGAACTCTTCACAGATGGTCAGGTCCCGGCGGTAGAAATCCACGTAGTAAGTGTGTGCCAGGGCGGGAGCGGCGAGCAGGCCGGCCAGGAACCAGATGGCGGACAGGATGTAGGCGCAGGCAGACACGGTCAGCCTGCGGCGGAGCGGGTGGACCATGGCCCGGTAACGGTCCACGGCGATGACGGTCAGGGTGAAGACCGACACGAAGACGCTGAGCGGCTGCATGAGGAAGACAAAGTAGCACATGAAGCGTCCGTACACCCAACCCCGGGGCTCGAAGACGTACGCCAAGGTGAAGGGCACGCACGTGGCACACATCAGCATGTCCGAGAAGGCCAGGTTACCCAGGAGGAAATTGGTGACGTTGTGCATCCTCTTGGTCTTGCAGATGACGTAGATGAGCAGGTAGTTGCCGAAGATTCCGATGAACACCACCAGCCCGTAGCAGGGGATGATCAGGGGCTTGTAGGACTGGATCAATTCGATCCCTTGAACTGCGATGAGATGTTGTTGGACAATGCGTCCAGCCCCCTGGCTGCTAAAGACAGGTTTCCCTGAGTGTATTCCCAGCTTCCCAACTCCATGCTGGGAATATTCTCTTCTCTCCCGCACACCCGCTCCCCACCACCCACACCCACACCCAATTTGCCAAAGAGTCGCTGTGTGGTTTGGGGCTGGGGGTAGGGAGGTAAAGGGAAAGAAATTAGAACAATAAGACATTGCATTAAATACCCAGCGATTGTTTTTTTTCTTTTACACACCCACACATACACTCCACAGACACAATATCAGAGATACAGAACAGACAGACGCAATACACAAACGATAATATTATTGATGATGATAATAATAATGATAATAATCCTTACATTTGACATAATGCCTTATCACGTCTTTGAGACGTCTTAAAGCCCTTCACAGAATACGCTGCAAAGTCGATTGACTAGATTTTGGGGGCGAAACTCGACGGCCAATTGCGCACAGCAGCGTCCCACAAACAGCCGTGGATTGAGTGACCGAATCCTTTTTTTTAAAGCGATTAATCCCCCTGTAATATTAAACTAATACTACTAATAATTATTATAAGAAAACAGGATAATATTATGATATTGTTGTGAAAGAATTATTATAACAACATTATATCATAATATAACATGTATTTGCATTTTATTATATAACATATATTATATTGCTGTAACAATATCCCTTTAATAATAATGAAACATACACACAACCACAGACGAACAAAAACCAAGCGATTGCCCACCTCTCTCACTCACTGTATTTCTTCTCTTTCCAAGTTTTAGAAATGCTTTAGAAATGCCACTGTCTGGACTCCAGACAGGTACAGTATTAATACGGATTGAGTGGTTACAACTTGCAATCCTTGAGAAATTAATGGATCGACAGTTATTTCTCTCTCTCTCTCTCTCTCTATTTATCTCTATCTCTTCCCATCTCTCTCTGTCTATCTCTTTCTATATTTTTTCTATCTGTCTGTCTGTCTGTCTGTGTGTCTGTCTGTCTATATATATGTATATTTTTCTATCTATCTATCTATCTATCTGTCTGTCTGTCTGTCTGTCTGTCTGTCTGTCTATCTATCTCTGAGATAATTCTTCCCAACTTTTATTTATTATTTTTTTAAAACTGCAATATAAAAAAAACATACAAACCCTTTGACTAGAAAACTTTTTTTCTTCTCCCCCACCCCTCCAAAATATATATATATATATATATTTACCATCTAGCCAGCTAAACAAAGGAAAGGATAAGGCAATATCACTCTCTCTTTCTCTCTCTCTCTCTCCTGCTATTAGCAAAATATTGCTACTTACTTATGGATCTTTTCCAATTGACAATTATCCCCAGTCGAGCCTGACTGAACCTGTGCAGTTGGCATAGAAAGTGGGAGATGAGAAAGGTTTAAGATGTTCACACACACACACACAAAGAGTGGTCCACCTCTCCTCCAGCCCAGCGTCTTGTCCTCTGGACCGATTGCTCTCAAGGATGGATCAGGTGGGTTAAATTTAAGGAATTGTGCTTAACCTATCGACTGAGCCATCATCCAGCCCAGCTCAGTATCTCGCAGCCACACATTTGTGTGTCTGTTACCTTCCAGCTCTGTCTCACATATACTCACACACAGACAGAGAGGTTTTTGCTCTCCATCCTCCACTGTTTCATTCAGGATCTGCACTGTTACTGAAGCGCCTGAGCTTATCAGGAACCTTATTGCCATTCGCTGGTAATGATAAAGTGTTCATTCAAGCTGCTGGTGTTCTTCTTTGCAAAACATTTTTTGCCTGAGAAGCTTTTACAACACACACACAGACAGACACAGACACATTCAAACACACACACACACATACAGAACAGACACAAACATACACATTCAGATAACACACACACTGCCACACATACAGAACAGACAGACACACACAAACAGGTACACACAGATGCACACAAACAAATGATACACAGAGACAAACAAACAGACAGAGACACACATACATATAAACAAACACACACACACACATATAGAACAGACATAAACAGACACACACAAACACACATGCATAACAGACAAGACACACACAAACACACAGACACACACACACAAACAGACCGAAACACAAAGACGTGCAAGGTATCTGTTATTCAACTGATATTAGTAAGTCAGTGAAAAGTTATAGATGTTAATAATCCCTCCAAAACCAAAAAAAAATAAATTGGTCATTTTCAATCTATGACTGTTTGTGGGACATTGCTGTGCGCAATTGGCTGCCGCGTTCGCCCACAAATATACAGTCAATTCACTTTACAGTGTGTTCTGTGAAGCGCTTTGGGACGTCCTCCCGACGTAAAAAGCGCTATATCAAATGCAAGGATTATTATTATTATTAATTAAGATAAAATCTACTAATATTAGGATCCTGGTGTGGAGTCCTAGAATCCATGGAGTGCTGTAGTTTAGAGGTTAGAGCACTCACCTCACAAGCGAGATGACCCGGGTTTGATTCCCGGGGCAGGGCGAAACCTTAGGTAAGTTTCCTTACTCCACACGCCTCTGTTTACCAAGCAGTAAGTAGGAACCCGGTTGTTAATCGATTGGCAGATCGCTTTTCTAGGGGTGATATTCCCTTCAAAAGAAATAATAATAATTTGTGTGCCGCACTCGCAAATACTTTCTAACAACATGAATAGAATAAGATTTGATGAATATGAGTCCATTTGCCCGAGGAGTTGTTTTAATAATTGGAAGGTTTTTGAACGCAAGTTGGGAATCTCATTTCTTCCCCTCGTCTGACGTTAGCACGGTCTGGATTTGCTCCTCTTGGTCACCTTGGTGAAAACACAGCCATGAATCAACAGGGACAAAATGTCAGGGTAAAAAAAGAGCGTTGATTTGATTTTTTCCACTCCTCGCTAAAAAAAAGGAGCAAAGCACCTTTATTTGCAAACCATAATTCTCCCCTGTTTTCCACTCTTACCCCGCCACCCCCCGCCTTCCCTGAGGTTTAAGCGTCGTTGGTGTCGGTTCCCATAGAGACTGGAAGCTCAGCTAATCATTTTTTTCAAGTGTTAATGATGATAATAACAATAATAATCCTAGCATCCGATATAATGCCTCATTGTGCCAACGGAAGTCTCAAAGGGCTTCACGGGATCTATTGTAAAGTGTAGTTTGCAGTGTATTTGAAGGTGAACCCACACAGTGATGCTCCTTAGGCTACTAACTTTTTCTTGTTAAAAAATATAATGTGGTCGCTCAATCCACGATCGTTTGTGGGACACTGCTGTGCTCAATTGACAATATCCACAATGTACACAGTCAATTCACTTCACAGTACATTCTTTGAGATGTCTCGACAACGTGATAAGGAGCTATATCAAGGATTCTTCTTAAAATTAATTCTAATTTGGGTATATGTTTAAATGTTTAATATGTTTAAATGTCGTATCGTCAGTTAAATATATTTAAATATAAATATACTTAACTGATGATATGATATTTCCGAATGTGCCTGACAATCAAACATGTCCCTGAGGAGAAGCTGCCGTTTCCCGCCTCACTTACACTCACGGCAATGATCGGAATGAAAAATCAGAGGAATTGGCTCAATTCCCGACTCGGAGGCCGAATCGTACTTTTGATTTGATTGAACGCTGTTTACGTAAGAGGATCAGACAGCCGAAGCTGAGCTGTACATTATTTTGTCAAATGGAAATAGGCGCATAACCATAGTAACCAGACAGTAAGAAAATTGCTTTAAGCAGTTGTAACAGTCCGTAACATTAAGGAGCAAATCCAGGTTCGAGTTCGGTACCTGTGCCAGTCTGTCAAGGGTCTATCCATTCGCTGTGTTTCCCGTAAACTTTCACAGTAATTCTTTTTCGAACGTTCACAACACATTACAAATTTAGATGCTTAAGAATCGCGCCTTTGAAAAATGTGGTCACTCACTCTACGACTGTTTGTGGGACGCTGCTGTGCGCAATTGGCTGCTGCTTTTCGCCCACAGAATACGCAGTCAATTTACAGTATCTTCTGCGAAGCGCAAAGGATGATGATGATGATTATTGTTGTTATTATTATTATTAATATGATCAGCTCTGCCTGAGACCTGAACTGAGGGCTTCCATAAGATTTTTCAGCGAGATGGAACAGTTGTAACTCAAACAGGAGGAGATATTGAGGAAACCCGCAACACGTTCCACAAAATCTCAGCAGCTTCTATTCCACAAAATCTCCCGCATATTCTACAAACTCTTTAACAGGCATTCGTCTGAGAGAATGGAGTATCATTTCTAAAGAGGAATCATGATGGAAAACAAATTCATGGGAAGGGAGGGAGAGAGTGAGGGAGGCAAGGAGGGAGAGAAAGCCTTAAAATATCCTGTATCATATCAGAAGCGGCAGTACCAAGAGCAAACAAAACCGGAACGGTTGTTAGGACAATAAGAAGAATTACATTGATCGAGACCGAGGCAAACGCCTTAAAACATGTAAGTAATGTGACAGTTTGTCTTGCACGGACACATCACAATCGCACAAATGAATAGATGTGGCGTGTGAGTGCAGCTGAGGAAGAACAATTTGGGGAAGAAAATAAATAGAAAGTAGGTGTAATTGACTCGCTTGGCCTTCGTCTAACTCATGTAAGGAAAGCCACAAAGTGTCAAAGGGTCTCAAAGCGCTTCACTGAATACACTGCAAGGTGAATTGAATGTATGTTTTGTGGGGGCGAAATGTGGCAGCCAATTGCGCCACTGAATTAGACAACTGCCCGATTGGGAAAGAGGTTGTTATTGAAACGCACGCCTCAATACGTAGTGATTCCAGGCCAGGTACAGAGGGAGCTATTGATGTGTGATGCGGACGTGATTTGAACAAGCCTCGGTTCACGAACAACGTAGGCGTTCACAAATGATACACGCGCACACTCATGCAGTGGCATATTAGGGAGGGCACTCTGCAATATTTCACTCTGTTGTGACATACGAGGAGTAGGGAGCGTTACAGCTGACATGCTGTTGCACGGAAAGTGGATGTAAAACATAGCGAGGGTAAATCAGCAAAGGACTTTCTGGTACACAATAACAGAATGGCGCTGGTTTGCTTAATAAGCAGTGAAGCCCTCTATTTTCTAGCCCAAAGATGTGCTTGATTGAAGGGTAGTTCAATTAGCTCAGCAAGGCTTCCTAGTCTTGACCAGTTCTGATTCATGCTCCCTCACACTCTGCGCTATCTTGTGTGTTAATGGGTGCCCTCGGCACTTAATTAATCGGTCTGCAACCTCCTTCACCCATACTAACCCAGCCATTCCCTTTACTCGGTTGATTCCAACCTCACGCCCACATCCCCCACTCTCTATTCCCCCCATCCTCACCGCAGTCTTTTGGCGAGACCCGAACCTCTGGGACTCCATTCCCAGGTCCCTTCTCTCCTCTCTTTCACACGCCTCTATTTACCTGGCAGTAAGCAGGAATGCGGTTGTTAGTCGATTGGCGGAACGATTTCCCCCCGGGGGTAATAATACCTTCAAAAAAAAGTATTAAATGGTTGTAATTTGGTCACTCAATCCACCACTGTTTGTGGGACGCCACTGTGCGCAATTGGCTGCCATGTTTCGCCCCCACAAAACACACAATCAATTCACTTTACAGTATATTTGTGAAGCGCTTTGAGACATCATAAGGTGCTATTTCAAATGCAAAGATTATTATTATATTAAGGTGCGTCTTGAAACGCTTTCTGTCACCTTTACCCCTCTTCAACACTCCCCCCACCACCCCCCACAGCTGTCACCCTTGGCTCCGCTGTGCTTTGGGTTGTCCTCCCGACGTGAAGTGCGCTATGTCGGGTGTAAATTGTACTGTAATCTGCTCCACATTTTATGTCCAAAGTGTAGGAAGAATCAGTTTGAAGATTCAGGCAAACGCAGAACCACAGTCCCAGGGGTGGGTGAAATATCCTAAACCGGTATAAACCATTGACGCTCAACACAGACTGAATTATTAACAGTCGAGGCATAATCCGTCAGGCACACAATAAAGGGGACAGTGAGGATGTTTCAACAGCGCTTAGTAACGGACATGAAACACATTACATTGAGGGTGACCCGAAGCTGAACAAATAACATAAATATAATTTATGCAGCCAATTGCGCACAGCAGTGTCCCATAAACAGTCGTGGATTGAGTGGCCAATTTATTATTATTATATTTTATTTTTTTGAAGGATGTGTGAAGAAGAACGCATAAATTGTTCACTTCCACACAAACAATTGCTCTAACATCTTCGGAATAACCTTGAAAATTGTGTGCTTTAAAGGTTATTTGGAAGATGTTACGGCAATTGTTGGTGACCTATTTATGTGTTCGGCAATGCAAGGGTACAAGGGTGTACGGAACAGCGCATTAGTACACTGAATTAGTAAAACGTCATCCACGGACATGATGGGGGAGAATGTGTGGGTGAATGTTAGCTACAGTGTAAATCTATAATGATATACAGTAAAACTCACATAAGTCTTATCTTTACAAATCATATAATTGCCTAAATCATACATGGACCTGAGTTCCATTCGGTTTTTTACCAAGAAACACTTAGATTTCTTTGCGCTGGTCGGACTTTATAAAGCAAATCACCTCCTAACTCGTAACGCCACCAATATACTTACTGGCTTCATTGAAGTACCCGCGCAGTGTGAATTATTGATTATTTCATACAAGGTTGTCTGTAACTCATACTAAGTGTAAGTCATGTTAAATGTTATGGTCCCGAATCATACGACTTGTGCTAGTTTCACTGCATGTACATGGGACATGCCTGGCTGTCAGTCCGGTGACAGAAACGGGGCAGAATGAAGCAACGACTGTAGACGCTGAGCGACAGAGCCACGGAGAGATGTGGCGAGTGAAAAGAGCAGGAGACCGAGAGAGGTAAAAGGATTGAATAACAGAGAGACAGAAAAGAATTCATTGACGGACAAGAGATATTTATTTCCAGTGGCGTCGAGGTTCCTGCTGATTATTATTTCTATAATGCAATACGATCGTAGTAAAGTGGGGCATGCATCCAGTAATTACACAAATAGGGATATAGGCACGTCAATAGTTAATAATAGCTAATAATAACCCTTTCACTTAGTGCAGCACCTTAGCACGAAACATCTCAAAGTGCTCGACAGCTTTTACTGTTGAGTGGAATGACTGCGTATTTGTGTTTGCCAAAGTGGCCAAAGTGGCAGCCACTTTACTCAGAGCGAAGTCCTACAAACAGCCAGGAGGTGACCGAACAATCAATGTTATAGGAGGACTTCTTGGCCAGGACGCTGGAAGAAACTCTCTGCTTTTTTTCCCCCATGAAGCCGTAACAGAACCGGTCACATAGAAGCCACCGTACATCGGGGCACCTTCCGAAAGCGGCAAGAACCCCCCCCCCCATCAGGGTGTGCTGGCTCGCACGGGGATGTGGTGTACACAAGGGATGATGAACCCTGACTGTTTTAAAGAGAGCGTCGCAAGAAAAAAACGGGTGCACAACCCGCGTGCGTTGAAGGAATGTACCGTAAACAACGGAATGTTTTTTGTATCGGGAGAAAGGAAAACATATTGTAACAGAAGGTGTTGTAGTGTTGTTTGTTTTGGATTTCTGTTGTGCAATAAAATATATATATTTTATATATATATATATATAAATAAATAAATATATATATTTAGCAATAAATATATAGTTCCAAACAAAAAAAAAGCCAACAGAGAAGCACCAGAAGCCTGAAATTCCCCCTGATCTGAGCCTGTACGACCAATTTGCCTTGAAGGTTAGCATCCCGCAGAAGGGTGGAAAATTCTCAAATTCAGCCTTGATTTGGAATCTGTTATTCTGCAATAAACGGAGCCGGCTTTTTGATTAGGTTGAGGATTATCCGCGATTCTGCACAATCGATACGTTCAAAGCAGGCAAAGTGGAATCTTAGGGTAGGTATCCAGTGACAGAGCACAGGAGCCTGTGATTTTACAAGGTAATTAGCGAACCGCCACTGGGTTCAGTGTGAATAGACGTCAGCTGCAGTATGGAATTATATCTATACGGTGTTCTAGCGCAAGCTAACAACAAATGACAACAACTTGCACTTATATAGCACCCCTCATGCACGCAGAGTAGAGCCCCGCAGCTCTTGAGCCAAAGCCTCCCGTGATAGGACAGTCGACGCACTTTTTTTCAATGAAAGTTTTAAAATTTATTCATATCGCAAGTAAATGGCACTTGGTTCTGAAACGCACAGAAACCGAGACTTACCGATTCTACGATGAAATCAAACCCCTGTTACGTCTCGTTCGGGGCAGTTTATAAACACATTTAACACATCGCCTTTGTACACATTACATTGAAGAATTTCCCCGGACTGATCCTTTAAGAAGCATTTTAACGCACAAAACATACCCAACGAGATAACAGACATGTGGTCTTAAGAACATCTGTGCAAAATATGGGGTGGGTAGGGCTGGCGGGGTTGAGGGGAGGGGTGGTTCTAACTTGCGGTATTTCTTAACCAGATTTCTTAATAAGAGATCCGGCAAATAGTCACTGCACTTTACAGTGTATCCTGTGAAGCGCTTTGAGACGTCTCAACATGATAAGGTGCTGTATTAAATGCAAGGATTATCGCGTCATCGGAATCACGTCATGCTGACCTCCGCCCGAACTCTTTTGCTTTTGCTTCCGGAGCAGAATTCCTGTGGGTGAGCAGGAATTCCTATGCCGGGATTCCTTACCTCGGCGCAAGGCATTGCCCGTTCGCTCAACACTGTGGCGTTTCGCCCACAAAACACACAGTCGCTACACTTTCCAGTGTATCCTGTGAAGCGCTCCGAGACGTCTCGACGACGTGACGAGGAGCTGTATCAAACACAAAGATTATTATTATTATTATTATTATTATTATTTTTATTATTCCATCCCCAGCTTGAGTTCCTTATCAAAGTGAATCTCTCTCACCAGACAAGCAAGTCAGAGGAGATGGGACGTTTAATTTAAACCCTCGAAAAAAATAAAGATAGAAAGAGACGAACACCCCTCTCCTCACAGCACCACGCTGACCGTGACACTCTGCCCCAACGGGGTGACTCTGCCCGGCCAGGTAAGCAGCTTCTTCAACTCCTGCCTGAAGCTGTCGTGAAGCCAGGCGTAGATGAAGGGGTTGTAACAGGCGGAGCTCATGGCCAGCCAGTGGCAGGACAACTGCACCAGGTTGAAGTAGTACTTGTCTATGATGTCGATGTCAATGTCTCGCACGATGTTGAAGGCGTGCAGCGGCAGCCAGCAAGCCCCGAACACCGTCACCACCACCACCAACAGGCAGAAGGTCCTCTTCCTCCTGGCTTTGTCCCAGTCTGCTTGGGTCTGGGTCACGCTGCCAGGCACCACCCGGTTCTTCAGCTTGACTGAGATCCTGAGGTAGGAGACCAGGATGATGGTCAAGGGGAGGATGTACGTGATCGCCAGCAACGAGCAGGCGTAGGCTCTCCTCTCCTCGTCCTTCCTCTCCCAGAACTCCTCGCAGATGGCCACCCCTTGGTCCTTCAGCTCGACGTAGTAGGTGTGAGCAGTGGCGGGCAGCGCCAGGCAGCAGGCCAGCGCCCACACGGACACCATCAGGTAGGCGCTGAGCTTGAGCGAGACGCGGCGGCGGAGAGGGTGCACGATGGCCACGTAACGGTCCACGGCGATGGCGGTCAGGGTGAAGATGGACACGTACACGGTGACGGGCTGCAGGAACAGCACCAGGTGGCAAGCCGCCCGCCCAAACAGCCAGCCGCCCGGCTCGAAGACGTAGGCCAGCGTCAGCGGGATGCAGGCCGTGCACATCAACACGTCCGACGAGGCCAAGTTGCCGATGAGGAAGTTGGTGACGTTGTGCATCTTCTTGACCCGGGCGATGACGTACACCAGGAGGCAGTTGCCCAGGATGCCCATCACCACCACGATGGAGTAGAGGGGGATGATGAGGGTTTTGAGATGATGGATCAGTTGCAAGCCCTGGAACGCCGGGTTAGACTCGTTCCCCCCAGGAGACAGCAGAGTCAGGCTCCGTTCAGAAAGGTTCAGCGAGTCTAGGCTGAGCCCAGATCCCGTGGCTATTGTCACATCCATCGTCCCGCTCCTCTAGTGCGATATTAAAGGCTGCAAACACATACACACAGGCAGACACAGAGAGAGAGGGAGGGAGGGAGAGAGAGAGAGATGGATAAAGAGCAAGAGAAGGAAGGGAGTGCTGGATTTAATGCAAAATCCAGACAACGATTGCACCTGGCAAATACACGCACGCACACACACACCAAATGATCTGCAGGCAGCTAGCCAGCGAGCTCGCTCGCTCACAACTGTCGTGGTTTCAATCTCATTTGAAAATGCTGCTAGAAATGAAACGAGAGAGGGAGAGAGAGAGAGAGAGAAAGAGAGCGCAAGACTCGTGTCACAGTCTGCATCAAGCTCCTCCTTTCCACATTTATGGACTGGAATCAATTTGATTTGTTTGATTCCCCCCAAAGGCAGCTGCTGTTTTACTCTGAATGTTTGCAAAGTGGGGGAGGGTGGGGGGGGGGGGGGGGCAGGGCTTTGTGTAATCGTTCCAGCGTCGTTCGCAACACGCACTAGTTAATGGGTTGAGGATCTTAGGGTACAAAACATCAGCGTATGAGCGAGCTTTTAAACTGACCTCAGCCCTGAATCGTATTGCATCGGTTTTTTTTCCAAATAATAATAAATAAACATAACAGCAGTCAACTGCACTTAACTCAAAAGTGTTTATTGAAGCTATTTGGACGAGATTCAATTATTTGGGGTTGGAGAATATATGGATCGAGTCCTTTATCGATATTTCAAGGAAGTGCTGTGATTTAAAGTCCACTTGGAGTTACATTTTGCAAGGCAGATTTCCTGTGGCCCATTTTGCTGCTGTGTGCAAATTGTCTGCCACGTTCCCCTATAAAATGCACGGTCACTACACTCAGCGCTAAATACTACAGATCTAAATTTACGGCTGCATTTCGTTACTTGCCAAAGTTCGCACGCTCTAAAATGCTACACAGACTAAAAAAACGCGGTCACTCAATCCACGACTGTTTGTGGGGACGCTGCTGCCGCGGTTCGCCCACAAACATGCAGTCAATTCACTTGACAGTATATCCTGTGAAGCGCTTTGAGAAGTCTCGAAGACGTGAGAAGGCGCTGTATCAAATGCGAGGATTATTATTATTATTATAAAATGCCTTGCCCATTAACTTACCCGATTCATATTTATACCCACACTCTCGGTTGTACTTCAACAAGGCGGATCGGTGTGGTTTTCAAAGGTGGCTTTCATCACTGGCTCTCGGGACATTATCACTTTGAATGAATCACAAAAGCCTCAGGCTTTTATCTGGGGGGGCGAAGAATAATAAATCCATTGAATGTTAATGCCTCTCTGTTTGTGATTAGAGTGTGAGGCAAACAGCCTGTACTGAGTGGCTTATGGACGAAATAAACAAAATTCAGACCAGAGTGGGAAAGGATATTTCTGGATATTTGAGCTGCATTTTGCAAGTCAGATTTCCTTCGGCCACTTTGCTGCTGCATGCGAACTGACGAGAGGTTGCACAAAACAAGAATGCTTTAAATGTGAATTGAGCTTCCTCAGAATCCTTTGCTATTTATGGTTAAGGAGCATTGTAGTGAGGCTTTCAACAGCTAATGGTGACGGAGGAGAAATACAATGAGATTGTAAATTAACTCACAATTTGTCAGGTAGGATTGCGTGTGACGTCAACCATGATCCAGTCTTGAAGTTTAAGCCCTCACAGGCAATAATATTTGCATTTGATAATGGCAAATTGTCATATCATAAACTCTCAAAGCACTTTACATACATTACACACGAGATTGAAACAGGCCATTCAGCCCAAAGTGTTAGCCAGTGTTTGCAATATGACAATACAATACAAACTTGCATTTATATAGCGACTTTCACATTGTTTATAATAACAATCCTTGCATTTGATTAAACGCTTTACCACATCATTGAGAAGTCTCAAAGTGTTTCACAGGATTCACTGCAAAGTGGATTGACTGTGTATTTTGTGGGCGAAACTTGGCAGCCAGTTTTGCACAGTATCGTCTTACACACAGCCATGGAGTGAGTGAACATTTTTATTCGAGGGACACCGGGAGAGAGAAATTCCCTTGTCTATAGTGCCACGGCATCTTTAACATCTACCTGAACAGGCAGACGGAATCTCGGTTTAACGACTCATCCAAAGGACAGATATATATACTCCAAGTGAGTTTGCTGAACCCACTTCCCGCACAGTGGATTACTTTGAAGCCTAGAGACCTTTGTTATGTCGGCAAACTGGACAGCTGACCTGTGCGAGAGGCGTCCCACAAACAATAATGAGACAAACAATCAGTTGAATTAGGTTTGGCTGAATTTCGACAATGGAAAAATATTATAATAACAACATCAACTTGTATTTAACGTCCCAGAGCGCTTGCAGGATACTGGAAATAGTATCCCAATGTCTCCTGGACAGCCAATTGCGCACAGCAATGTCCCACAAACAGTCGTAGATTGAAAATGAACAATTTATTATTGTTTTGGTTTTGGAGGGATTATTATTAGGCTCTGTGTGGAGTAAGGAAACTTGCCCAAGGTTTCGCCTGGAATTGAACTCAGCCGGAAAGCCGACTGTAAGCACAGTCGAAGAGGAAGCTCTTAAGGCATGATCTAAAAATGGGGAAGGAGGGAGCAAGGCAGAGGGATTGAAGGAGAGTTCCAGAGTTTTGGGGCGAAGTGGTTCAAAGCAAGGGCAGAATTGATGGAGCAGAGAGCACGAGGGACAAACAGGGACAAACCCAGTTGTTTGTTGATTGGCAGATCACTTCTTTGGAGGTAATAATCCCTTCAAAAATAATTGAATAAACAAATAATAATTTGGTCACTCAATCCACGACTGTTTGTGTGGACACTGCAGTGCGGAATTAGCTGCCGTATTTCACCCACAAAATAATAATAATAATAATAATAATCCTTGCATTTGATATAGCGCTTTTCACGTCGGGAGGACGTCCCAAAGCGCTTCACAGAACACACTGTAAAGTGAATTGACTGTATATTTGTGGGCGAACGCGGCATCCAATTGCGCACAGCAATGTCCCACAAACAGTCGTAGATTGAAAATGACCAATTTATTATTGTTTTTTTTGTTTTTGGAGGGATTATTATTGGGCTCTGTGTGGAGTAAGGAAACTTGCCCAAGGTTTCGCCCTCTGCCTGGAATTGAACTCAGGTCTCTCACTTGCAAAGCGAGTGCTCTAACCACCGAGCTACAGGACTCCACAAAAATATACAGTTGGTTCACTTCACAGTATATTCTGTGAAGCTCTTTGAGACGTCTCGAAGACGTGATAAGGCTCTATATCAAATGCAAGGATATTGTTATTATTATCTTTCATACACCTGACTACTTCCCTCTTGAAACCCAGAATACAGTCTGCTTCTTGCTATCTTACTTGGAGGGGTATTCCACCATCCCAACAAGTGTGTAACAAAAATTGGATAAACGGTGTAAATGAGCCTGATGTACAACGGTTGCGAGATATGGCGTGGCGTGAGAACAGGATGTGGTATAATCTCACAAGTTGCCAATAATTGCATAAAATAAAAAAAATTAAGGATGAAAAACAATCACAGCTTGAGTTGTAAGTAAGCGATAAGATCTGTCAAGGTTCCAGAAAGCGAATCAATCTGCTTAATCTCCTCATTGCCTTTGCCTGCCTTAAGGGGGTGACTGTAAAATAAAAAGCTCTGTCCACACCCGCCAGCGCTCACCAATAATAATCCTTGCATTTGATGTAGTTTTTGCTTTATCCCACCGTCAAAGAATTTCAAAGGACTTCACAGACAAGCCTAGTGATTGTAGGCGTATGTGGCAGCCAGTTTGTACATAGAAATCGCCCACAACCAGCCATGAAATTAATAACTATTTCTTTTCATCTGGAGGCTTGTTGGCCGAAAGAAACTCCCTTCTCTGCTGGAATAGTGGCACAGGGTCCTGAATGCCCACCTGAATAGCAAGGATAATTATTATTATTATATTATTATTATTATAATTATTGCTTTATATCGCAAGCCAAACTAAATCCCACCTTCACCGAACCAAAGCAAACTGCGATGCTGCGTTTTCTTTTGCAAGGGAAATTCGTCAAGTTTCAACAGGTTTTATTTCTAAGGTTGAATCACCTCTGACCACGCAACACTGAATTTATCTTGAAACAGAAAAATGGAAATCGTTCAGCAGACCAGTCCAAATGTGGTTTCAAAAACAATCTCGTTTCGTCCTAATGGGAAAAAAACAATGAAGAAGAAAACATTAATAAGCTTGTCAATGGAGGCAGGATAATCAATTCCCCCGTGCTAACAAGAAGTCTGTGTTATGCATTTATTATAATAATAATAATAATTCCTGCATTTGATATGCCGTGCCATATAATGTCATGGAGACATCTCAAAGCGCTTCGCAGAATATATTGTAAAGTGAATTGACTGGGTATTTTGTGGGCGAAATACGGCAGCCAATTGCGCACAGCAGTTTCCCACGAACAGTTGTGGATTGAGTCAACAAATTATTATTATTTTTATTTATTTATTACATTTTTTGAAGCCATTAATACCCCTGGAAAAGCGATCCACCAATCGACTAATTACCTGGTTCCTACTTACACTACTAGGTAAACAGAGGTATATGGAGTAAGGAAACTTGCCTAAAGGTTTGCCCCGCCAGGGAATCGAACCCGGGACCTATCGCTCGTGAGGCGAGTGCTCCAACCACTATGCTACAGGACTCCTATTTGCTGCTACATAAAGTGCATGAAATCTATTAAAGACCAAGTGTATTAAGTCACTATGTCCTGGACCTCTGGAACTTCCTGCCTCAATCCTTGCCCCCTCTTTACTCATCTTCAGATCGCACCTGTAGACTTTCTTCTTCGACCAACGCCTATGGCCACCTCTCCTCTCTCCCCGGCTCAGCTTCGAACTCAGCCATTGTTCAGCTCTACGCTATCCTTTGTGAAAGGCACTATGTAGAGTGAATCAAACGTAAATCATACATCTCTACGAGATGGTCACATAGATGTTCACAACTCGGTGAAAATATTTTCACAAACGCAAACGAAAGACATCTCCTGCACACACAATCTAAGAAAAAAAAGGACATAATTAATAATTGAAAACTCTATGAGTACGGATTTATGAATTACCCTGTGTAAATGCGAGTTCCTGATGTTGTTTATCTATCTTTAAATCCCACCTTAAAACCTATGTCTTCAACCGCATCTATAATGACAACAACAACTCGCATTGATACAGCGCTCGTCATCTGGAGTAGCGTCACAGAGCGCTTCACATTGACACAGCCTGACAACGAGCCAGGGGGAGAGGGAGGGGGGGAGTGACCGTAAGCACGATCAAAAAGGGAAGGTCTTTGAAGGTGGGGAGGGAGGGGGCAAGATGGGGGGATTGAGGGAGAGAGTTCCGAAGTTCGGGGTGTAGTGGCTGAAGGCACGGCCACCGGTGGTGGAACGAAGGCCCTGAGTTTAAATCTATTTTTGGTTAGATTCTGAACATTAGCCTCTGAAATCTTTAATGGCGACTAATAATATAATTCGCAGCTATTGGCGGCCTTCCGAGTCACTGCGTTATCATTGCGAGATGAGACTTCATTTTGATGGCAAGCACGGTTTGCTAGTTTGCATTATGTTGTGCTACTTATCCTCCACAACCACCTACAGAGGCCATAATTAATATTACCAGCAAAAGGCTTTTACTGCAACGAGGGCTATGGTAAATTCACAATCAAACGCTTACTAGCTGCACTTGTTGACCAAATGCATTGATGTTAATTTACGAGCAACACCTTGCTATTGCAATGGTGCAAAAACACAATAATAATCTGTATTTATATGGCTAGCAAGTGCCCTTCACGTAAGATAGGGTCTTGGAGCGCTTGCCAGAGGTGGGTTTGGATGTTGAGCAAGGCAGAAGGGAGAAGGTTAGAACAAACAGTTTGGGCGATGGAAAGTGTGGTCGATAAGGAAGGTCTTGAGGTGGGCTCTAAAGGTGGAGAATTAGGGAGGGAACGGGGGGGAAAAGGTAGAGGAACTCCAGGATTGAAGTCGCAGAAAACTCGTCCCTATTTGTCTGTTAAAAAATTGATTTAACCGTGCAAAGCAAATTCAGAGAAGAAGAGTAATCTCTTTTTTTCATTCCACAGTAAAATCATTTTGCTCCTTTCACTAATCCTACATTCAGTTCTGGAGACAAATAGCCTCACCTCCCCACCAATCATCGATGCCTAGGTAACAAGGTTTACAGTCTGAAATGTGTCTTGTCTTTTGATTTCTGTATTCATTCCGACTCAATGCAACTTATGCACTGACTGAGAAGCTCTGATTGAAACCTATGATGCACAGGGTATCGAAAGTATCCCTGGATCTGCTCCACTGCATAATACAATAATAATTCATACATCTTGTGCAGCACTTTTCACATCTGAAGGATGTCTCAGAGCGCTGGATTGAGGCAGAATCCATCTCATCTTTCAAAAAGGGACACGATAAATACTTATAAAGGAGTCATGGGGAAAGGACAGGAAATGGGACTGAAAGGATTGCTCTTAAACGAACACAATGGGCCAAATGGCCTTCTTCTGTGCGCTAAATTACTGTGGTTCTTATGGAATAAATGGGGATAGGTAAAATGTACAGGAAACTTGTTTGGAGTATAATAATAATAATAATCCTTGCATCTGATATAGCGCCTTATCACGTCTTCGAGACGTCTCAAAGCGCTTCAAAGAATATACTGTAAAGTGAATTGACTATATTTTGTGGGCAAAACAAGGCAGCCAATTCGGCACAGCAGCGTCCCACAAACAGTCGTGGATTGAGTGACCAAATTATTTTAAATTCGCTGCAGAATCGTTCCATGTCCTCAAATCAGCAGTGTATGAAGAGTAACAACACGCTGTGCGACTCGCTTGCTTTCTCTTGATCACTTGGGAGCCAATTCGTGTAAGGTTTCAGGTGGTCTATTGTTCTGTGTGTTGACAATAGCTCATCTGCTCTGTTGAAGAGACAGGATTCGGCCACCTCTGAGAAGTAATATGCTGCAGAGTTTGGTAGTGAAGCTTGTGTGTTTTTTTTAAACATAGAATTACAACAACAACAGCTACTTATAGTGCCCTTCACGCAGGACAGAGTCTCAAGAGCTCGGTTTGACGTCTCATCCAAAAGACGGCATCTCCAACGATGCAGTGCTCTCCCAGCACTGAATCGCAATGTCAGCCTCGACCAAAGTCCCGACAAGGAGCTCGAACCCACCACCTTCAAACTCGGAGATGAGCGTACTGTTAAGGAGTCGGGCAGAGACACTAAAGCTTGGACGTTAAGATTGGACTTGTATAAAACTAAAAAAAAGAGAGAGAGCGCGCGGCGGGTGGGAGGGGGTTGTGGGGAACGGGGAGACGGACATCTAAGAGAATACAACAACAATTGGGAAGATCAACATTTGAAAGGAATTCAATAGTGCGATTGATTCCCCCCAGCTACAAACTGTGACCCTGCAGGGTGGAAGTAGATAAAATAATAACCATCCTTGTTTGATTGTGTTGGGTATATGTGTGTGTGTGTTGTGTGCGTAAGCTGAACTTGATCCTGTGCTCACTCCCCCATCCAAAGCCTAGGCCTTCAAGTCATGCTGTTAAGCAATAATATCAAAGACGCAAGAGAAACACTGTAAATAAGTAATGGCCTTTGGTTGCATCGATTCCCACTCGTGTTATCGAACAAAACAATGGCCACACATACTACACTCCTACAATGATCACAAGCTATTTCTGAGGTGTTTATATCTTACTACAAAGTGCCAGCCTGTGATATTATCAAGTAACACTCTTCGCCGTATGAATGAATAATTTTCCCGTTAGAATGCGGTTTCAGTCATCAGCTTGACAAATGGTGTGACACAGATACTGTTGCTGTGGTAACTGTAACCAACATGCTGTCCTAACTCCGTGTGAATTGGCTCTAATGTACAGTGCAAATCGCATTTGTATAGCGCCTTTCACGTCGGGAGGATGTCCCAGTGTAACCTTCGTTGGTTGGTTTGACTGCATGATTGACTAAATAAAGCTTTACCGTCATTGGGCTCCGGCAATATTAAAACCAACGCTCCAAAATGCCGTCCGGCGCGAAAGACGCTATATAAATGCAAGCTGTTGTTGTTGCTTATTCCGCTCTTCGGCTTTCACAATCCCTTGAGACTATCGGGGTTTAGAGCTGGAATTCCAGAGGTGCTGTCCTTCACGTCAGACGTTCAGAGTTTCTCCTGGGGCCACAAGCAACAATCACCAAGATAAATCGTTCGTTCACCTGTTGTTTTCTTGGCCCAAAACTTGCAGGTTCAAACCCCATGTTAGGACTTTGCGCTCACTGTCTAGACTGACACTCCAGTGCAGAGCTGGGGGAACACTTAGACTGTCTGAAGTGTTGCTCTTCGGATGAGGCGTTAAACCAAGGTCATATCTGCCTGTTGCTTACAAATATACAGTCTGTACCCTTGACAGTAAATCCTTTGAAGCACTTTGAGACATTTCGTCAAAGTTATAAAATGCTGTATCAACGGTAAGAATTATTGTTACAAACCAATGGGCCGAACATTGGCATTGCCCTTATTAACGTGATGTGGAGCAACACGGACTAGCCTGTTCTTTCCCGCAGTCTATTAAGAACAGATGGCAGTTTTATTGCTATTCCTCCCATTCATTCACATTAGCTACAGCTGTATGTCTACTTTGACCAAGATTCAACTGTGTAACACCGCATTGGTCCAGTGGGGAAAGTTAGCTCCTTGTTAATTTTAATCAATGTTTTTTAAAAACTCCCATTTAGAACTAGAATAACCTTAGATTCTGTCGCCGTTCATTTTCCGTTAAGGAAACGGTGGGGGGGGGGAGGGGGAAGAAAAGGCTGTTCAGTCCATGCCTGGCAGCAAGCAGACTGTTAAAACACCACAGTCCATGCTGCCAGCCCAAGTTACATTCTTACACTGAGTATCTCCTTGTCCAAACAGGCCTAGAATAAGAGTGGGTTTATTGTCCACCAGAAAACAGGCAGATGGAACTCCATCTGATCCGGAGGACGGCTACTCTGACAATGCACCTCCTCACCCCACCCTCAGTACTGCATTGAAATGTCAGCCTGGACTATGTGAATTTGAGTCTCAATGTGAGATCATCATCCGATCATTTCAAAGACCTGCCTTGTGACCTTTCCCAGGAACATAGAAACATGGGAACAGGAGTCGACTATTCAGCCCCTCAAGCCTATTCCGCCATTCTCTAAGATCATGGCTGATCTGCATCTCAAGCCCAATTACCCGCCCTTGCCCTGTATTCCTTGATACCCTGACCCAACAAATAATCTGTCCACCTCAGTCTTGAAAATTGGAATGAATCCAGCATCCAAACCTCTCAAACCTTTGTCTCCAAATTAAAAGCAGTCGCAGTATCTGTGAGATTTTAATGACGGGAATCAACTCTTTCACCTTTTCTCTGGACCACTTTCCAAATGTATCAAAGTGCATTAAACACACTCTGCAATTGAGGGTGGAATAGATTGCAACCCCGCAGAGAACATGGGGAACAGGGGATTTGGATCAATCTATCATTCAGACTAGATGAGAAACAGAGATTTCAAGCTCTTAAAGGTCCAGAAATGTTCCTGATTAGTGTTGATTAATGTTCTCCGCAGGCGTTGGACGAGGATGTGAATATCTTTTGCCAACCCTTACGCTCAAACAACATTATGCACTTATAACAATAATAATATTACTAATAATAATTGTACTTGATATATATATACTTGTATTTGATATAGCGCTTTATTACGTCATTGAGATGTCTCCAAGTGCTTCACAGCACTGTAAAGTGAATTGACTGTATATTTTGTGGGCAAAACACAGCAGCCAATTGCGCAAAGAAGCGTCCCACAAACAGTCGTGAATTGAGTGACCAAATTATTATTATTATTATTCTTTGAAGGGATTAGTGCCCCCAGAAAGCGATCTGCCAATCAACTTCCAACAGGGTTCATACTTACTGCTTGGTAAATAGAGGCGTGTGGAGTAAGAAAACTTGCCTAAGGTTTTGCCCTGCCCAGGAATCGAACCCGGGTCCTCTCGCTTGTGAGGCGAGTGCTCTAACCAATACGCTACAGGACTCCATGTTATATAGGCGTCATAGAACGCCTTTTACATAGGATAGCATCTCAAAGCACTTTACAGAGACAATCTCAAAGACATGATAAGGCTCTATATCAAAGGCAAGGATTGTTAATAGATATTATTATTGAACACACAGTCTTCTGACTAAAGGCTGAGATTGCTACTGACCTGGCCAGGCTGACGTTGAGGTAGTTATTTTGAAGTATGTTGTGTTGTACCACAAGCTGTGTGGATTTGTATAATTTAACATGTACCCTTCGAGCGGGCAATACATGAAAGGCTTACAAAAGCACTGTTTGCAGCAGCTTCTGTCAATCACTGGGAAGCAGAACGGTATTCACTGAAGAAATCTTTCAGCATATCCTTAACATTTGAAATGCATGTTTACACCTCCAAATGTCATACAAACATCTCACACTGGCATAAGCTTTTTAGTTGACATTCGTACTGTAGATTCAACTTCTTTCATGTCTCTCTGCACATCACCACACTCCGAGACACATCGTGATTTGTTTCCAGGTTGCATGCTATTTGATCCTCTTTGAACGCTAGTCAACCATGACAGTAATTCATCCCGCAAACAGTATGTTTCCTTCAAACACAGGTTTGTCCTTGTCCGTTTCAGTGGGAGCTAAGCTCTTGCTGATAAGGTTCTGTCAGCCCGGCTCAGTTGGTCACACACTCTCGGTTCTGAGTCAGAAGGTTGCGGGTTCAAATACCATGTCAGGACTTTGGGCTCATTGTCAGTGAGTTTAACTTTGAAGCAATAGAGTCAGTCTGGCTCAGGTGGCAGCACTCTTTTTGCAGGTAAACACACCAACCGTCTTCACCAGTCCGCAACGTCCCACAAACAACCACAAGATGAAGGATCAAATCATTAGAAGGATTGTTGGCCTTTCATTCCTTTTAGTTCCCACTGTTGTCTCACTACCTCTCCCACAAATTATACACACAGCCACATCACTTTCAGTACATCCTGTGAAGTGCTTTGAGATGTCTCGGCGGCGTGCTCAAGTACTCTCAACTGCAAGGATTATTATTATTTTGTGTATTTGTTTGCGGACACATTTCACCCACAAAATATACAGTCAATCCACTTTAGAGCATATCCCGTGAAGCACTTTGAGACATCTCAACGATATGATAAGGCGCTACACCAAATGCAAGGATTATTATTATGATTATTGTTATTATTATTTTTGATCAGTGCTGGTTCAATTCCCCAAAGCATCATCCAATGATTTATTTATCGTAGACCTGGTCAGAAATGTGACGTATCAGCCTTGGGTACAGAACATCCTGTGCCACTGAGTTCCTGATTATTGAGCGCTGCGTCTCACCCATTGCTGCCTCAGTAATGACAGAACTGGAGTGATCACCAAGCTAATAACAAGTGTCAGTTTTTGTTTCCCCTGGTTGAAGCCTCGGAATAACATTGCTCATTTATTTCTCAATGTCGTGGACTTAAGTCCTCCGCACATCAAGCACAATCGATGGCTTCCATTTCTTAATGCGAATGGAGTTCAGAGAAACAATGTTTTGAGCCCCGACAAGAAAATCAATCAACATATTTAATGGGATGAATGGCCATCAGCAAATTTCATTAGCACGACACAGGCTTGTGCCATTGTATACTGAGATTGATGGATGGAACGGTGGATCAGTCATTCGCTGGGCTGGATCTGGTGGGGACATCATCTTACAATTAGAACTAAGCCATTTAGGAGTGAAATCAGGAGGCAGTTTTTCATCCAAAGGGTAGTGGAAATCTGGAACTCTCTCTCCCAAAAGGTCGTCGATGCTGGATCCATTCACATTTCCAACACTGAGGTGGATAGATATTTGTTAGGTCAGGATATCAAGGGATACGGGGCAAGGGCAGGTAATTGGAGTTGAGGTACAGATCAGCCATGGTCTCACCAGAACAGGCTCGAGGGGCTGAACGGCCTCATCCTGTTTCTATGTTACAGGCTTGTGATGTCAATTATGGAAAGCCCTTTAATGATGTCTGAGGAACTGTTAGAATTGCTCGCAAACTATGAGATGCATCTGCTGTACAGCACTTGGTTACAGCTCGGGTTCCCATTTGCTTTGTATCTATCCCTTCCTGTTTCCTGACCTGGGAGAGTTGGATGGGAGAGTGTAGAGGGAACCTTAAATCAATTACTTAATGAATTAAGCACACAAAATACAGTCAATCCACTTTACAGTGTATTCTGTGAAGCACTTTGAGACGTGTCGAAGACGTGATAAGGGACTATATCAAATGCAAGAATTATTATTATGAGCTGTATCTAACCTAAATTCTGGCCAACAATCCTCCAGATAAAAGTGATGATTCACTTCATGGTTGTTTGTGGGATATTGTTTTGTTCAAACTGGATGCAGCAATTGTCTACAAAGTACACTGACTAAGCATTCTGGTAAAAATTCAGTGAAGCACTTTTAGATGTCTCAATGATGTGATTAGGCGCTATATCAAATAGCGAGTGTTACAATTAGGGGAGAAATGCTAGAAGGGAGAGTGTAACGTGTGCTATGTCCTCGCTCACCTAATATTATTTCCAGTGTTTTTGTATGTTAGATGTAATGAGGTCTTTTGCAATAATTATATTGTAATTACTGCATCATCCCACCGTAATGTAAGGTAATAACAGAGCAAAGCAAAGATTGTAACGTGTAATGTGCCTCTACAGAGGTCATTAAATCCATTTAGTTCAGTTCTAAAAGCAATGTTGTTACATTAGCATTCGTTATAAACTATGTCTCCCAAATCCAAGTTTTATGACATTCGCAGAGTTAAGATTTGTATAAAATGTTTTACTGACTTTAAAAAAAACTCGTGATAATTGTTGAAGGTTTCATTTGTTTGTGTTCGCTGAGAGATTCGATTTGTGAAGTAAATTGTTCGTTTAAAAATCTGAAATGAATCATCCAGTTGCCAAAAACAATATTATAACAATAACAAGAACTCTCAAGACAGTGGTCTCAATGACAAGTTTTGATGACTAATTTAAGTTGAACCCGAAACCGCACTCCAGGGCTCCCCAAATCCTTGGCCGTCCCTAACTGCTCTTCATTCTTCGGACGTTTGACAAGCCGGCTCCTTCCCTCCAGGGAGAGAATGCCCATTCCATTGCAGACACGGAGAAATTTCCATGCCTAGGCAGCATACACATGTTATAATAATAGAATAATAATACTCCTTGCATTTGATATAGAGCCTTATCATGAGACATCTCAGAGCGCTTCGCAGAAGATACTGTAAAGTGGATCGACTGCAGTATATGTTCAGATCTCTTAAGCAAGGTAACCGACCCTAACTCTAACCACTACTCTGCGATTGCCGTCTCTGATTTGTCTCGCTGCTGTTTCTCCGAGGCCAATGTGATTTTTTTCCCGCACTTGTATCGAGCCAAGCAAAGCAACGCTCTTCCTCTCAGCTGGATCTAGCCACTTGTTACCCTGGCAACGAGGAATGCAGTGACTTGGGTCCCAAGGTTTGGGTGCCTGCGTTGGTTAAGGTCAACTGGCCCGTGATGAAGGATTATTTCAGTCTAATTTGGGGTCAGTGACCCGGTTGCTATAACAGCCCAGTGACGACCGCCTTGTGGCTATTATAATAATAATAATAATCCTTGCATTTGATATAGCGCCTTATCACGACTTCGAGACGTCTCAAAGCGCTTCACAGGATATGCTGCAAAGTGTAGTGACTGTGTGTGTTGTGGGTGAAACGCGACAGCCAATTGCGCTCAGCAGAGATGCTGCCCCATGTGAAGGCGTTCTGTAAATGCAAGTTGTTGTCGCTGTTGCTTCAAACCCACCCCCCCCCAATGTCGTCGTGTTCTTTTCTTTCTTTAGCAAATAAAGGTTATAAAAGATATAAAGACTTTGCCTGCACATGCATTTCACATTCATACAGGGCCTTTCGTGTCAGGAGAATATCTCAAAGAGCCTGAGGTGGGCGGATCGGGAGGAGCCAGTGCAGCCAAGGAAAGACGGCTCTTTAAGATTCAAAAAAATGCATATCACAGACTTTAGACGAAAACAACCCCTTATTTACAGAAATTAAAAGATACGTACACGTTCAAAGGAACTTTTGAAAACCATTCCTTTAATCCCACGCATGCTCTGTGAAGAAGAGATGCTCTGTGTACAAGAGATGCTCTGTGTACAAGAGATGCTCTGTGTACAAGAGATGCTCTGTGTACAAGTGATGCTCTGTGTACAAGAGATGCTCTGTGTACAAGAGATGCTCTGTGAAGAAGAGATGCTCTGTGTACAAGAGATGCTCTGTGTACAAGAGATGCTCTGTGTACAAGAGATGCTCTGTGTACAAGAGATGCTCTGTGTACAAGAGATGCTCTGTGTACAAGAGATGCTCTGTGTACAAGAGATGCTCTGTGTACAAGAGATGCTCTGTGTACAAGAGATGCTGTGTACAAGAGATGCTGTGTACAAGAGATCCAAGAGTGGAGGTCACTACTAATATTTGCTGTTGGGTGGGGGGGGGGTGCGATTCTGTTCAGAGGCCAATTTGATTCGTAAATGCCACCTGTAGTTTATGGTTTGCGTCAAGTCTTTTTATGCGTTAACAAATACTGATGGGCTACTTGTTCTTATCACTGAAGCAAGGCAGCGATAGACCAAGGGTAACATCTAATGCATCTGATCTGAGAAGCGAGCCTGATAATTAATTATGCCCTAACATTCTCGATGCGCAAATTTCCTTGCTGATGTTGACTGAGCACAAACACTGCCAAGACGCATTGCGGCAACACTTTTTTTTTGAATGAATGAATGAATGAATGAATGAATGAATGAACGAACGAATGAGCCATAAGATTGAACTAGCATTCTGCATTTCGGGATTCTGATTTCATCCCTCGGAAAATGTCATCCTCATCTCCCATTGCGGCGTACTTTAAGGTTGAGAGATAAAACCTATTACAATGGCTTCAAAGTTACAAGTGAACGCAGTAATTAGCCACGTTCCCAGATTGGGATTCTATGGACTACCTTCTATGGGGGGGGAGGTTGGGTGGAGGTAATGCATATTTGCCAGGAGAAATGGCTGGTACATGACTGAGGCCTTTATCTGTATCTATCAATGATATGATGATAATAATAATCCTTGCATTTGGTATAGCGCTTTTCACATCTTCTAGATGTCTCAATGCGCTTCACAGAATATATTTGTGGGCGAAACATGGCAACCAATTGCACACAGCAGTGTCCCACAAACAATAGTGGATTGAAGTGACCAATTTATTATTGTTTTCTTCTTGTGGGATTATTATCAGACATGTAGAGTAAGGAAACTTGCCCAAGGTTTCGTCCTGCCGGGAATCGAACCCAGGTCTCTCTCTTGCGCGGCGAGTGCTCTAACCACTGAGCTATACGCCTACAGGATGATAACCCAAACCAAACTCTTATCATCGAATGTTACAGCACAGTCACATCCGGAACATTGGAAGAGGAGTAGCCTATTCAGCCCCTCCTGTCTGTTCCACCATTCTATCACATCATGGCTGATCTGTACCTCAACTCCAAGTACCCGCCTTTGCCCCATATCCCTTGATACCCTTGTGCGTTTCTGTATATGAGACACCACACACCACCATCTTTTTAAGCCGGGTTTCACCCTAATGTGACAAGTCGCTGTATTCAATGCTTCAGAATCCAAATGCCTGTTGTTGTCTGTCTCCCTCTCCACGGGCTTTTTTTTATATATATATATATATATATATAAATGATCAGATGCTGATCACTAGTGTTTAGTAATCAGTCATGGATTTGACCAGGATTATCAAGTTTGTTTTCTGACCAATTACATTCATATCCAGTCACTACTGACATACAGGAGAAAGAGCCCTTTTCCTAAACATTTTCAGTTGCCAGCCTCCTGATTTTCTAAATAGGTAGACTATAGTCTCTCAGGTCCAATTAACTGGAATGCATTACAATTGAAGTGAACACATTTTAAGCAGGACTGTTGTAAATAGCACCCAGAGCATGTTAGATGGAAGCACTATACAGTGACTTATGGCTTGGCAACAATGGTGTCGGCCTGGGTCAATCGGTAGTACTCTTACCTCGGTGTCAGCGTGTTGTGGATTTTAAACCTTACTTCGAGACTTGAGCTGACAGTCATAGCTGTGGTGGGGAATGGGTGGAGTGGGGATGGGGGTGCATTATCAAACGTTGGTTGAAAGAAACTCACGTGAAAATGGATTCAAAACTGGGACTGAATTGAAGAATCTGCCAAAACCTAGATGCTCAGAAATAATAATGATAATCCTTGCATTTGATATAGCGCCTCATCATGTCTTCGAGACATCTCAAAGAGCTTCACAGAATATACTGTAAAATGAATTGACCGTATATCTTGTGGGTGAAACGCGGCAGCCAATTGAGTACAGCAGCGTCCCACAAACAGTCGTGGATTAAGTGAACAAATTATCANTTTTTTAAGGGACTATTACCGCAGGAAAAAAGAATCCACCAATCGACTAACAACCGGGTTCCTACTTAGGCAAACAGAGGCCTGTGGAGTAAGAAAATTTGACCAACATTTCGCTCTGCCCAAGAATCGAACCCAGGTCCTCTCGCTTGCTCTAACCACTGAGCTACAGGATTCCACAAAATACTAAGAAACCAAAGGGAACCTGGACTCAGGTGGAATTTCTCACCCTACACCTGCTGTGCTGAATTACAATGGGTTACACGTGCAATTGAATGTAGGTGTTCTCAATAATCACACTGCAGCTCAAAATGAACAGTACTCCAGTTAATTATGGATGAGAGAGAACGTTTATCTATTTGGAGGTTCAAGAGAGGTTTAAGTGGAATTGCCTCCTCAATGTGAACGAGTGGCTCAGATGAATATCCTTCCTTGTTCATAAAAATCCATGTGCAAATAATGTTTGCAATGATTACCATAATTACAATGATGGCAAAAGGTTGAGAAGTGCATTAGCAAAAATAGGTTGTTTCCAGTGATTGGTGAGTCTGTAAACCAGAGGACATGAGTATAAGTTAGCAACTAGGGGGATCTATAAGAGAATTTAGGTGTGACTACTTTTTCAATCCACGGCTGTTTGTGGGACATTGCTGTGTGCAATTGGCTGCCGCGTTCGCCCACAAATATACAGTCAATTCACTTTACAGTATATTCTGTGAAGAAGCGCTTTGGGACGTCTAGAAGACGTGAAAAGCACTATATCAAATGCAAGGATTATTATTTGTGGAACCCGCTTCCTAAAGTGTTGGTTGAATCAGATAGGATAGATCCTTTCAAGAGGGAAGCTAGAATCTATACGAAGAATTATGATAATAATAATCTTTCCATCTTGTATAGCACCTGTCATTTCTGAAGGTCATCCCAAAGTGCTTCACAGGATTTAATAAGCAGTGGAGTGAGTGTATTTGTAGGAGAACCTGGTAAGCCATTGGCAATATAAAACAAATGACCATTTTATTTTATTTGGGGGATTGTCGGCCAGGACATGGAGAGAAACCCCCTTCTCCTTTTGAGTAGTTACCCCGGGATCTTTAACATCCTGGGACCTCAGTCTATAATGTCTGCTCTGAAGAATGGTACCTGTGACAGTGCTGTACACACTCCCTCCAGCACCACTGTTGGAGTATCCGCCTTTGTGAGTGTAAGTCCCATTTTGGAGGCAGGGGTGGGGGAGCAGAAGGAGCATTTTTAGGCAATAATTATCACTCGTCTCTATAGTTAAACAATTTCTTGCTAATTGGCTTCCAGTTAATAATACTTCTTAACAGAAGATTCCATAATAAGGAACTTGAGTTGTGCAAACAACAACAACAAAATTACATTGGTATAGCACCTTTCATGTGGGAAGGACGCAAATAGAGAGGTGCGGGTCAAAGGAGGGAGATTCCTGGTAACTGGAATCACCTCACACAGACCTGAATCAGCTCTGCTCACAGCGGATCCATAGGGATTGACAGGGATTCTAACAGGATTCCTGATCCAAGGGTTGGGAGTGAGGTAGAGTCAGAGAAAGTGGGGCGATGATGCTGGGGAGGTGGAAGATGGCTGACTTGGTCAGGGATCGTGCGAAGGCTTGAAGGAGAACTGGGAGGTTTAACAAAATGACAAGTTAACTCTGTGAGCTGGTGGTAACTCTAACTCAAAATATTTTAAAAAATATATATAGAAAATAATAATAATCCTTGAATTTGATATAACGCCTTAACACGTCTTTGAGCCGTCTCAAAGCGTTTCACCAAACATACTGTATATTGTGTGGGCGAAACGCGGCAGCCAATTGCACACAGCAGTGTCCCACAAACAATCGTGGATTGAGTGACTAAATTTAGTTATTTTGAAGGGATTGAAGGAATATATTTATTTATTTTTGAAAGGATTACTACCCCCCCAGAAAAGCGATCCCCCAATCTACTAACAACCGAGTTCCTACTTACTGCTGGGTAAACAGAGGAGTGTGGAGTAAGGAAACTTGCCCAATGTTTCGCCCTGTCAGGAATCAAACCCTTCACTCGCGAGGCGAGTGCCCTACCCAGTGAGCTGCAGGACTTCACATAAAAGCCTAAATTGCCACTTTAAACTCAGACTAGACCGAACATGGTCCTTTGCTCTTTCCTAAAGTTCATCCATTTCACCGGAGCTGCAGTGATATCATCGGGGAGTATAAAGATCGCATAGCTAGCAACAGTACCACATCAGTAATAGCAGAAGCAGGAAGCGGCATACAAAAGAGTGCACAAGGTCATTCTATCCGCTTCAATCTGTCCCTCAGTCTTGCATAATGGAGGAAGGCAGAAGGCACTGTACAGTAATAGCATAGATTGTACCCCGCCAGCTTGTGCTACCTCTAGCCTTTCAGAGGAGCCTGAAACTCTCTCCTCTTCACCCGCTCTCAGGCCCATGAGATTATTTTGTCCTTAAAATTTAAGATTGTGCGAAATTGCAGTGAATTGTTTGTTTCACTTTCAATTTGGGGACTGGTTGTGTTTAAGAACGGCGGAAAACTGGCTTCTGAACTCAGAATGAGGTGGTCTGCGATATCCTCAAATTCTACCGACCTGACCTCTCTTTCTGCTCATGCCCACACACCCCTCACCCCACCCTCAGCGGGCAGGCTTTCCCACATTCTGCTCCTAAGCCCCCTCCCCCTCCCTCCGCACTCCAGACTCCATCTCTCTGACTCGCTAGTTCACCTGCTCCCTCCGCACCTTGAAGACTAAGCTCTTTGACTGTCATTTTGGGTCATGTTTTCTTCCCATCCCACCCACCTCCCCTACTCAACCTCTTCAGCTCCCACTTGGATCACATGGAATGGGCAGGAGGTGGAATAATAATAATAATAAAAGAACAATGATAATCCTTGATTTGATCTAAGAGCCCCTTACCAAGTCTTCGAGACGTCTCAAAGTGCTTCACAGAATATACTGCAAAGTGTAGTGACCGTGTATTTTGTGGGCGAAACCCGGCAGCCAATTGGGCACAGCAGCGTCCCAAAAACAGAAACATAATCAAAACAAACACAAAAAGAGGAAAGCTCCCCTCCCCTCCCCACCCTCCCCACCATTGATAACAGAGGAGGCGATCTGCCCCCTGTGGGGGAGGGGAGCGGAGTGGGGCGAGGGGGGAAGCTAGCACATGGTATTTATCACACAACGTGCAAAATTGCACCCTTTTGCATCTAATTTCCCGGAAACGTTGACAATGGTAATTAGCATGGAAAAGGTCAGAGATATCAAGGCTGTTTGATGGTGCCGCCTTTCTAGAGAAATTAAATGCGCTGCATTGTGTACGGAAGTGGACTAATTTATCATAACAATCCCTCCTATTTTAACACCATGGACTTTATAGAGCATTATACAGCTTCAAAACTCCAAAGGCCGTTAACGTGGTTTCATCAAAGTGGTCTCGTAAGTCCTCGGGGTGGGGGGGGGGGCTTGATTTCAAAAGGGAGCCCTGGTGATAAAGGAATCGGTATCGTATTAGGATCAAAGCAACTAACTGCTGGGGTTAGATATTTTGTTGTAAATGTCAGCCAATTATGCAGATTTTTGGGGGGAGGGTGGGGAGGACTGAACATTCCTAAAAAGAGTGCCTGCACCGTCTCGTTGAAAGAGCTACACAAGTCTCATTTCCTTCCCTCCCTCGCACCCTCATTCCCTGCCTCCTTCACTCCCTCCCTCACTCACTGTTTTACAATTCTCTTTTTCAGAAGCGCTTTAAGACCTTCTCTTGACGTGAAAGGCTTTAATATCAAATGCAAGTATTATTCTGTTACTTCTGTGTATTTCTGTGGCTCAATTCAATGGCAGTGCTCTCACCTCTGAATCAGAAGGTCGTAGGGTTAAGCCCCACGTCAGGACTTGGAATCACGTAGTTAGTTGACGCTCCAATGCAGTGATAGAGGATGTTGTACAGTCGGACTTGCCGTCCTTTGAATGAGCTGTTAAACTGAGGTCCCATTGCCTGTTCAGATGGATGTTAAAGATCCCACGTCACTATTCGAAAAGAGAAGGCAGGATATATCTGTTACAGATTATTTTTTAAAGCACTTTGAGACCACAAATATAAATATATAGCGCTTTGAGACGTCTAGAAGCCTTCCATCACCTCCGGAATGTCGCCAGACTACGGCACTACCTCACCCCTCACGCGGCTGAAACTCTGGTCCGCGCCTTTATCACCGCAAGGCTGGACTACGGGAACTCTCTCCTCGCCGGCCTTCCCGCCACCTCCCTCCACACTGCAGGTCATTCAGAACTCTGCAGCTCGTGTACTGTCCCGCACCAGACACCGCGACCACATCACTCCCACCCTCACCCTCGCCCTCACCCTCGCCCTCGCTCACCTCCACTGCTCCCCATCCCCAGAGGATCGAATTCAAGATCCTCATCCTCACCTACAAGGCCATTCACGGCCTCGCTCCCTCCTACCTCTCCAACCTACTATCCCCCTACCTACCTGCCCGTACCCTCCGTTCCTCTGGCTCCGGTCTGCTCCACATCCCCCGCCCCAACCGCCCTACCATCGGTGGCCGGGCCTTCAGCCTCTCAGCCCCGAGGCTCTGGAACTCCATCCCCCAGTGCCTTCGCCGCCTCCTCCCTTTCCTCTTTCAAGGCCGGTCTCAACACCTTTCTCTTTGACCGTGCCTTCAGCTCCCCTCTCGACTCTCTACCCCCTCCTCGCTCCCTCCCTTCCCTCCCCTCACCCCTGCTCAGGTCCTGACCCAACTGTCCAGCACCTTGGGACGTCCTCCCGACGTGAAAGGCGCTCTATAAATGGAATCTTGTTGTTGTTGTTGAATTAATCCCTTCCAAAAAATAATCAATGCACGACAGTTTGTGGGAGGCTGCTGGCTGCCACGTTTCGCCCACAAAGTACACAGTCGCTCCACTTTACAATATATTCTGAGAAGCGCTTTGAGACGTCTCAATGACATGAAAAGCGCTATATCAAATGCAAGGATTATTATTATTATTATTATTATCTCAATCACGTGGTAAGACGGACGCTATATCAATTGCAAGCATTACGATTATTATATATTCAGAAACAACTATCAATTTCATGCCTTTATGATCTATTCCATCACTTTCATCTATTCCAAGATATTTATACACTGTTGCATTTTGGTCGAGCTAAATATTTTCAGTATTTTGCAGTTTCCCATCAATGAAGGCTGCTTCGGTGACATTTATCTAATCCAGTTCCATTTTTATATCATCACTGAATATTTTTACTATTTCAGTCGCTCTTCTAACTCTTCATTGAATCAGAGCCTTTGGAACTCCATCTCACAGTCCCTTTGCCTCACTCCAAAAGCATACCGAATCAGCATCTAGAGCGTATAGTATCAGCCTTCTTTGTTTGAGTGGTGTCTTTCATTTGATAACCATGTCTTTTAATTCCAAGGTAAGAAGGAATAAGGATATACAAACAATGAGTGGTGAAAATGAATCTCGTTAGAAAATACCTTTCATGATTTTAATTTAATTTGTCATAATACATCCTTTATATTGTAAGGTCATTTTAGTTTTCAATTTCTTCATTGAACTATTTATTATGTTTAAAAGGACTGGGATATACTTACTAGTTATTAATTATTCTTCTTATTAATTATTCTGATTATTATTATGTATTGTTATTCAGACATGTTCACACATAATTTCACCCACTAAAATATACAGTCAAATCATTTTACAGTAGATTCTGTGAAGGGCTTTGAGATGTTTCAACGACACGATTAGGCAACTGTATCAAATGCAAGAATTATTATATATTCTGCAATAATACAGCAACGGTTTGCAAATGATTAATACGGTGGAAATGTAATTCTACAAACTGTTCAAGATTTCTTCTGATTCAAGCCTCTAAAGCAGAACAAAATACATAGTAATGATAGTGTCGTTCATGACTCATTGCATGCCTTGCCTTTGTACCACAGGCATCAAGAGAAGTTGAATTGACATTACTCCCATATCTTCCTTTCACAGACTATGTAGTGCGGTTAACCACCCTTGTCCCTTTGTCCCACTGTTGTTTCCTCTCAGTAAATCAGAACATTAGCGGCATGTTATGCGCAGGTAGGTAAAGTACATGTCCTTAAGCACCATCCTGATATTTTCTAATGCAAACCTGCAACCGTCAATATTGCTGCTTAAACGTCGTTAGCTCTCTGAAAAGAGCAAAGCTTCGAGGCAACAGCCATTAACTAGTCTTTATTTCCCTTTAGGCCACCCTGTAACACAGCAATGATATGACAATTAACTCTCAATTAGGAAAGAGAGATGTCATTATAGAAAGCACATGCTGTGGTTTGAACATTTCCTGCATTTCCTACTATTCTGGATCGGTCCTTCACAGGATTTACCATAAAGAGTAGTGACTGTGCGTTTTGTGTAGATGAACGTGTTGGCCAATTTGTGCACAATAGTATCCAATAAACAGACTTTTAAGTCTGGGACATCGTTGGCCAGGATACCGAGAGACATTCCCTTCCATTTTCAAGTACTGCCTTGGGACCTTTAACATCTCGAACAGGGAAGTCTATCATGTCATCCAAAGGACAGAAGGATGAATAGGAGCTGGCTCAATGGTGAATTTTATGGCAGTTATGAAGAGTGGCTGAGAACTGAAACAGGTTCACGAGGAAAGCTGGTAAAGTGTGAGCGTCAGTAAGGCAATACAATACAAAATTACATTTGCATAGCGCCTTTCAAGTCGGGAGGACATTCCCAAGGAATGCCGTGGTAGGCAATAGAGTACATCAGAGTGACATCAGAATAATACATCTCCACACAGAAGCTGGTTGGCTTTTTCTCAACCTCGAATTGAATAGATTATTATAATCTATTAGCGCCTCATCAAGTCTTCGAGACGTCGCAAAACGCTTCACAAAATATACTGTAAAGTGAATTGACTGTGTATTTTGTGGGCGAAACACAGCAGCCAATTGCGCACCGCAGTGCCTCAAAAATAGGCATGGAGTGAGCGACCAAGCAATTATTGTTTTTTTTAATGTATTTTTGTTTTCAAGGGATTATTACCCCCAGAAAGCGATCCGCCAATCGACTAACAACCAGGTTCCTACTTATTGCTGGGTAAACAGAGGCGTGTGGAGTAAGGAAACTTACCTTACATTTCGCCCTGCCTTACATGGGAAACAATTCACTGAATATTAAAAAAAAACTCCAATAATAAAAATCTTAAGGTCTTTCCGGGGAATACAAAACATTGAATCGTTGCCGCATGAAAGAAATATTAGACAACAACAACAAGATTCCATTTATTGAGCGCCTTTCACGTCGGGAGGACGTCCCAAGGCGCTGTACAGTTGGGTCAGGACCCGAGCAGGGGGGAAATGGTCAGGGTGAGGGGAGGCAAGGGAGGGAGCGAGGAGGGGGTAGAGAGTCGAAAGGGGAGCTGAAGGCCGGTCAAAGAGAAAGGTCTTGAGACCGGCCTTGAAGGAGGAAAGGGAGGAGGCGGCGAAGGCACTGGGGATAGAGTTCCAGAGCCTCGGGGCTGAGAGGCTGAAGGCCCGGCCACCGATGGTAGGGCGGTTGGGGCGGGGGATGTGGAGCAGACCGGAGCCAGAGGAACGGAGGGTACGGGCAGGTAGGTAGGGGGATAGTAGGTCGGAGAGGTAGGTGTGAGCGAGGCCGTGAATGGCCTTGTAGGTGAGGATGAGGATCTTGAATTCGATCCTCTGGGGGATGGGGAGCCAGTGGAGGCGAGCGAGGGCGAGGGTGGGAGTGATGTGGTCGCGGTGTCTAGTGCGGGACAGTACACGAGCTGCAGAGTTCTGAATGACCTGCAGTGTGGAGGGAGGTGGCGGGAAGGCCGGCGAGGAGAGAGTTTCCGTAGTCCAGCCTTGAGGTGATAAAGGCGTGGACCAGAGTTTCAGCAACGTGAGGGGTGAGGTAGTGCCGTAGTCTGGCGATGTTCCGGAGGTGATGGAAGGCGGTGCCAGTTGTGGCGCGGATATGAGGGAGAAAGGACAGCTCAGGGTCGAACAGAACACCGAGGTTCCTGATGGCTTTGAGAGGTGGAGAGTGCAGCCTTGGATGTTGATGCTCTCAGCGCCTGAGGTGCGGAGGCGCTGACGTGAGCCAATCAGGAGGGCCTCAGTTTTACCCACGTTGAGCTGAAGAACGTTGTCTCTCGTCCAGGACTCGATGTCGGACAGGCAGCTGTCAGGACATCGGGGGTCGTGGAGTTGAGGGTAGAGGAGGAAAGGTAGAGTTGGGTGTCATCCGCATACATGTGGAAGTTAACCCCATGTCTGCGGATGATGTCACCGAGGGGGAGCATGTAGAGGGTGAAGAGGAGGGGACCGAGGACCGAGCCCACCTTTTGCTAGACATTTGCCCACCTTGGCAAAATGGAAGGCGGAATGCAATCGATGGAGCTATCCGTCAAGCAAGAAGCCCATTTGCAAAGGAAGATTGCTGAAGAATTGACGACCGAGCTGATGGATTGAGGGCGATTATTAAATCTCCCATTCAAACAAAGTGGTTTGAGTGAGGTTAAGACCTTCAGAGTTCCACTCTGTCGCCAAGTAGTGCCAAGGTGGTAATTTTACCTGACAGATTCACATCCCCTGCAATTTGAAAGTATTATTATGGAAGTGTCATTTTTATAATTTTAGGTCAGTCTGGCTCAAACATTCTCGCCTCTGAGGGATGACTACGCTGAAGCTTAGTGGTTAGGGCACTCGCCTCGCAAACGATTGGACCTGGGTTTGATTCCCCAGCAGGACGAAACGTTGAGCAAGTTTCCTTATTCCACACGCCTCTGGTGACCTGGCAGTAAGTAGGAACCTGGTTGTTAGTCCTGGCTGCACTCCCCACCTCTCAAAGCCAGTCAGGAACCTCGGGGTTCTGTTCGACCCTGAGCTGTCCTTTCTTCCTCATCTCTGCGCCACAACTGGCACCGCCTTCCATCACCTCCAGAATATCGCCAGACTACGGCACTACCTCACCCCTCACACGGCTGAAACTCTGGTCCACGCCTTTATCACCTCAAGGCTGGACTATGGGAACGCTCTCCTCGCCGGCCTTCCCGCCACCTCCCTCCACACTGCAGGTCATTCAGAACTCTGCAGCTCGTGTACTGTCCCGCACCAGACACCGCGACCACATCACTCCCACCCTCGCCCTCGCTCGCCTCCACTGGCTCCCCATCCCCCAGAGGATCGAATTCAAGATCCTCATCCTCACCTACAAGGCCATTCACGGCCTCGCTCCTTCCTACCTCTCCGACCTACTATCCCCCTACCTACCTGCCCGTACCCTCCGTTCCTCTGGCTCCGGTCTGCTCCACATCCCCCGCCCCAACCACCCTACCATCGGTGGCCGGGCCTTCAGCCTCTCAGCCCCGAGGCTCTGGAACTCCATCCCCTACTGCCTTCGCCGCCTCCTCCCTCTCCTCCTTCAAGGTCGGTCTCAAGACCTTTCTCTTTGACCGAGCCTTCAGCTCCCCTCTTGACTCTCTACCCCCTCCTCGCTCCCTCCCTTGCCTCCCCTCCCCTGACCATTTCCCCCCTGCTCGGGTCCTGACCCAACTGTACAGCGCCTTGGGACGTCCTCCCGACGTGAAAGGCGCTCTATAAATGGAATCTTGTTGTTGTTGTTGAATTAATCCCTTCCAAAAAATAATCAATCCACGACAGTTTGTAGGAGGCTGCTGGCTGCCACGTTTCGCCCACAAAGTACACAGTCGCTCCACTTTACAATATATTCTGTGAAGCGCTTTGAGACGTCTCAATGACGTGATAAAGGGCTATATCAAATGCAAGGATTATTATTGTTATCGCTTGAAAAGCGAGGATAGTAACAATTCTAATCAGACGCTCAAACGCATCCCTGGAATGAAAAAGGCAGAAAAATAAAATGCAACAACAACTATAAGTATATATTGCATATAGACATATAAATGCAAGTTGTTGTTGCATTGTATTTGCATTTTATATATATATGCAAATTATATATATATAGATAGAGAGAGAGAGAGAGCTTCATACCCACAGTAAAAGGTAAGGGCTGTGTTTTGATATCTGTTTTATACTCTCCTTGGAAGGTCAGTGGATTCAAAAAGCAATATGATTCACGAAAATGCCCTTAGGTAACACAGCAGATTGCTGCTCAGCAAAGTGACGTGAGACCACCCTACATGGGCTAATTACTATTATTTAGACAACAGTGACCGCCCAACTCTGCAGCAACATGAAGCCAGTCAGCTGATCAAGCCCGAAGACGTAATAAGGTGTTATATCAAATGCAAGGATTATTATTGTTGTTGTTGTCGTTCGTTCGATTATTTCCTCATCTTTTCTCCATACCCCTTAATATTCATACCCTAATACTCGGACTTTAACAAAAACACATTCAACATAGGATTTTAGATGTCAGCCTGGCTCAGTTGGTAGCACTCTCACCTCTGAGTTACGAAGGGTGTGGGTTCAAGCCCCAAGTTGGGATTTGGATCTCACAGTCTAGGCTGACCCTCCATCGTAGCGATGGTCAGAGGGCTGCAGTGTTGGAGGTGCTGTCCTTTGGTGAGATGTTAAACCAAGGTCCCGTCTACCTGCTGAATTGGACGTTAAAGCTCTTGTGGCACCACTAGAAAAGAAAAGGGAGTTTCTCCTGGTGTCCTGGATTTATAGGAACAGGAGTAGGCCATTCAGGACTTCGAGCCTGTTCCGCCATTCTGTACGATCATCTCTGATCTGTAACGCAACTCTAATTACCTGCCTTTGCCCTGTATCCCCTGACCTAACAAATACCTATCCACTTTGTTGCAACCACTCCCCACTTTGTTTTGCATCATTAACACCTCTTTAACCCATCATCCTCTGTCCTCTACCCCATTTCTCCTGTCTTCCTTGCCCTGCCTCCCACCACTTCTGTTAGCCCTTAAATGACTCTCCCTCCCAACATGCCCCAGGGGCTTGAAACGTTGATTCACTTTCCTTTCTCCATAGATGCTGCTTGACCTGCTGAGTGTTCCCAGCGACTTCTGGTTTTGTATCAGATTTTTCTGATTTTTCAGATACAGATTTTTCCAGCATCTGCTTTTTTTTGCGTTTGGTAAATATCTAGATATCTAAATATAGGGCCATTGCACTATACTTTGCAGTAAATTCTGTGAAGTGCTTTGTTACATTCCCCCTGAATTAAAAGGTGCTTTATCAAAAGCAAGGATGAGATTTTATTAATATTATTATCCCGATCAATTCTGAGTGAACACTCTTCTGGGTGGTCAAATACAACACAATGCAATTGACACCTTTCATGTCGGGAGGAGCAATTGTAATTGACACCTTTCATGGCTGTGCACCAGAGGTGAGAGGGGCGGAGGTTGAGGAAAGGAAAGATGACCGAAAGCTTTCTCAGCTTTCAAAGATTTCTGAGTGAATTAATGCACTTCGGATGAAAGAAATACTGTGTCTAACCTGTAGGGTCTCAAACATAACAACAAATTACACTTATGTAGCGTCTTTCATGTCGGAAAGATGTCCCAAGATGCTGGATCACAGTAAATGTTCTGCTAGTGTGGCGACAGGGAGTGAAAGGTGGGACTTGTTGAATGTTCCTTTGGCTTTACCGCAACGTTTCCGTCAATGCTTCACTTTAAAGACCTAGAGGCTGAGAGCCCTTTGGCCCAACATGTGAACTGTGGAACCTTAGGTTACCTAGAAAAGGGGTAAATGGATGAAAGCAGCCAAACATAAGCTGCAGATCAGTGGCCAGACATGATGGAGTTTGTGACAGCAGTGCGGATTGTGTTAAATGACTGTAAATGAATGAACTGAGTGATGTCTACTCAATGGGACGCCAAGGGGAGCAGCACTTGACAGAGGACATATTAGTTATTCCTTAGGTCTGCAATGAATACTGATAACAGTGTTTCAAGTGCATGGTCTATCGCTCGAGGCCAGAACTTTCAACTAGAGGCAACGATTTTACACTGTGTGTTGAAATGCGCTTCACAAGTAATTACTGTCAAATTACTGTTAAATGCCCAGTTTACCGATAATGTAAATTGGGCAAGTTCATGCTGGAGAAGAGAAGTTTGAGGGGCGATATGATTACGGTCGTTAAGATTATAAAGGGACAAGATAATGTAGACCATGATAAGCTGTTTTATCTTGTACTGAACAGTGGAACGAGAGGACACGACATGTGATGGAATGGCGGGGGGTGGAAATTCAGAACAAATCTGGGAAAACACTACTTCAATGAGCGAGTAATAAACTTATGGAACAGGCTCCCTAGGGAGATGGTGGAAGCAAAAAGTGTTGTTTGTTTCAAGAACAAATTAGAGAGATTTCTGCTAGAAAATAATATCTTGAGATACAGTTTATAATTTGGGTCACAACATGTCAAGCGATTGCCAGGATGGTGGAAGACGAACTACATAGACCTTGGTCTTCTTTCGTCTAGCAAATTCTTATGTATTTAGGCTCTTTCTATCCAATTCAATCCCACTCCCCACTCTCTCCCCATAGCCCTGCAAGCTTGTCCTCCCCAAATAATTATCTACTTCTCTCTTAAAAGTTATTATCGAATTGGCTTCCATTACCCTTTCAGGCAATGCATTCCAGATCCGAACAACTTGCTGCGTGAAAACATTTCTCCTCCCCTCCGTTTCTTTTAACAACTATTTTAAATCGGTGTCCTCGGGTTACCGACCCACCCGCCAGTGGAAATAATTGCCCCTTCTTCACCCTATCAAATCACCTCATTATTTTGAAAACTTCTATTAATAATAATAATAATCCTTGCATTTGATATAGCGCTTTTCACGTCGGGAGGACGTCCCAAAGCGCTTCACAGAACACACTGTAAAGTGAATTGACTGGATATTTGTGGGCAAACGCGGCAGCCAATTGCGCACAGCAATGTCCCACTAACAGTCGTAGATTGAAAATGACCAATTTATTATTGTTTTTGGTTATGGAGGGATTATTATTAGGCTCTGTGTGGAGTAAGGAAACTTGCCCAAGGTTTCGCCCTCTGCCTGGAATTGAACTCAGGTCTCTCGCTTGCAAAGCGAGTGCTCTAACCACTGAGCTACAGGACTCCACTTATTAAGTCTCCTCTTAACCTTCTCTGCTCCAAGAAGAATAATCCCAGCTTCTCTCGCCTCGCCTGCTAACTAAAATCCCTCATTCCTGGTACCATCCTGGTAAATCTCCTTTGCACCCTCTCCAATGCCTTGACATCCTTCCTAAAGTGTGATGCCCAGAAGTGAACACAGTCTCTATCTGAGGCCTAAGCAGCGTTTTATAAAGATTCATCATAACTTCCTGACTTTTGTATTCTACGCCCCTATTTATAAAGCCTAGTATTCCCGTATGCGTTTTTAACACCTTTATCTATCTGTCCTGCCACCTTCAAAGATTTACTTATGTGAACCCCCAGGACTCTCTATTCTTTCACCCCCTTTAAGATTGTACCATCAGCTTATATTGCTTCTCCTCATTTTTCCTCCTAAAATGCATCATTTCGCATTTCTCCACATTAAACTTCATCTGCCATTTGTCTGCCCATTTTACCAGTCTGTCTATGCCCTCTTGCCGTCTGCTACTATCATTCACTCTCTGCTTTCTGTCTCCCAGCCAGTTCTGTATCCATGCTGTCACTGTCCCTTTAATACCGTGGGACTATTTTACTTACAAGTCTCTTATGTGGCACTTTATCAAACGCCTTTCGAAAATCCATATAAACTACATCAACTGCACTACCTTCATCCACCCTCTCCGTTACTTCATTATTTGTGCCAGCAAGCTCCCTCGCAGCCATGAGGTGAACAAAACCAATTCATTAAAGCACTACTTAAGGGTTGTTGAAGGCGCTTCAGGAAACATTAACTGCTTTCACTTTCCAAATAGTTTATTTGTTTATTTTCCACCTGAACAGGCAGGTGGAGGCTGGGATTAATGCCTCACCTCTGACAGTACAGCGCTCCCCCCTCCCCGTCACTGCGCTGTAGTTCAAACCGTTTTGAAAACACTGTCGGAAAGATAAGGTGGCTTTGCTATCGTGAGCGTAATTTTTTCTGCGCAAAGCTCCTGTGCGGACTATCTGGTTCAGCCTTTGAACAATGAGGAGCAGCTGGATGTTTGAATCCTTAGCTGCTCCATAACAAAAGCAAACAGACGTAGAGATACAATTCAACATCCTCACCAGTCTCCGATTCAATCCTATCCATCCACAGAAGTCAACTGCAAGCGATGGCAGTCCTCTCTGACTTCCCATTGTCCAGAAGCCCATAAACTGTGGCCCACAGTTGCTTGGGAAGCCAGGGAGGCAACTAAACTACCATTCTAAATTAATGTATTAATCCTGCTGCAGGGGTTTCTATAACCCCATTAACCATAAACCTAACTAAAATTGACAAATCATTTATTCATAGCTGCCTGTCCACTGGATCCTTCGCAAGAAAAGTGAAAGCCAATTATCTACGCTCAATAAATCAATAAATCTACAACAAGCTCCCCCATCCCCCCACCCCAGGGCACTGTGCAATCTGACATCGTTATGTGTTTTGCTAGACAAGCAGCCCTGCAGAGATTTTACAACATTGCGAGGGCATTTATATTCACTGTAAGTTCTATCAGCAGGCTTAAGTGAATTGAATCTCTGAGACCTCTTTCGGCAACCCAAGCTTTCACAAGATCCGTCTGAATGCAAAAGGTCCTTTCGGCCCATCCGATTTCATCCTTCCAAAACATCCACCCCACCATTCCCCCATCACAGCATCAAGCTGCTTGTTAAATGAGTCTAGTGTCCTGGCCTCGACCTCCTTTCCTGGCAACCTCTTCCAGTCGTTAATTACCCTCTACGTAAAGAAAGCCTTTCTGGTGTCTGTCCTGAAATTGCCCTTCACAACTCTAAACCTGTGGTCTTCTTTCTCTACCCTCTTGACCCATCCCAAAGTATTTTTCTGGGTTTAATTTTCCAGTTCGAATGAAAGGTCATTGACTTGAAACGTTAACCCACTTTCCTCTCTTCATAGATGCTGCCTGACCTGCTGAGTGTTCCCAGCCACTTTATTTCAGATCTTCAGCAACTGCAGTATTTTACCTTGTGAGAATTATTATTGTTAGCTACTAAAAGGCCACTCCAGGCATTCCTTCATTGCAGGGTTTCACACACATTGTGTAATGGAAGAACCCATATCTTCCAAATAGTAATGATCCACTAAGAACATAAATGAAAAATCTGCTCAGTGTTTGATAATGAGTTGCTGCTCAACACAATATGACATTTATTGTCTCGCAGTATCATGCCTCGATTCATTTGGTTATTTCCTGTTGAAAGCAAATTGTAATCAGCTCAGTGATAGCTTTTATAAAGCTGCTCTAAGCACTTTCATGCTCACCTCCACTGCGTATCTTTGAGATAATAATCCTTGCATTCGATGTAGCATTTGATATAGCTCCTTATCACGTCTGCGAGGCATCTCAAAGCGCTTCACAGAATATACTGCAAAGTGAATTGACTGTATATTTTGTGGGCGAAACGCAGCAGCCAATTGCGCACAGCAGTGTTCGAAATAGTCGTGGATTGAATGACCATATTATAATTTTTTTTTGAAGGGTTATTAGCCTTGGAATAGCAATCCGCTAATCGACTAACAACCGGGTTCTGACTGACTGCTAGGTGAACTGAGGCGTGTGGAGTAAGGAAACTTGCCCAATGTTTCATCCTGACCAGGAATCAAACCCAGGTTCTCTCACTTGCCAGGCGAGTGCACGAACCACTAAGCCACAGGAACCTATTTAACATTTACATCAATAATTAAATTAGTGATTTTATATTCTGTTCAAATACATCCCTTTGTTAATGTTTTATTTATGTTGCACCCCTGAAAGTCAAGCAGGTTGTAATTAAAGGCTTCAGATTGAAGAGGTACAGTTACAGGAGTATGGGGCAAGAGCAGGTAAGAGTTACTCTTCAGGTCACTGGTACAGGTCCGATTAATAATAATAATATTATATTATGATATTATTAATTATATTAATAGTAATATTACACAATTGGCCGAATGGCCTTCTTCTGTGCTGTAAATGTTAATCTTTCCAGATGGCGTGCAAATGTGAATTAATTGCAAATGCACAAATTCAGTGAAGTTAACCCTTTTGAGACTTGCTGATATAATCCTAATGAAAAAATGTTTGAAAGTCCCACAAAACGAACATCATGACACTCTGCAGCATTTTCCGTTAAATGACGCAAAAGCGCAGGAAGAGGCCATTCAGCCCATCGAGTCTGTCCCTGCTCCCAGAGCAAGCTCTCGATCTCAATGATGAATTTTGCATTTCATGTCAACACATACAATTAATTCACTGTAACTACTGACTATAGTTTTGCCCAGATAGTCACACGTCCTACAAATATAACAACAAATTAGATTTATATAGTGCTTTTTAAGTCGGGAGGGCATCCCAAGGCGCTGAAATGCAGGCTTGTGGAACGTCCTCCTGACATGAAAGGATCTGTACCAAATGCAAGGATTATTAACACAACTTATATTGGTTTCAAGCACATTTCTGGTTGTAGACCTTGCATTTAGGTTACACCAGACAGTCTTCCTGCAGTGGTATCAGAGCAGGTGGTTGGGCTGAACCAAAGTCCAATTTGGCTGATCTGAGTAAGCATCTTTACACCAAATCAATGGCACAATTTATGTGAACCACAGTATAACAAGGGCACAGGACAAATAACAAGTCATGAAGTTTAGCCAATATCTGACCACTCTTAGGTGTGAGATGTTAATATAATATAATAATCCTTGCATTTGCTATAGCGCCTTATCATGTTGTTAGGTGTCTCAAAGCGCTTCATAGAATATATTGTAAAGTGTGTGTTTTGCAGGCGAAATATGGCAGCCAATTGCACACTGCAGTATCCCACAAATAGTTGTGAATTGAGTGACCAAATGTTTTGGGGGAAGGATTATTAACTCCGGAAAACGATCCGCCAATCGATTAACAACCAGGGTCTACTTACTGTTAGGTAAACAGAGGCGGGTGGAGTAAGGAAACTTGCCTAAGGTTTTGCCCTGCCCGGGAATCAAACCCAGATCCTCTCACTTGCCAGGCAAATGCTCTGACTAGTAGGCTATCAATGGTTAATTAATGCGTTATATTGTCGAGGATTTTTTTACCCAATCCGGAATTAAGCTTTTACTTCAAATGCACTTTCACGTAGTGCGACATTAAGCTTTACTATTTACAGAGATGTTCTGAAATTGCTTTTCATTATTGAAGTGAATAATCTGGCATCTTGCTCTCCTGGGTGCCATAGGAGATTATCAAAGCTCTTTCTGCAGTCAGATATGGTGCTTATTATTACTGAGTGAAAAGCTATTTGATAGAACGGGATGCAAAACTGATGTTGTTCTGACTGGAAATTCTTTTCATGTAGAATCCAAGTTGCCTTTTGAACGCAATGGAAAATTATCGTCCAACTTAATATTTGATTTGATTTCCCAATTGCATTTGATACAGTGCCTTATCACACCGTGATTTTAAGAATTTTTCAACATTTGTGTGATCTTAGTAGCACTGTTGCCCCTGAGTCAGAGATTGTGGGTTCAAGCTCCCTGTCAGTACTTTGAGCTCATAAATTAGGCCATCATTCCAATGCAATCCTGGGGGAGCCTGGATTCTTAAAGGTGCCATTTTTCGGGGATGTTAAACGGAGATAATAATATAATAATAATCCTGGCATTTGATATAGCACCTTATAACACAGTAATCTTTATTGTTGCAAAGCGCTTCCCAAAATATACTGTAAAGTGAATTGACTGTATATTTTTGTGGGTGAAATGCGGCAACCAATTGGGTACAGCAGTGTCCCACACACAGTCTGGGATTAAGTGACCAAATTATTTTTATTTATTTTGAAGGAATTATTACTCCCGGAAAAGCCATCCGTCAATTGACTAACAACTGGGTTCCTACTTACTGTTAGGTAAACAAGAGACAAGTGTAATAAGTCAGGAAACTTGCTCAACCTTTTGCCCTGAGGGAATCGAACCCAGATCCTGTTGCTTGCGAGGCGAGCACTCTAACCAGTGAGCTGCACTAAGTCACGAAGAGATGTCGTCTACCTGTTCAGTCAGATGTTAAAAACCCATGACGATACTTGAAAAAAAAATGAGTTTCTCCCGGTGTCCTGGCCAACAATCCCCCTCCACATAAAATTAGTCATTCACTTCATGGCTGTTTATGGGACATCGCTGTATAATTAATCCTGTGAAGCGCTTTGAGGCATTCAACGTGGTGAAAAAACACTATATCAAATCCAAGTTATTATTATTTGAAACAAAATGGTCTTGCAAATTAATACAAAGTAGAATAGCCATAATACTCTTCCACAATGAGTTGTTTTCCACAGATGATGTTCCCTGCACATTATGCCCCTTGCAATATTTATCCGACGCATTAAATCAATGACTCCACTTTCTAATCCGATAGCCATTGTAAATATAACAATTAATTTCATCGTCCCACCAAAAGTTCAGCAGAATTTTAATTAAAAGGCTTCGGAAGAAGGAGAATGTGAATGCAACCTGATTGCAAATGCATGAATTCAGTATTGAGTTATGAGCTCTTTTGAGACCTGCTAATATAATCCTAAGGGGAAATTAACTTAAAAGTTCTATTCTCAGGTCACCTAGCAATGAATATTGCCTTGTTTTATGACTTATGTATTAAGCGGCTTGATGAATTTAAAACATTACGTCCCACGTATGCAATTAATTCAGAGTGGGAGATGACCTTCCATTTCCCAAAGCAGCTCACCTCACTTGTGAAATTACCAACTTAATATCTGTTTGTCCTAGGTTATGAGACTAACAGTTCTATGTTGCTACAAATACACACACAGCATAAACCGGGATGTAAATTCAGACCATCATTAGCTTTCTTCAGCAGTAGCACTCTGGCTTACTAATAAAAATATTAAAAATAATAATCTTTGCATTTGATACAGCGCCTTATCACGTCGTCAAGATGCTTCAAAGCACCTCACAGGATTTCACTGTGAAGTATAGTGACTGTGTATTTCTGCATTCAAGTCCCCCTATATCCAGGATAAAACTCCTCATCTAGACAGACTGACACTAGTCTGGCTAACACTCCTTCAGATGAGATATTAAAGTGAGGTCCTGTTTGCCCTTTCAGGTGGATGTAAAACTAAACTTCCATGACAATATTAGAAAAGGGAAGAGAGTTTCTCCCGATGATATGGCCAACGGGATACATTTGGTCATTCATATCATGGTTATTAATGGAATTTTGCTGGGTGCGTAATGTGGTGCCCACAAGTCAAATTGCCATGAAATTTCAAGCGTTCCGGGATGCTACCTGCGTGAAGGGCGCTATATTGTTGTTGCTGCCATCTTAATACCTGCCTGTTCCCAGGCGGCAAAGCTATCGACTGGGCTAAGCTGACAAAATACAGTGCCTCCTGGTGTGTGAGATGTGTAAACCTACAGCACTTTGATAGTAATTCTGATAATACCTGGGCATTAAGATGGCACCTACTGGTTTGGCTGTAAAAGCAGTCACTACACCTATACCACAGCGTCCTCATGGAAGCGCTTTGAAACTTCACAGCTATAGAAGCTATAAAAGTGTGAGTTCTCTCTATTGAAGTCCAGTGGAGTGTTGTAGCTCAGTGGATAGATAGCACACTCGCCTCACAAGGGAGAGGACCTGGGTTCGATTCCCGGGCAGGGAGAAACCTTACGCAAGTTTCCTTAGCCCACACACCTCTGTTTACGTTGCAGTAAGTAGGAACCCGGCTGTCAGCCGATTGCCGGATCGCTTTTTGGAGGCAATAATCCCTCGCCCCTAAAAATCATTTAATCCACAACTGTTTGTGGGACACTGCTGTGCGCAATTGGCTGCTACGTTTCATCAACAAAATGCAGTCAATCCACTTTACAATATATTCTGTGAAGCACTTTGAGACGTCTCAACGATTGACTAAGGGGCTATATCAAATCCAAGGGTTATTATTATACATAAATATATAATATATATATATATAAATAAGTCAATTGCTGTCGAGGCACAGCTAAACCTATTTGTTACATTCACGCCTACTGACTAAGACTCAAACTTCGGCTGCTCTGGCTTTCAATCATAAGCACAATAAAAATCCCATTTCAAAATGTTTCCACTTACCAATGACTGTCAACCTGCAAATCCTTGTCTGCTCAATCCACGGCTGTTTGTGGGGACGCTGTTGTGCACAATTAGCTGCCGCATTTCGGCCACAAAATATACTGTCAACTCACTTTACAGTATATTCTGTGAAGCACATTGAGACGTCTCGAATACGTGATAAGGCGCGATATCAAATGCAAGGATTATTATTGTTGAACCTACGACAGAGGCGAGAGTACTACCAAATGAGCCCAGCTGACACCTATTTACGGATACATCAAAGGAATCTTGTGCAAAATTGGAATGATACGGTACATGGGCCCATTTTATACTCCTGCCAGGAATTGCTACACAGCACTGCTTATTGCTGGTCCATAAATGGAGAAAGACCGTGCGAAGCTGTTTCTCTATGACACATCTCTCAACCATAATATTGTTTACTGAACATGAATATCATCCATCAATCATTCGGTAAAGCACCAGCCATTACAGGTATAGTGCTAAAGGAAATAATCCTTCTCTTGATCCACGGGTCCAACATTAAGATGCTCTCTCTGCTTGAAATACCATTTTCAGGCTAATTTACATTTCCCCGTCAAGTGGAGTTCTTTTAAAATTGGACTGGCTGAGTTCCTGTCTTATACTTTGTCACCCCAATTCCTGAGCCCTTTTTCAATGCGATCGCAGGAAGAAAAACAACTGTTGACAATAATTGCGAGTGAATTTCAAACACTTCAGTGTAATCTTTGTTCTCTGGTGACGTGACTACCGCTGACAAGAAGTTTGACTTGCTCTCAGCCAAGAATCCTTTGTACCGCACCTGCTAAACAGGGAAACAGCAGGAGTACAATACCAAGCTCTCGCAATTAGGTCTCATCTGAATCCATTTCATAAAAAGGCGGTTCCACTTACCTCTATAAATGAGCAACTTTGCAGTTGCAATTTTCATCTCATTATGATTACTAAACCACCCTCCCCGTCTCAAAAAAAACACCCTTGATGCTGACAGGATAATAGGGTATTTCTTTCAAGCAATTATTTCCTTGCAATAGTAATGGAGATAAAGAACCCTTTCAAACCTTCACATTATTTCTTCCGCAGAATATTTGTTCTGCAAAATGTGGACGCAAAGCCAACTACTGTGTGAGACTTGTTAAAGTTGTTTTGCATCTCTCTCCTATAATAATAATCCTTCCATTCGATATGCTTTTCATATCAGAAGCACTTCACAGGATTCACTGTAAAGTGCAGCTGCCCAGTTATAGTAATGATAATCATAGCATTTGATATAGTGCTTTTCACGTCTTCTAGACGTCTCAAAGCTCTTAATAATAATAATCCTTGCATTTGATATAGCGCTTCTCACGTCGGGAGGACGTCCCAAAGCGCTTCACAGAATATGCTGTAAAGTGCATTGACTGTATATTTGTGGGCGAAACGCAGCAGCCAATTGCGCACAGCAATGTCCCACAAACAGTCGTGGATTGAAAATGACCAATGTATTATTGTTTTGGAGGGATTATTATTAGGCTCTGAGTGGAGTAAGGAAACTTGCCCAAGGTTTCGCCCTCTGCCTGGAATTGAACCCAGGTGTCTCGCTTGCAAGGCGAGTGCTCTAACCACTGAGCTACAGGACTCCACAAAGGGTCGTGGGTTCGAGCCCCAAGTCAGCACTTTGAACTTCAGCAGTCGTGGCTGATGCTCCAATGCAGTGCTGGGGTTATGCTGCAGTGTTGGTGAGATGTTAAATCGAGGTCACATCTGCCTGATCCCATTGAAGAGAAAGGAATTTCTCCTTATGTGTTCAAACAACCTCCCTCGCCACCCAACCCTAATTTGTCAGGGTTTCAGGGGATTTGTGGGTCACGGCTGCAAGCAAAATTGGTTGTCGCTTTCGCCTACAAGTCACCTCACTTTACAATGAAGCCTCTGAAGCATTTTGAGACATCCTCCCAAAGTGAAAGGAACTGCCGTATATCAATCAGCAAGGACTGTTATTATTTATTGTTACAATAATCCTAGCATTTGACACAGTGTCTTATAGAATTAATTATTCAACAGCAGAAGGCTGAGGGGGAAAAGGAAGACTGACCAATAGTAGGGATATTGCCTGTATGAAAAAGAGAATTAAATCTATTTAAAAAAACAGCCCGCTGCATTTTGTTCTGACAAAAGGTCATCGAGCTGAAATGTTAACTCACTTTCCTCTCTCCATATATGCTGCCTGACCTGCTGCGTGTTGACAGCCACTTGTGTTTTTATTTCGGATTTCCAGCATCTGCAGTTTCGCCTTTTGCATTCTGTTATTGAAAACACTTGGCTTCTTCCGAGCCTAAATCATGAACACGGGAGGTTACAGCGATCTATATATTATTCATCACAATGTTCAGTTTGAAAAGAATAAAACCATTTGTGCCAAGGATTTCTTTTTAATTGTTAATTTATTTTAAGACAGAAAACCATAAAAACTGCAAAATGATGTCACCTTCTGCTTTTTTTTGTGCAGATTTTCTTTTATGTTCTGAAATACGAAAGCACATTTGTGTCTCATTTTGTTTCTCATTGCCATCTCTCTCGACAAGTAACACTACTGGATGCCCGGGCTTCAGACTGCTGCATTAAGCATTTAGTTTGACATTTAGAATTGCAGTGGCTTGAACGGGCCAATTTGCAGTAAAAAAATAAATTCAGGGAATTGTTTTCATTTGTTTTTAATCTCATTAAACACACAACTAATGTAGTAGGATTATGCATCCTACACACATCACTTCCTCTGAGTAATTTTAGGACATCACAGGTTGTTTGCAGCACAGAAGGAGGTCACTGTATGTGCTGGTGCTCACTGACCAGCAGGAACAATCTACTCTCTTATTAACCTCCTCTTAAGTCCATACCATTTAACATCTTATTTTTCAAGCATTTTTTTTAATGAATTATTAACTAGTTGTTAGGAGATATCAGTGGCAACGCATTGTTTTCTAACAATCCTAAAAAAAAATCCAGTGTCTTGCCCCCACTCCCTCCTTTTCTCTTTCAATGTTAATCTTGGTCACTCAATCCACAACTGTTTGTGAGACATTGCTGTGTACAAATGAGCTGTACGTTCCCCTACAAATACACAATCATTAAACATAACAGTAAGTCACTACGTGTGATAAGGTGCTATATCAAACTCAAGGATTATTGTTTTAACTTCTTGAACATTTGCCTCAGAGCTATGGATGAGTAAATATTATAATAATAATCCTTGCATTTTATATAAATAATACAAATATTATAATAATATTGCATTGCTATACAAATGTAATCTTGTTGCATTTGATAAGTCTATTAGGTATCGGGTATTAGAGCAACGAGGCATTAAATACAGAGCCTTATCACATCTTCAAGATGTCTCAAAGTGCTCTACAGAATACACTGTAAAGTGAATTGACTGTATATTATGTGGGTGAAACGCGGCAGCCAATTGCGCACAGCAGTGTTCGAAATAGCTCTAACCACTAAATTACAAGACTCCACAATCCACATACCCAATACTAAATTACTCTGTATTAACAATATACTGTTTTTTTTAGCAGTTTACCAAAACAGTACAAGTTTGTTTTAGTGCAAATAGTAGGCTAATTACTTTCATCTGAATTTTTCAACTGTTAACTCCTTCCTTTGTCTTGGCATAAAATACTGTGTTCAAACTTTACACCATTGTTCTGTGTACGGCAGAGCTTTGCTTATTGTCAATTTTAAGTAGTTTAAAACGATCACTTTGACAGCAGATTTGCGATGCGAGATGTACGAACATTCCTACTTTGGCACTCAAACTGTAATGACTAGAGATTGAAGCATTTTAAAAACGTATGGTGCAAAGAGGCCTTTGTTTTTAATGTAAAAGCTCTGAATTATGGTGCATTGCAAGATGGGGAGACAGAAAATTTGAAGGTCACTCTTACTTTCTGTGGTCTAACCTCACCAGGATTTTAATCTCGTCTTGTTTAGCAGTTTAGAGAATTGTTCTTTTTACACCGAAATCCATCGCACTGCTGAAATACAAAGGAGTTTTTGATTTAAAGTGGCTTGCTCATTAAAAACTACAAATCCCAAGGAATTTGCATTTAAATGTTCAATTCAGTGTCAGGATAACCCCAGCCATCAAAGGCCAAGATTAATGGTCACTAATCGATAGCTCAGCTCGTTCAGAAAGTCCCTTTGCATTTCTCTATTTTAAGTAAAAGTGTCAATCGTGTCTGGAATGTACCTTTATAGTTCAAATAAATGTTCCCAATACGTTCAGCCGTGATGAGAGGGTAGAAACATCCAGCCAAAATGTTCAATATCTGCATTGGTACTGATGTATGTGAGTAACTAAGTCAATTGCATTACTGGATAAGACATTTCAATGTAAAGGCTCTATATTATAATCCACTACCAGGTTGTAGAGGGGTATTCGTACAAGGAGTCGGCCGGTGGGATATTATTAAAAAAATTGATAATATCACGTGTGCTTTTGTGCTCTACAGGCTGAAGATGGAAGAAATTAAAATCAGATTTCTCCAATTCGACAGGAATCTTAGGAGATTGGCACTACTTGAAGTCTTCTCCTCACCCAAAAGACATTTAGCAAAAATAGATTCATGGAAAGGAATTCCTGTTGCTCACTTCTTTCATATTGTCGGATCATGAAATTTTGGAACCCTTCTTTGTGGTGGGGAGAAGAAAGTGGAGGAAAAAGTGAGCGACAGCAGAGTTGAAGCATGATGAGCCACTTAGGGGAGCTGACAGGGATGAAGTTCTACTCTGTCTTGACGAAGAGCGAATGTGCTGTGAAACATCACAGATTGTCACCTATTCATTAAGAACTCAGTGATATTTATGTAGCGATACTTATACAATATCTATTTATTGCCTTGTTTGCTAAATGATGACTGTTTGTGCTGTGAGTAAGCCACTCTCCAGGTCAACTTTGCCCAAATCCATTCTGTGCAACATTCTTTCACAAAGCAGACAGAGATGTTCGAAAGGTTCTCTCATGTACTGCGTTCACCTTCAAAAGATTCAGTCACTAAACTTCAAAAGTAAATCATGAACGGGTGCCAGGATATTGAAGACACAGCTCAGCAACGTGGAAGGTATTACAGCAAATGCAAAGATCATCTTTTATTATGTCCCAAAGGCAAAAGGATATTATTCTAGTACATTGTGACACCCAGTCCTGTAACTCCCTAGATTTCTGATTGACGATTTGAGTTATTTAAAAAAACGAAACCTTGCCCACATCTGAATCCCTCATGCATGCGTTTGTCACCTCCCGTATAGATTGCTCAAACACACTCCTCGCCGGTCTCCCCAGCCCCACTATTCAAAGATCCAGCTCATTCAGAACTCTGCCGCCCGCATACTTACCCGAACCAACTCCGTACCTATATCTTGCCAGGTCTGGCACAGGCTCCACTGGCTCCCCATCACCAAACGGATCGACTTCAAGATCTTCACACTCGTGTTCAAATCCATTCACTCCCTGGCACCTCCCTACCTCTCCGATCTCACGCCAATCCACCACTCGGCACCTCCGCTCAATTGGCACTGGCTCCTGCTTGTCCCTCGCACCCTCTGTAGCGCTAAATTAATGTTCCGTAATTTACAAAAGTGACAGCAGAAAGCTGAATCCATTATTGCATTGAGAAACCAATTCAGTAATTGCAGATAAAAACTGCTGCTTATTCATTGTATCCTAGTTGTGGTTAATAGCAGTTGTACTTATCGTTTTGGTCCCTCAGACAGCTACTGGTTAGCGTGGTTCCACAAGTCAATTTTATCCAATCAGACATGATGTTATACATTAATCTTTTGTGCTGTATAACACCCACACTCCCTCCACAAAGAATCATTAGGCAAAAAACATACAGACAGACTGCAGACAGGGGTTGGAAGTGTAAACTATTTGTTACAATGGTTACAGAAATGATCAAAAAAAGGTTTTGTTACAATGACCCCCAAGTCTCATAAAGAATGTTATTGCACAACGGAGGTTTACAGCCTCCCAAATTCCAGTCACTATTTGGGTTCTTAGAAATGTTTGCCGAGAAACTTCCTACAAGCATTGCCATCATATGGAGACGGCTCAGAAGTAAACTCATTGGCTCAACCACCAATTGATTAGGTGCCGGTCTGCCCTCTCCTGAAGATTGCTGTTTTCCCCAGTGAAACAACAGCCGATATTGAAAGCAAGATCAAATTGTGCGATTCAACTTTGGCTACTCAGATCCAAGTAAGGTGATCTTCTCCCCTCCCCCGCCAGGCCCACCCACCCACCTTTTCCAAAACAAATCATGTCCATGACTGCCATCTGATTAAATCAGATTGAGGATTGCAGGCCAATAAAGATAAAGGAAATAACAGAATCTAAATCAAACGGCAATAGACCTCATGCTGTCAAAATGAAGCGAGTCACTTCAGTATAATGGCACTTGCTGCACATCTTTGAAGAGGCAGCGTGGATTCATTATTGTGCAATGACAAGTATTTAGTGCTGAGTAACAGAAACTTTGGGTTGTATTGTATTCAACAGGAAGTACATTCAATGAAAAAACAATGCAGCTGGGGATTAATGCATTTTTACCAGGTGATGAGATCTATAGGTTTGACTTTTGGTTTATCCTTTCAACGGTGAAAACTCGACATGGGTTAAAGCAAAATATTTCCGGGCCACGTAAACCATCTTCCCCATCGCGGTACACTCACTTCTGTAAATGAAGCGCGTGTGAAACAAAAACATTCGGTTTAATAACGACTTCAGGAAAACAGTGGCGGAAGATGAACGCCTTAAAACACCACGATTGGCTAGTGAAGGGATGAGCGTGTAAGTCGCAGTAAACAGTCGCAGAGTTCAGTTTCCTGCATGTCCGAAAGTAAACGTTCAGAGGTCAAAACCGGAGAAGCAGCCTCCTGATGGTCGCGGTAAACACATGGAAGAAAAATAGATGAACTTTTACAAGCTGTCTGAGTGTAAAACTAAAAGCCATGATAAAACGTCAGGCGTGGGTGGAGATGGGTCATTGGAAGCTGTGCTTCTCGCAAGCGTCCCATTCAGAATCCCATCAATGGGATCCCTGAAGCTCACTCATGGTAAACCTTATACAATTCACATCCAGGAAGGAAGCCATATTAAGAGCCACTGGGAAGAATAATCCCAAGTCAGTTAGCAGCATGATCATCAGATAAAATTGAGTTAAGTCTTTTTTTTTGAGGGGGTGGGGGTGGCGGGGGGAAAAAAGAGAAAGGGGACGCAATATGGGCTGATCTTCAGTAGGTCCCCATCTCTGCACAAGTCTCATGTATGTGGCATGCTCCTCGTAGGTCAGTCTTTCTGTCAAGGAAATGTCAATTGTTTTCACTATCTGAATCCCCTTGCGCTTGCACATGAAGTTGACCCATCTGAAACACAAGAGGATCAGGATAAGAACATTTGGAAAGACAGAAAATGGAATAGCAAACCACCGAATACTTATATTTCTCTAGCTTCAACCAGCTCAAGTCATAAAGAAAATGATTGCTCACATTTTTATCTAAACAGCACTCTGCACTGCCTGATAAGTAACATTAAGATTTGCAATACGGTACTGAATTTAAAATGTACTTACTATACATTAGCTCCTCTCCAGCTCTTTTACGTGACTGATCACCTCTAATAAAAAGAGAGGGTGGCGGGGGGTGGGGGAAGAGAGAAAAAAAGGTTTTACTTCTTGGAAATCAGAGTTAAAGGCAAAGTGTTACTAAATAGCAAGTACTGTAGTTCAGTGGTTAGAGCACTCGCCTCGCAAGCGAGAGGACCCGGGTTTGATTCCCGGGCAGGGCGAAATGTTGGGCAAGTTTCCTTACTCCACACACCTCTGTTTACCTAACAGTAAGTAGGACCCCCGATTGTTAATTGATTGTCAGATCACTTTTCCGGGGGTAATGATCCCTTCAAAAAAAATCAAAATAATAATTTGGTTATTCAATCCACGACTGTTTGTGGGACACTGCTGTGAGCAATTAACTGCCATGTTTCGCCCACAAAATATCCAGTCAATTCACTTCACAGTATATTCTGTGAAGCGCTTTATGAGACATCTCAAAGACATGATAAGGTGCTATATCAAATGCAAGCATTATTGTCATAAAAATGTTTTAAAAATTACTCTTATACTGCAGAGCAAGACTGGGTCTTTGGACAATTTTAATAATGCTAAGATCAGAGCATTGATAATGTGGCTTTCTTTATTGAGAAAGGAATCATGTTAAGGGTATATGTTGAGACCCGTGATGCATTTAAGTTTACAATCTGTGCGGTGAAATTAAAATCAACACCTGGAAGTTACCAATGAAATACATGTTACTTTTCAGTATATAAAAGAGAGACGGAAATAGCTTTTTGTCATCCCACAGAAAGCAATGATAGATTTAAGTAAAATCTTGTCTGAAATGTAGACATACAGACCTCTTTAGTTCCTAGCCTTTAATTCAGTGACCTAACTAAACTTGTGGTAGCTCCCACAGCCAATAAAAGAGCATTAATTCCTTTAATACTTTTAGAACCTAGAATCCAGTTGAACAGCAAGGTGATAGATCGCCTTTGAAAAACACATTCCGCTGATTGATGCCTTCCACATGGAAGGTTTGTAACTGAAATCTCAGTAAAGCAGCTACTGGCAAGTTTCCTTCAATAAGCCTTCAATATACAGGCACCTGCATCCACAGTACCTTTGCAATGACAGATTGCGGTTTTAATGGTGGAATACAAATCATTAGCGTTCCCACTGATCTTCAAATTGTAACATTTAGACTATACGGCACTAAAATTAACAGGATGCCATTTTGCATTTATTTCAGTCACTTGCTTTCCTGCACCCAACATCGTGAAATAAATATTTATACTCTCTAAATGAAAGGGGACACAACATGAATAGGAAAAGGGCAATACAAAGTCTTACCACTTATTGCTTTCGAACCAACACAGCGTTGATGGAATGAATGGCCAGTTTCTGTGCTGTAATTGTTAGACTACCCCAAATGGACTATTCTCTCAGATATTGGGGATTGGAATTAAAAAATTCCAATCATGCCTTTGACCAAAGCAATTGACGTCTTCCTGACATGAAAGGCGCTTTTTAAATGCAATTCGTTGCTGGTTATCATCTTGTTGCAGTGGGAGAGGATATTTATCAGTCTGTCCAATAATGAGCAATTTAGATCTAGAGATCTAACACTGGGAAACTGAGGCAAACATAACCAAACCCAAGTGTTAATTCCTGTATACACGCACACTGGTAAATCTACACAAGGGCTCGACCGTGAACAATAAGGAACGTGGAGTTAGGCATCTTCCTCCAAAAAAGGTCTACATTGTATACCTAGAATTATTTATTGATGGTAATATTCATGATCGCTTAGTAAAATCTGCAAAGAGGATGGCTTGTTTGCAACATTTCAGGTTTACTTCTTTACCCTTCAATTCACAATACTAAGTACCAACCAAACACAAACCCAAAGGCTATTGTACGATACGTACTTTTATCGGCGGCTTTGGCTGATTTGATTTGATGTGAAAAGGCTTGTGATTTACAGCAGGAGGTTTACCTGGCAAAGCCGTTCTGCATCAGTTCTCGCTGGAGTTTCTGGTCCTGAGCGGCATACTCCGACAGCTCGCATTCCAAAGCCGGAGGAAGGATATTTGGGATGAATTTGGAAAAGAGACTTGGTGCCATCTGTGCCCACTCTGGTTTAAGAGAAAACGCATCGCCCGTCAACACTTTATCTAGCAAGGTCGAGCGCAAAATTGACAGACTTGTCATACATTTTGTTTTATTGGGCAAGAGGTCATCTTAACATCGCTCAGCAAAGTGCACCACTACTTTCATGCTCGTGTGTCACTTTTTGGGCTGAAAAAACTGTGACAAGTGACAAATCCACGAAGGGCCATAGTGAGAATTGAAGCCTTTGTATCAGATACATTGCACAGGACAGGTGCTAGAGAGCGCGTTGGGTGAGAACAACAACACCCTTTCACCTTTGTGTTGGAATCCAAGCCAGGCTGCCGAAAGCTTGGCAAATGTCCACAGTGCACAACTGCCTTTGATTCTGCAATCCCACTTGCAGAAGACACAAGCTTGGCCGGGGTGGAAAGAATGAAGCATCTTTCTAATCTGAAAATTGACTCTGTGTCTATCCAGTACACTGGGTGCAAGCTGCCGTGAAAACTGGAAAGATATTAATTTCACCCTCTTGATAAATACTAAAAGCTTTAAAATAATGAACGCCATACATTAGATATGAGAAAATTAATGTGCGACACAATGCATTAATTCTTCATTCCTGCCACTCTCCCTCTCAATGGAATACAGAGCAGACTAACATCATCATACCCACAATCTGTCCCACACAAATTAAACCACTGAGATCAGTTTCTCAATATAATATACTGGATGAAAGCAAAGCAACTGGCAAAAAAAGTCACCAGATAGGTACGAACATTTCTCATTATAAACAGTCGTGAGACCACAGCGTGTTCTGGAATATTGACTTTCAGAACGACGACATCACAGGTTTGCTTTGCTGGAATGAGGACGTCCAAAATGTCAATAAGGGGCAGAAGTGATAGATCTTTTTGCACCAACAGGTGACTGATGGGGGCAAAAGCTTGGGAGGCAAACATGATCGAGTTAAAACCTCTGGGCAACTTACTGAAATTAGTATTGGTGTTTCATAACACAGCAATTAGAAAATAACATAAAACATGTTTGGTACTATACCAACTCCTTATAGTGATCTCTAGTAGCAGAAAACCTTGTCTAAATCTTATTTTTCCAGACTAAAAATTCTGCCAAGATTCCTTTTCTGTAGGAATCATTAATTTACAAGTTTGACTGAATTTATATTCAGAGAGACGGACAGCAATTCACAACCGAGGTTTGAAGGCAGCCTCAGGGCTTACAGGGCTTGCATTAGAACACCCTGCTGTTTCTTAAATAAGTTCAGGGAACCAGCCACACAGAATTATAGCACAGATATTTCCATGCATTCACATTACTTACAACTTCCCCACGTTACGACTTGCCCATGTACCTTCCAAGGAATAATTAAAATCAAACAGAGTATGTCCATTTGGAGAACAAGTCAGATTGTGAGAGAATATGAAATGGATGCAAATTGCACTGTCAGGAGGATCCTCCTGCATAAATGAACATGCAAATGTTTTTAAAAAAAGCAAAACAAAGTGCATTCTTCTGAGAGTAAGGATTAATTTTGGAATCAAACAGGGAACTGGAGAATAGTAATCCTAATGTTTGCATTTGATATAGGGTTTTTCATTACAGGACGTCTCAAAGAGTGCCACCGGATATACTGTAGTGACAATTTTATAGGCGAAAGCGGCAGCCAATTTGCACACAGCAAAGTTTCACAAACAGCCATGAAGTAGATGAGCCATTTTATCTGACAAATTGTTGGCTAGGAACACAGACATAAATTCCCTTCTTTCAATTGGTCCTATGGGATCTTTAATGTCTACCTGAAAAGGCAGACCTTGATTTAACATCTCAACTGAAGGATGGCATCTTTGATAATGCAGCCCTCGCTTAGCACTGGAGCGTCAGCGTAGACTGAGCTCAAAGTCCCTCTGACTCGGAGGTGAGAGTGCTACCGACTGAGCCAGGCTGACACCTGGTGACGAGACTGCTTAAAATCCATTTCTGGATGAGCTAAATTCTTAACACGTTCAATTCTTAAAAGCCAATTAATGTATTACTACACACAAATTGGGTAGGCTAGTGAACTTATTTGGAATTACTCTTTTTATTCTAAATCCAGAACGTGACAGAATCCTCACGAGCTAATTAACCGTACAGTAAATTTGCACTCTCCCCTTCCCAATATTGAATTGAGCAGCATTTTCTTTAATAAAGATCCACGACAGTCTGTCCTAATAAATACGCATTCCCCTTTTATTCTCAATCCGTAGGCCCAATTTAAACACCTTGCTTTCTCCGAATGCTTGAAATTCAAATAATTTGTTCACATCTCAATTAGCTCCATTAAACTACAGAAAACCAGATTCCAGACTCATCTGCCAGCGAGCTAGTTTAACAAAAAAACAAAATAATGAGATGAAGTTACGTTTGTTACAATGTGCAGTCTTGGACACCAGAAAATAGTTTTGGGTTGCCACTAGTTCGAAATAATATGTTCTCTGGCAAACTTATTAATGTGGTTGTTTATTATAATGATCCTTGCACTTGATATAGGACCTAATCACGTTGTTGAGACGTCGCAAAGAGCTTCACGGAATATACTGTGAAGTGAATTGACTGTATTGCGACAGGTTTGAATCTGCTTGGCTGTAGGAGTTACTGTTCAGGAACTACTCATTTTTTTGTCTCATCTAATGTTGTGCACATTGACACCACCTTCTCATTAAAGCAGTTGCTCATTAATTTAAATGAATGTTTACCTTGTCAGCCTGTCTCCACATTTAAACAAGAGAGTGTATGTGTGTGGTGTGTGGGTGAGTTTGGGAAATGTTATCCCTTTTCTCAAAGGTAATTGAACAAAACCTGTTCCTCCATCTCCAGCTCGCTGCTTCTCAGATGATATTTCCATCGGAACCATCACATTTCCTTATAATTTTCAATTCCACTGCTAACAAGATTTTTTCCAGCAAATTTGTGAATAGATGTTAATCAATATCGCAACAACTGGTTTTGCTGGGAATTTGTCATTTCCCTTAGGGGAGGTTGTTTGTGTCTGTGTGTATGAGTCTGTGCACACATCATGCGCGTTAGTGGGAGGGGAAAGAAAGGTGGTGGGAAGAATTGGGGATGGGGAAAAAAGAAAGAAAATCTATTGTGATGCTGGTAATCTTCTTACAGTCTCAAGTTAAATAATCTGTGTACATCATCATCTGTGCCTTTCAGCATCTCAAGAGGCAATAGATCTCTCAGCGCTGAAAACTAGTTACATAGAATGATTCGGCATAAAAATTAACCAATTAGCCCAAGTACTCCGTGCCAGGGTTTATGCTACACACAAATCCACACTCGCCCTATTCCTCTCATCCAGCCCTATATTCCCTTCTCCTTCCTCCTCGTCCCACCCACCACTAAAGTCTTTGCACTTAAGTTCCTCAGCTGCTAAAAATCTAACAGCACATTCTATAGAAGCGCTGCGACAACCTAGAAAAAATTGTTTGAGAATAGAGCAGTAGAGGGAAATGAAAGGAAAACTCTTACTCATCGATACGAAGAAACATTCTAGCACCCGGGTTAATATATTGCCCTCAGTTGCAACTCACGTGAATATCAATCCCAGTTCTTTCACTAAAGAGAAAGATAGACCCAGAGGTAAAGGTTGAGAAAATCAAACTTCAAAGAGAGAGAATGCTTATCTTTCAGCAGCTCATCTGTCACTTTTTTAAAAAAAGAAGGTACGTGTGATCTTTTTTCTTTGGGGGGGTGCAAAGCACTGAGAGAGAGAGACTATTAAACCTGGGCTGACCCCTCACTTAGTCTCCCATCTCCCTGTAGAAAACGGGTAATAAACTGCTAGAGTTCAGAGCTGACAGAAGTTATTTCAGGAACATACATACGTTCATAGTCAGACACGAATAATAAAAAAGCAGTGGAGGAGATGTTTGTTCCAACACTTCCATATCTTGTGCAGCCTGGCTCTGCACCTCTCATGCTGAGTATTTTATGACTCGAGAGGTTATAAAGCAGAGACAAGCAATGAGTCAGTTTGTGTTCTATCCTAATCTCGATCCGGAAAACGCTGGCAAAAGCATGCAGTAAACTCGTAAATTGACCTCTTTCCTGTTAATCAATAAACTCAGATGACCAATACTACATCACTCGTGTTTCAGAGAATATCTAAATTTCCGGGAAGGAAAGACAAGATTTCTATACAGATTTGTCACAACCATTATAGCCATATTATAGCCATATTATAGAAAGGAAATTTTGACAAATATGCCATAAATTTACTGGAAACAAACGTTAGTTACAAAGAAAAGAGAATAAAACACTAACCCAATAACAACCCTGACTGAGTTTTACCTAACCTCAGATCTACTCTAAGTCAAACTCTAAGCAGACATTAATAGCACTGGATAGAACAAATATCAATATATGTATTTCCGTCTATTTGAAAATGGCAAGTTTATTTGACTACAGACAGCCTGGCTTTATTCGAAGAGCAAGTTGATAAGAAAGTCTGATTCAAAGTCCTTATAATAAAACACCAGCATTCTTCAAGCTTGGAAATTGAAACCCTTCCTGCGGTGCAAATCATCACTGCAAAGGTAACCAACTTCTTTTTGTTCCTCTCACATGCAGACAAACAAGGCACAGTCCCGAAACCCATGATTTATTACGGCATAAAGTAGGGTGAATTTGCCACTCTATTTTAATACTGTGTTCACATAGATAAGAACACAAACTTTTTATTTAAGTAGCAAGTTAATATTAACGATTTTGGTTTTGACAGGAGGTATACCAAATAGATTCAAAACGTTAATTTTAAAAAAAGTTCAAGACATCACTGGTTTACAGAACAGTCTCAAAGTAATTAAACTCAAAAGAACAGTATATCCTGTGAAGCATTTTGAGACGTCTCGACGACGTGATAAGCCGCGATATCAAATGCAAGGATTATTTTTATTTTACACTGTTTCGAACTTGATGATTAAGCTTGACTCAATTGATAGCACACTCACCTTGGGCAGGAATGGTGAGAGTTCAATCCTCACTGAAGCTCAATCAAGGCTGGCACCCTGGTACAGTACTGGGAAGGCACTGCATTGTCAGAGGTGCCATCCTTTGAGTAAAATAATAATCGCCCTTCACTTTGATATGGTGAGTTAGCACACTGAAAGTTCTCAGTGCTTCACAGAACATTTCTATAATTTGGTGACAGTAATTGTTGGGAAATTTGTCAGCCAATTTGCACACAGCAATGTCCCACATACAGTTCATTTTCCCCTTTGAAGAATTGTTTGCCAGGATACCAGGAGAAACTCAAGTTCTCTTTTTGAATAATATATTCCATTACAGCTTCAACGTCCACCTGGAACAGGCAGATGGGACCAAACCACAACAGCTCTTATCTTAAAATGCCAACGTGGGCTTGAACGCACAACCGTCTCTCAGCAGTGAGAGTGCTACCAAATGAGCCAGGCTGACAACTGACCAGACATTAAACCAGGTTCTTCAGGTGGAGTATGGCTCAATTTGAAAAGAAGAGTTTCTCCCAGTCATCATGTGCTTTTTGTTCATTTGTACAATTTTGCATGTCAGTCTTGTTTGCCTACAGCCAATCATCTGCAACAGTAATTACTGTGACACTCTTTGAGACGCATTTGTAGGTGCTACAAAAACACAATTTCTCTTTCTTTAACAAATAGTATCACGTCACACACTGGAGACTCGGACACATATTGCCATTAGGAATGGGCAAGGCAGCAGTCATTTGCACAGAAGGAGACGACTAGCACACTAACAGATACAGAAAAGGCCAGACTTTGAAACGAGACTCCATTTGAAATTCGCTGATTATATCCCTGGACAGGTGGATTTGGAAGCGTCATCCATTCAATTTGCGACAGCAAGAAAATTAGCCACAACATTTAAGTCCCTTTCAGAGCAAACACTGTCGAAACCAATCAATACATCAATTCAGCTGAGACTAATTTGCCATATTTTCAAAACGGGTGTGAAACGCTAATTGTGATCATTTAATTTGGCAGATATGCAAAACGCCTAGCAGCATCTTATCGAAGTCACCGAAGTAACCTCGGTTGGCTCCGGGCTCCTGCTTGTCCCTCGTCCCTTCCTCTCCACCATGGGCAGCCGTGCCTTCAGCCCTACGCTCCGAAACTTTGGAACTCGCTCCCTCAATCCCTCCGACTTGCCCCCTTCCCCCCTAATCACATTTTCAGATCACGTCTCTTCGACCGTCCTTACATTCACCTCCCACGGCTCGCGTCAGGCTCTGGCACTGTTAAGCTCTCCGAGATGCTACCCTCTATGACGAATGCTGTATATAACGTAAGTTGTTGTCGTTTCCCATCCTTTTTACTACTTTGTAAAAGCTGGATCAAATCTCCAATTTGTTCATTTCAATGGCATTTGTTGTGCATCTTCTCGATGAAATGACAGCCTAATCATATTCACAACCTGAAAGGAATCACTGAAAAAAAGACCAGTGAAATTAGAAATGGCACTACTAATTAATGATGCAGCTAGGTTGGTATATTACTTTTAAAAAAATGCAAAGCTGTCAGGCTGCTGGGGAACAGAATGTTCGCTCCATCCTTTGCTTCACAGTTTTCTCTCTGCACCGGGTAACTGAGGAGCCTGCTGTTAGTGCACCATGAATGTCATCAAAATTGCCTAAGTAAATCGCATTCTGGTCAAAAGTTCATTCTCCATACACTTGTCTCCACCTAATAATGGAACTCTGATGCACTTTAAAATAGTGGCATTCAATAAAGCTTCTAATAACCTGCGTTGTGATGGTACTTTTTTCTCTGATGTCCAAGCCAAGAACCCCCAGAAGAATTGGGTCTTTCACCTTAAGGCTGAGGAATGCAACTCACAAAAATTACATCTGACATCAATTGCGCAAAGTGCTACGAAACTTACCATTGTGATAAACCACTATAAAAATTCACACAACAGTGTACAGTTGTTAAACCTATAGAATCAGCAACAGTTATGATAACAGCTATAGTGTGTTTGCTAATTATTCCACACTACATCAGTGCAAACGACAAACACGGTGAAGTTGGCACATCTTTTAATCCCATTCTACCATTTTTTTCCCCTCACCCTTTAATACTTTTGCTTCACGCGTATCTACCTGCAGGAAATCTAATTTCCCTTTTAACATTCCAATTGGATTCTGCCTCTGCAGTTTTCTCAGGCCAGTCATTCATCATTTCTCAACCCTCGGTGTTGAAATGCTTTCTGAGGACGCTAGACACAGTCAAACTCCCTCTCCCACCTCGCTCCTCCATCTATTTTGAACCAATGTTCACCATTCCACTGACCCTGGTAAACAAATTGCTGCCAGGACTCAACGTTAAGCTAGTTTTAAGAAAGTTTGAGGCAACAAACTCAATTTACTCAGTCAATCCATAAAATTCAGCAATCTTGGTCCGAGCTGAGCAAAGCACTTGTGGCTTAATAAGAGAATCGACTCCACCTTCTGTCTGTGAAACAATGTGAATCAAGAAAGAAGCCAAGATGTGCATCTAGCCACAAAGTATGCAGTCTAATTGGTGCAAGGCACTTAACTGCCCAAAGCAAGAGCCAAAACAGTTCTTGAGAAATAACAAATGATACATCTTCTTGTTGAATGACCCATTGCTTCATGGTGTTTGCTCCAAAGCATATTTTTGAAATATTGGTTGAACTCCATCTTTGTATAAAGAACATAGGCTAACCTTTCTAGAGAACGGTTATACAAACCACATACAAACTTGCAAAGGCTTAAGCTTATTTAAAAAGATATATTTTAGTTAACCTTGGGAACATCTTTTCAAAAGAGGACGCCCAGTGGAAGGTTAATGAATTTCCTTTGACTGGCAATGCCTGCACTGTTTGAAAACTTTCATCCTTTATTTACTTACCAGGTCTAAGAGTGTACAAGCCTTTAACAATGTTTGCCATCGTTGAAGGCGTAATCTTAAATGGAGTTGACTGAGCTTCTATTAGTAAAGCTGAAAAAAAATGGAAATGTAAGACAAAAAGTTAGAAAATTTCAACAACTCCCCCCCGCCCCAATTAATTCCAAAATGATTCATTCAAATTCTACATAGACTTATTAATATATCACTGAATTATGAAGCAGGGAGCGGTTCAATTAAGAGCATTAATGAAGGAACCCAACTCGAGGGGAAACTAGAGAAGGCTGCCGGGCAGGCACGAAGATCGCAATTTGCTTCTGGGGAACAAAGGCGCAATGCACCGTTTGTGTTACAGACCTGTGATTTGCACACTGCAATATGAATGCACAAGCAATCCGAGGACACTGTAGTGTCCTTGCAACAAGTTGTGCATTCCTCTGGCATCACACAACCAGTCTCTTATTTCCCTTTACCTTTTCAGTTTTCTCCACCCTCTGGACGTCTATTGCGGGCCTTGCTACACACTTGGAATGTGAAGACAGACACGGCTCAAAAAAGATTCCATAGATGGAATCAACTAGAACGTTGAAGCGTAAGATGGATAAAAGGGGAAAGTAAGGATACAAAGAAAATTGGAGAAAAGGCAGGGAATGGGAGAGTAATGCAAGGATTATTATTATTATTAAAAGATCCAGCATAATCAAATCAAATAATGGAGCAAACTCGTCTGAATAGTCTCTCCTTGTTCCTACGGCTTCACATGCACAATGGCATGTTAAAACGTGTGTTCTTGCCGAAGTTAATGCATATTTAGCTGGGCAGAGGTGGTCTTGTTACCATTGGCAACAGCGAGACATCGTGCTCTATCCAGATACTTTTCAACACTACCACTGGCGGCAGGAGGGCAAACTAGACTGAAAAACACTCTCTGTTGCTTGTTAAACGCACGCACAGCACGTACTAGCATTATTTCTAGAGCTCCTTTCATCACTCCGCTCCCCCAAATGAGTAGCAATTTGAAGACCTGTTCAGTCAGAGAGTGAGATGAATCTGATGTATGACTGATAACAATATTTGGTGTCCTTGTGGATGACATTCATTGACTGTCCTTGTATTTGACATTCAATTGCTGTGAACCTTAGTTAAGTCATGTGAAGGAACGCAATAAGAGTTTCAACTTTTCTTTGCTGCATTTACCATTACGTTACAAGGGATTTCAGGGACTTGACCCGAAAATAACTGACGCCCTCTGGTGCTACTTCTCTGCCTGTTACACCCAAAGCATTGGCAGAAATACTGAAACAATCTCAGCCACTTCCAGAGCCGTTGACCAGCAACGTATATGCTGTCCACGCAGATCTGTCTCAATCTCGGAGCAACCATCAATTACAAAGAAAGCACAGCAGCCAAGGTAGAAGCAGCACTGGTTTGAGTGCAGTCAAGCCTTTAGCCTTTCTGTCCCCAGTCCATCCGGGAGCCCCTCCATCTCTCGCCCTCCCTTGCCTCCTTCAAGGCCCCTCTTAAGACCCTCCTTTTCGACCACAGCTTCGGACATCTTCCCTCCGACCCTCTGATCCCAACCCGCAGCTCGGATGTAAACCCCTCATTGTCCCTCGCCTTGGGATATCCTCCTGATGTGAAAGGCGCTGTATAAATGCAATCTGTTGTTGTTATTGCTCTTGCTTTGAAAAGCGAGTTTAAGACTCAATCTTAGATATTGATGACCGTGTCCAGAAGAAACAATGCCACCTAGTGTATATTGTTATGTAATAATCCTTGCATATGTAGGTGCCAAAAGAAAGGAGATTATATTCTGGAAAGAATTATGGAAGAGTAGCAATTGGCAAAAATGGTTTCTCTTCATCACTGGCACAATGAAGCTTTAAACTACACAGGATTTTCGAGCTTGGCTTCCTTTTTAATCAAATCAGCTCTCGCACACAACATGAGATGACGTAAATCTGGCCATACTTACGCATCAAGGTGGAAACGTGCTTTTCTGCAACCTGTTCTGTAAACAACTTTATGAGGTCATCTTTCAAGTCTCGGTTAAGTTTGGTTTCTATGTAAAATTTGTTCTGCAAAATATGAAAACACAAAAAACCCTTCAGAACAGCACTGAACTTAAGCACTGAATTCAAAGAGACATACGTAAAGGTGCCCTAATCCTTAAATCAGCTTCAGTAATTGATTCAGCAATACACTGTTCAAAAAGAGTTTCTTCTTACAATTTCCCAGGCAAAATTAATCATTCACTTCATGGCAGTTTGTGGGACATTCCTGTGCATAATTTGGCTGCTAGTGTTTGCCTATACTTTACAGTAAAATCCTGTGAAGTGCTTTGAGAAGTTTCAACATCGTGATAAAATCCTGTATCAAACTCAAGCATTATTATTGTTGCTATTCACTAGAAATGTGAATCTAACACCAACAATCTGGGAGAGCTGGAACAGCCACACAATATGTGTTGAACTCTGGACTGAAATGATTGCATGAATCTGTCGAAACAATTCAGAATTGTTATTTATTTTCCCCAGCAAACGTGATTGAAATTATAATAATAATCCTTGCATTTGATATAGCACCTTATCACGTTGTTGAGACGTCTCAAAGCGCTTCACAGAATATATTGTAAAGTGGATTGACTGTGTATTTTATGGGGGAAACATGGCAGTCAACTGGGCACAGCAGCGTTCCACAAACATTGGCGGATTGAGTGACCTTTTTTTCCTAAGAAGGGATCATTATCCTTGGAAAGCAATCTGCCAATCAACTAACAAATAGGTTCCAACTTATTGCTAGGTAAACTGAGGCATGTGGAGTAAGGAAACTTGCCTAAGGTTTCACACCTCATGGGAATTGAACCTCGGCTTGCGAGGCGAATGTGCTAACCACAAATTGTGTGAATGCACTTGGACTGTCACTTAAAGATTACAAATTGACGGAACATTCTGTGCTACAAAAACATTTCTACATATTCTCTTATCTTCTCTCTGTGTCTCGCCCCACGCCCCCCCCTCGCACTCACACACTTGTAAAGAACTACAAGTATTATAGTATAAATGCACTGTTCCTCTACCATCTCCAAAATACAGAACTTCGCTCTATTCACCCTCTTGTAACTCATTATGTTAAAGATTTCTATCAGGCTACTCCGTTACTTTCTCAACTTTAAATAAAATCTTCAAAATGAAAACCCTCACCGCTTTGTTCAAGCTCCTGCATGAAGGGTGCTAAATATATATAGATATATATGTGTGTGTATATATAAATATATGTATGTGTATATAGGTGTATATATATATATGCATATATGTATACACCTATATACACACACACACAAGTTGTTGTGCAAGCTTTCCTTTTTTCTGTACTGAAACACTCGACTTTTGCAAATCTACCACTTTAAATATGTGTGTGTATGTGTGTGTGTGTGGAGGGGAAGGAAAGAGAAAAAAACATAAAATGCGTTCCCCAGATTAACAAAGGGAAAGAGCCATAGGGGTTAATAAGACATTATTAACAAGGGCAACAGGAGCAGCACAATTCAATAGGAGGCAGTGTCCACAAATCATCCAGTTATTATTTCCTCTCTGCAGCATTTACAAGATGAACTGCTTGCCACGATCACAGATGCCAGACCTTGACAGCATTCTTTTGCGTTCCAGACTGGAGGCAGCTTGCAGCTCCCAGTGATGGGGAGCAGAGGTGGCTAAAACTCGGGAGATGAAGCAATGCTCAGATTATTACAGGATCAGATCGATAAAAGACCCTTAAATTGGAGAATCAAATGAGGAGAGAAATGGAAAGTCACAATATGCTCTGAGATTGTGATTATAACGCTCATTTTCAGCTCCTCCCCACACCCCCCTCCAATTAGTGACTGAAGGAACTGGCTCGCAGTCACTGTAAAGTGTTTACTCACAGCAACCATTGCTTAAAAAAAATAAGCCATCTCTGTAGAGATGTTATAGAGTTACGCTGTTACAGTAATTTGGGTTCCAACATGATGGATTGAAACTTGTTCAACTGCTAACGCTTTCTGGGCAAGGTCACTCTGCTCCTCTGAAGTGAAGATAAAGAACACTGGCTTCTCCTCAGGGAAAAAGAGGGTCTTCTATTCTGAGCATCTGATCCTAGTCACACAAGGCAGTGAGTACAAATCTCCCACCAGCTAGTGCAGAGATGTAGCAGCCAGCTACAAAGCCAGGAATTGTGTCTTGCAAATGAGTGTTGGATGTTTATCATGGAGTCCTGTAGTTCAGTGGTTAGAGCACTCGCCTCGCAAGCGAGAGGACCCGAGTTCGATTCCTGGGCAGGGCGAAACTTTGGACAAGTTTCCTTACTCCAGAAGCCTCTGTTTACCTAGCAGTAAGTAGGAACCCGGCTGTTAGTCAACTCACTTTACAGTCTATTCTGTGAAGCGCTTTGAGATGTCTGAAAGACATGATAAGGCGCTATATCAAATGCAAGGATTATTTTTATTATTACATGGTCCTGTGATTGTACACAATGAGCAGAGCTCCCACTGGACACCACTGAATTGCAGTTACATTGTTCGTCAGCAAACAAAACACTAGCAAAATGGAATATAAACAGGGCGGTTTCTGTCACAAACCTAAACGTGTAAGACAGCTCCAGAAGCAGAAATATAATAAGCAACGAGTGATAAGACTCATTCTGTACAAGCAGAATGCTGCACATGAGCAAATTCCCTACCGGTATGAGAAGAATAGTTTGCAGTGGAATCAGGACATGTTTAAGGTCAGAATAAGCAAAGAAGCCCTCTACCCTGGCACATTGGAGTAGGTAAAAGTGACAGGAAACATGGGAAGGAAATGGGTGAATAAAACAAAAACACTGACAAATTGAAAAGGAGGGCAGATGCACATTGCAGGTGGCACAGCACACTCAAATACCAGCTCATAATACTAGCACATGGTAATTATATGCATCTAAACCCAACACCACTAAGCTTCCAATCATAGCCAGCCAGAGACCACTAACCCAACCCAGATGTTTTCCAACATGACATAGGAAAGAGTTTTAAATCAAAGGGAAAAAGCGCCCAGAGATTACTTCGACTCACTTCAGTATCTGTTTTCAAAGACAAATAGGTAGGTAGGCACCTCCCTACCTATCAGATTTGCTGACCCCTCACTCCACCACCTGCTGCCTCCGCTCGGCTGGCTCCGGCCTCCAGTTCGTCCCTCGTCCCCTCCAGTCTTCCATCGGTGGCCGTGCCTTCAGCCATTACTCCTCGAAACTCCCTCCCTTAATCCCTCCGCCTTGCCACATCTCTCCCCACTTTCAAATCTCACCTAAAAACCTTCCCTTCTGATCGTGCTTATGGCCTCCTCCCCCTTCCCTCCCCCACTGGCTCGGGATAGGTCTCCACCACTATCAAGCACTGAGGGACGCTACCCAGCATGAGGGGTGCTATATAAACGCAAGTTGTTGTTGACTGAATTGAAAGAGGACTGGAAAGGGGATCTGTTTGTACCTCTCCTGGCACATCACTGAATGGATTGGCAAAGGAGTGGAAGTAGGTGAGTGGGCAGCACAGCTGCCTCCCGTATCTGGATCAGAGAAGCACTCGTAAAGGATCAGAAGCAGGACAAACACCTCCCACAACACACATCACAGGAGTAACTAGTGGAAGACCAGAAGCGGGTGCACAAATTTTTACAGACGATGGCAACATAAGCCGAAAAAGACGAAGAGGTGATGGCTCTCGAGCTCTTGCTGTAGAAGAGGCACAGGAATTGGAAAGAAAGGGAACTGCTCGATGTAGATGTAGATCGAAATGTTCCTAAGCTGTGAAAAGAGCAGTAGCAGGCATGTCTGAGGCAATGAAAACATGGAACAGCAGTTCATTCATTGATTCAGACTTACAATAGAAATAAGTCAGTCAAAACAAGCCAGTGAGCAAACTGTCCCCTTGCTGCACACGATCAGGAACTATTTTTACCCAACCCTTTTGCAACATAAAACTACAACTGATTATCATTCTAATCAATGCTATTATCTAGTAATAGCATTTGGCAAGGTGTCCAAAGATTTACAACTCATGTGTAAACATGACATTTATCAAATACATAATTAATTCCTTCTGTGGATAAGACTGCAAGAAAATCACGGCGTGGAAACCGCAACTTTTGACAGTGAGTTTACAGTCCCATTGGACTATCTGCCTGCCCATCAGCCAGGCGGTCATGATTAGAATAATAATCCTTGCATTTAATATAGCGCCTTATCATGTATTCCAGACGTCTCAAAGCGCTTCATAGATTATACTGCAAAGTGAATTGACTGTATATTTTGTGGGCGAAACATGGCAGCCAATTGGGTACAGCAGCGTCCCACAAACAGACATGCATTGAGTGACCAAATAATTATTTTTTTTAAGGGATTATTACACCGGAGAAGCAATCCGCCAATTGACTAACAGCGGGTTCCTACTTACTGCCAGGTAAACAGAGGCATGTGGAGTAAGGAAACTTGATTATATCTTAATTCTTGGATGATTCCATGAAAAACAGTTGTACTTTTTTTTGTTTAGGACTTGACAAATATAACGCGCTTTAATAATTGTCACAAAGTATCAGCTAACTATGGGGGCAAAACTACTCCGCTATATATTTGTTAGGTCAGGGTATTGAGGGATATAAGGGCAAGGGGAGGTAATTGGAGTTGAGGTACAGATCAGAACGAATGGCGGATTAGGGTCAAGGGGCTGAATGGCCTACTCCTGTTTCTATTAAGAGCATTGGAGTCAACCAAAACTAAGTGAACCTGAGTGCTTCCGAAACTCCAATTAACAATATTTTGTTCACTGAAATTATCAAAGGTTCTAATCCAAGGTTCTATTAAAAGGTGAGCGGATAAAAATCTCACTGAGGATGAACAAAATTAGTCTGAAACATAGAATGACGACTTTGGAAACGCAGCTTTAAAAACCAAAATCAGCAGATTCAGGCATTGTGATGTGCTGTCAAATCTAATTCCATTTACGTCAAAATAAATTACTGGATATTAAACACAACTCTCGTTTCAGAGTGGAGGCCACAGAAACCTTAGTCTCCAATTTAAGGTTGTGTAGAATTTGGAGAAGTCTTAATTTGGAACACAGCTTTCCGTTAAGTCTTTGTGGNAAAAAAATGGAAAATTGTTTTTAAAATTAAGACTCAATTTCATTTTGGTTCCAAAATTTCATCTGATCATGATATTACAACTAAGAACATGAAGATTTTTGAGTCACTGGAATTTGCAATTCAGATTTAACCTGCAAAGGAACAATGAAGGAAGGTCCTTTCATTTAATACAATGTCCACTTACAACAAAAGCTAAGGAAAACAAGTAAAACTGGGCCCAGTGTATATATGAGCACATTAATCTGTGGGACTCTTACGGTTTGGGGTTTATTTGCACCAGCAACCTTCAGCAGACTTGCTCTTCCAGGTTTTGGTTCCTCTCTTCAGGGCCTGACCGGCAGTGGAACATTGACTGAACTGTTCCTGAACTTTGGGAAAAGGAGGCAAAGGAATAGAACCATTTATCCCTCTGCCTGTGGGGAAGTGCCTTTCCTCCACTAGGCAACCACCACCTGTAGTGGCAGGATTAATATCAGCAGGTCACTTGATGGTGAATGCAGACACGTTTCCAGTCACTCCATAGTACAGTGACTTCCAACATTCCCCTCGACCAAGGATTGTGGCCCCTGAGGAACCGTTAGTGAGTAACACTTACACGAATCATTGCATTCAATCATAAAATGCTACTGTACAAGCAGCTACTCACCATGTAAATGAATAGAGGCACAATACTCTGCAGAGCTCCCATGTACTGGCTGAGTGCTGCATTAAACCTCTCAATGTATACATCTGGAGGGCTGACCTGCCGACAGAATGCGGAATAGCAATTCAGTAAATAACCCAAGTGTCCAAGTAATCATTGGAATCCACCATTAGACAAAAATAACGTTACAAAGCAACAGCATAAAATTTTCAAAGTCTATAAATGGAGTCCTATAATGTGCAACATATATGGTATGAACCACAAATATATTTTGCTACCCAGATATTGACAAAATGCAAAAACAGGTTATAAAAGCCAAGTTTCAAATTCTACAAGTCAAACATTAATTAGTGTGAATGGCGAAGTTAAGGTCTTAAGAGCTTCATAAACCCTGAGGAAATAATGGAGGGAGCGATTGCAATTGCAAACATGGACATTTGCAAACATTCTCAAAATTCAAAAGGAGTGGGAAATGAATCTGGGAAGTGGGGAAATTGCTTAACATCTTCAGTGGGGAAATCGCTTGGAAAGATTACACTTTTTACACTTATAGAATGCATTAAAGGCTGAGTAGGAACCCAAGGGAAAGGAGCTGACAGATTGAGGGGAGGTGGCTAAAAGCACAGTCGAAGAGGTAAGTAGTCCTTCAGGCGGGAAGTAAAAGCAGAGGGAAGTGAGGTGGAGAGATAAAGGCCGGGATACTACAAGTACACATCCTAAAAAGAAAACACAAGAGTCACAAGTAGAAAAAGCAATAGGTCGGACTCACAAATTGACTGAAATTCTTTGAAGCAATAACTAGTGGCTAACACTGTATTTGCTTGGATTATCAGGAGGCATAACAGATTTTCTCCTTTTTTTTTACTGTCGGCCACATGCGGGTATCTGACAAATGCGGAAACCCATCTGCTTAAGAGTATCCAAACCAAGCTGAGATTTCCATGGACGCCAACTACACATGGAAATCCCAGAGATAGATTGTTGGAATGGAATACACACTCTCTCCCGGGATGGATGCATCCTGCTTACCTAATTACGGAAAGCACTAGGTACAGGTTGACAAGAGCCAAGACTTAGAGACCCAAGAGTGTGGGTTGGGGTAACTGCTGGAGTCTAACCAGCTAAAATTGTGTAGCTTACCACTGATATTGCTGTCTGGCAAGCTTTCCCGCTGCTTGTACAGCTAGGACCACTCTATTCATTAGGGCTTTGGCTTGCAGGGCTCACAGGAACTGAGTGGGATGACTCCCTGCCCCCAGTGACAGATTCACATGTGGAACTTTTAGATGTGGAAATTAATTTGCAAGCGAGAGACCTGAGTTGACCTGACCTGAGGGCGAAACCTTGGGCAAGTTTCCTTACTCCACACAGAGCCTAATAATAATCCCTCCAAAACCAAAAACAATAATAAATTGGTCATTTTCAATCCACGACTGTTTGTGGGACATTGCTGTGCATAATTGGCTGCCGCGTTCGCCCACAAATATACAGTCAATTCACTTTACAGTGTGTTCTGTGAAGCGCTTTGGGACGTCCTCCCGACGTGAAAAGCGCTAAAGCAATTGCAAGGATTATTATTATTAATGGGAAACAGTCTTGTTGGATTACCAATAGGACGCAGAAGATGTATGATAAATGGAAAAACTGTGCCCAAGGCAGTGACTACTAGAATTCCATGGGGTAATTTAAGACTTTTATTATTATAACATTTGTGGTTAACATCCAAACTACAGAGGACAAGAATATGAGAATAAAAGCATCACAAAAAATATGGACAAGAAGTAGATGAATGAATAATGGAGTGACGCATTAATTTTAACATCGCTAAAAGACAAGGCAATGCCTATTGTGGCAAGAAACATATCTAAACTATGAAAGAGCCTGCATTGAGAAAAGAAAAAATGACCTTGGTTGCAAGTATTGATAATTCAAATGTTCCCCATTGATTTGAGGCAAGTATGAACAAAGCTGATCAAATACTAGGATGTATCTGAATGCAAGTCAAAAGAATTGTTATAACCTTATAAAAGCCACCGGTAAAGCCACATTTGTAATATGAGTTGACTATCCATTCTCCTTGAGGGGGAGGTAAGTGGAGTCTCCTTGGAATTGAGCTGGCAATGGAAAATCAGGATAGAGTTCAACCCTCTGTGGCAGTCTCAGAAGTCCAGTTCCTGAGTCAGGCTGGTCTGCAGTACTCCAATGCATTGGTGGCGAAAGGCCAACCACCCTAGCTCTTCAGCAGGAACGTGGAGGGGCAGACCAGTCACTGGGGGTAGGAATTCATCCCACTCAGTTTGTGTTAACCCTGCAAGCCAAAGCAGTAATAGGTAGGATGGGCCTAGCTGAGTGAGCAGCGGAAAGCTTGCCAGGCCATGCTCAATGTCTAACTGTGCGGTTTTAACTGGTTAAACTCCAGCAGTTACCCCGACACACACCTGTCAAGCCTTTGCTCTCGGCAACGTGCACCAAGTACTCTCTGGAATTGGTAAGCAGGGTGGTTCCTCCAGGAAGATAGTGTGCGTTTCATTCTAGACACAGGGAAATTTCCATGTGCTGGTAGCAGACATACATGGAACTCTCAGTCTTGTTTTGACGGGCTTATTCATGGTTTCTGCATGGGTCAGACACCTGACTGACCAAAAAAACAAAACAACTTAAATAGGATCTGCCAAACCAATAAAAATACCATTTCCTAATCTGCACACCTCGTGATTTATCTTCACAATTCAATTTTTGTTGCAACAATGCTTAATAAAGCATACTTTTGTTATCCCGGGTTAACATTAGGCATTTACAAGTTGGATAAAACCTTGGGACGTCCTCCCGATGTGAAAGGCGCTATACAAATTTATTCTTGTTGTTGTTGTGATAGGGAGTGTATAAGCTCTCTTTCCTAACAGTGCACCACAGTGCTAACCTCAAAACACCATTGCATCCCTTTCTACACCAACAAGACATTTTATTTCCCACACCAGCCCCATAATAACTCACCCAAGTAAGAGTAACAAGTAATGCTTGGGTCTAAACTGCTGTGGATTGATATCAAATGCAAACTAAGTAGTCTGCCCAAAGTCATTTTTCACATAGGTCTTGCACAGCAAACAAGAGTGAAGACTTTCATCCCATCAGTCTCCAAGTCATGTCCCTGAGGTGAAAGCATGTTGTTTGGAGCACTCCATTCTGATTTCTGCAATTCTACTGACGTTAGTTTTGTTTGGTCTTAAAAATAAAACACATTAGCCGGCCCAATGTAGTGCATAGAGCTGCAGATTATAAAGCAGGAGCTTCTAGGATTAATGTAAAGCACAGCAGCTATGGATTTGTAACCAAATGGGTTATTGACTGAAGGACAGGCAATGCCTTGTGTTCAGTTTGGCAATATAATGGAGAAACGGTAACCAGTAGTGTTCCAAATGGAAAACTCATTTTACTCAACACATTTTGGGTCTCTGCTACCTTCAGTAAGTACAGTATTCTGCTTCAATCAATGGTATAACAAAGTGTACACTGAATGATTCAGAAATCAGCCATAACTGTTGTTATGATCTGATTGACAGTGAAGATGTCACATGAGACAATGCCAGGCTATTTCTTGGAATCCGGCCTGCTGAATTCAGTTCAGATAGTTTTCCTATATAGATTACCTGCTCCCTGCAACAAGAGAGATGTTAGACATGCAGGAATTACGATAAAGCCATCGCATTGAAGCGAACAAGGAATTGGTGCCTTCAGTACAGGGAGATGGTGGAAGCAGAAAATATTGTTTGTTTCAAGAACAAATTAGATACACTTCTGCTATAAAATAGTATCTCAGGATACAGTATTCAGTTTGGGACACAACATGTCGAGCGACTGCCAGGATGGTGGAAGGAGATCTAGATGAACCTCGGTCTTCTTTTGCCTAGCAAATTCTTATGTTCTTATCTCCAGTGTAACACTCACTTAAAAAAAAATAGCTAATGGTGGAGATGGAGACACGCTATTACTGTGTACAAAGAGTTATGGCAGAATAGCATGAACACAAAGCAACACTATGCTTCCTGCTGGCATGGACAAACGATTTTCAGTGGGGTTCATTGATTTCAAATCTTTTTAAAACCCCTGCCGCTAGCTACCATCTTCTGAACAAACAGCCTCGCTGTAAATTCGATCGTGTTCAAATATCCTATCCGCTCTCCCGCAGGAGTCTATATTTAGGTTGAACAAAATATACTTCAAGAATATCATGTAGTTGCTCTGCTGCCTCCATTTCTGTAGTCACATAGAAGCATTTTGAGCTTCGACAACACTCCACAGAACACAGATACAAATCAAGAGAGCCTAGAGCAAAAACAAGAGGGTAAACAGATCAAATATGTAACCGTCTTGGACGATCAGTCAGCAATCAAAAGTCCCTTTAAGTACCTGACACATTTTGTTGGCACTTTATCACTAGGCATTTTAAAAGTATCTCAAAGCGGAAAATACAGGTTTGTGTTGACTTTTAGATACAATTCTTCTATTTGGTAAAGAAAAGTTTATTGCTCCCATCCAATTCAATGCTAGAGCGAGCGACACAGGCTTGGCACAGTCACGCAGAATCAAGTTTTCCAGGTCATTGGAAGTGACCCAAAGTGCTACAGTGTCTGAGAAACAAAAGAATATCTGCCTTCAACTCCGATTTCTGCAAGTCCAGTCAGGAGAAATTCTAATGTTAAATTTAAATTAAGCACCACTCCCAGGAAACTACCCGCTGCAATTCTACATTCAACCCAACAGGCTCCATAAAATGCAGATTCCTACCTTACAGCATAAAATAATTTAAAAAGGCTTATACACAGGATAAAGGGGATATGCCATGGTCCTTCTGATATCCTGTTGTTAAAGGCAGCAGCTAATACAATAGTATTTGGGATTAGAGGGAAACCTCCTGAGCAAACTATTTAATAAAAACACAATATTTTGGTTTGGGGCTGAGAGTATCAAAGTTTACAGTTTGTAAAGGTTAAGATCAAGGGAGGAGAGCGTATTTAGAAACCACCTTGTGGTTACCAAAGACTCTTCGGTAAATGGACTGACTATATACCCTAATGTTAGCAGAACACGTCTAAAACAGTCAGTTGGGTTTTGGTTGTGACCTCTTCATGAAAGAGCACATTGACATTCTTGGGACATTACTCTGCCCGAGGAGCGCTGTATCAACACAAGTTGTTGTGGAAAAGTCTGCCTGAGGGTTCTCACGCCCGGTTTAGGATGTGGGTCCCACTGCAAACAAAAACCCGGCCTGGATTGAGTCGCCTACCACTCACTGTACCTGTTCTGCCACCAGGTGCCTCTTCCTCCTTCACCGCCCTCTGCTCCTGGCTGACATTCCCGTGGGGAAACGCGATGACGTCGCAGGTCCTGCGCGCGCGCTGGACCACACCGCCTTCAGGAGAGGAGGGGAGGAAAGGGAAACAGTTTTGAGTGGGGTGGATACAACTTCCGCATACAAGGGGCAGAGTTGCAGGGGTATAAGGGGCGCGCTGTCTGGGATGGAGGCAGCAGGGGGCCATTTGCAATTGACAATTTGCATGGGCTTTATGGATTTGTGCAAAAAGTACAAACTCTTACTCCTTCTTTCAAAGCATTTATTTTTAAAAGAAAACTAAGGAAAACTGGGATGCTTTAAAACATGTTCTCTTCTCTCATCTCCCACCTGCCCCCCACAAACCCATTCTCTTCAACCTTTTCCTTTCATTATCCCACAGTTGTTCTGTGCTAAAATAGAATTAAAAAAACAGCAGATATCCTTGAGCCATCAAAGGACCAATCTTTTGTCATAGAAAAGAGTACATAGTGTACTGCACTGAGGATCATTTGACTGAGGAATCAGCATTCAGTGGCTCTTAAGATCAAAATATTCAAGTGATTCAGCCCTGCATTTCTGACTGACAACCTGCCCTCAAGGATTCCTCCTGCTTCTAACAAATGGTGTTGCTCAGATCTTTTGTATAATGTCACATTTTAAAATTACCTGGACAGCTGTATCACTGGATACGATTCATTGCCACAAACTGGGAACAATCACATTTTGCAATTGTTCACATCTTATCACAATATTGATATATGAAGATACCGCTGGGAGAAAATTCTAGGACTTATTCCCTGTCACACAAAAGAAAGCAGAATAAATGCAATTATTTAGCTCTTGTGGTTCTGATGTTCAAACCTCAGGCCACCAGCAGGAAGTTTATAAGGTAGTGGTATAAAGATTATTGAAAACTATTGATTTCCTCTACCTGTAATTCAACCAACAAAGAGCTTAATAAACTGGTGTAACAGGCTCGATAGATTGACTGGATTCCTCCTGCTTCTAACAAATGGTGTTGCTCAGATCTTTTTTTTAAAAATAATCTTTTATAAGAAATACACCCAGAAGATTTCATTCCGTGATGGAACAAACAATAACTGGATGCGAGCTATCAAAACGTTTGCTGCTTTCAATTTGAAATTATTTGTGCCTCGCAGTCCTGAGTCCATGTTGGCTTTTCAATGAAATGATACCAACAACTTGCACTTGTATAGCGCCCTCCACGCAGGGTAGTGTCTCAGAGCGCTTAAAATAACATCCACAGCCAGAGATGAAAATTCTAGTGTCCGTTGTGTGAGCACTCAGAAGGCCAGATACCTCCAGGGACAGATTACCACCCAACCTTGAAGCCTCAAATTAGAATCCCACTCTCAACCATCATTTCAATTAGTCATGAGTAACCAATTAATAATAATAATGTAGCATTTGATGTAGCATCTAAATCTAGAAAATGCCTCAAAGCACTTCATAGTGACTCATAATTACAATTGCCCGCAAGGGTAGTGACTCCTGCCATCCCATCAAAGGCAAGGGCCAAAGGGTTAACCCAGATTCTCCCAGCCTGCATTTGAAGGAGGAACAGATTAGCGACAGTGATCGCTCAACTGCCTTAAGAGACAAATTAAAACGAGTGCGGCAGATCATCAATTCATTTCAGGCTAATGGATTAAAATTAATAGGTTCTAAGATGTGCATTCATTTTACTTTTCCATTTTGCAGATGAAGTTACTTGAAGGTCTTGTGGATGAATGACCAGTCTCGATTTACATTACTTCCAGCCAATTCATTCCTACGAACACATTCTGTAAGAATTCCTATCCGTCCAATCACTTGTACAAGGCATGAAATTAGCCACTCAATTTTGACAAGCAGCAATATTGGAATCAACCTGGTTGACCAACACAGACGAACATTAGCTTCCACAGAACCCAAATGAACCAGAAATGAGAGGATTGTACTACACATTGGCTGAAGCTGTTTAAACTCTGGGTTTGCATTATTCCCACAAAGAAAGTGCCCTTAGAGGCATTCCACAACACGGTTCCATGATATTGGTGACCTTGATCCGATCATTCCAGATCATGCTTGAACTGCCTTTGAGGATTATACGCTAAAGACAAGAGTAAATTTCAGACTGAAGCTGCAGGACAAAGACTACAATAATATTTGAAATCCTCTTTACTCCCACGAGTTCCCTTTCCTTTTAATATCTTGCTTTAGCTGCAAGGAGACATTGCTAAACTCAATTTCCACATTGTCAGGCAAGAGACCGTCATGTACCAAAACAGCCTCTACAAAGAAAGGCTTGGTACAGTCACTGGCTTCCACTGAACTGAAAGAACAGCTTCAGGGGGGAAAAAAAGATTAGTACAAGCTGCCCAGATGGAAAAATAGAACAATGATAATTCTTTTCAGGATGACTCATCAATGCTTTGGGAACAAAGAAAAGCTGCTGTTAGGACAAATGAGTCTGAGGGCTTCAATATTTCCATTAATTCCAACAAAATGGCCTTTGGGTGAGACCTTAAACCAAGGCTGTGTCCATCTGTCCAAAGTCCATGATGTCTCGTAGACGTTATAAGGCTCTATAACAAATTCAAGGATTATTATTGTAGGGATTACTATCTGTTCAAGTGTCCTGGACAACAATCCTCCAGGTAAATTGATCATTCACAACATAGTTAGTTGTACAGCCTTGATATCTGTAAATTGGTTGCTGCATCTGTCCACTACACTTGGCAGCAAATTGCTGTAAAATGCTTTGAGACCATATAAGCATATCAAGGATTATAATTATTATTCAACACCAGTACAAGCATACTATTTATTAATACGTTAGAAAGTCTGTAGGCTAAAAACACTACAAAGAAACACACGACACAGAGGCATTACAGCCTGGGTATTAGATGGGCCTGTATTGGTGTCAATGAAGTTGAGAGGGTCAAGATCCCCAGAGAATTTGCACTCCCTTTTGTGAACTGTAGTGGATGCATTGGCCTGTACAACACTGAGCGAGAACAGATTTGCCTGTGGTGGCATTTCAATATTGCACGTCACTTTGCATCAATCACCACTGGGTCAGAAGGTTCAAGCACTACATCAGGACTTTGAACTCACGGTATAGGCTGAAGCACCACGGCAATACCTGAGGCTAATGCATTGTCACAGATGTCATCTTTTGGATGAAATTCAAGACTGATCTCCACCTTCCTGTTCAGGTGGAGGTTAAAAATCCTATTACATTCTTTGCGGTGGGGGAAAAAAAGAGTTCCTCTTCATGACCAGGCCAACAATCCTCCAGATTAATTGGTCATTCACCTCACGGTGTAAATGGCTGCCGCATTCACTTACACTACCAGTCACTAAGTTTGAAAGTAATTGCTCGTGAAATGCTTCATGCTGTTTCAATGTGGTAAGGCGCTATCAAAATTCAGATTCCGTCTTTGCATGAGGAATACAGTACAATTTACATTTATATAGTGCCTTTCAGGTCAGTACGACATCTCAGGGCACTTAAATTACCACTTGGGTCAGAAATGGATAGTCACGTCTGGTCATTTCATTCATCCTGGTATGAATTACTATGTCAGAGAAATTGGGGAGAATTTGTAGAGGAAAAATAATGCAATATCCTCTCAAGGGATTATTATTAAACCAGTCCTAGCCCAAGATTATTACTCTTTACTCTGTGCTATGCTGACACCTGCTGGCTCACATCTCACATTGCCTTAAACCCCTTGGTGACAGACATTGCTATCACCATTTTCCCCAGACTGCTTTCCTGACTTTCACCAATAGCACGTATCGAGTCAGGTTTGTCCTATTAGCAGAGTTTATGGGCTGCTTATTAGATGCTGTTGATTAATATACAGAACATCACACGCAGCTTGTTTTTCTATCTTGGGATGTTTTATGACTCTCTTAATCAGGAAGAAAACATCTGCAAGGGGTAGTAATACTTGAATATGCCTTATCAAGTCAATGTGTTCCAAAGCAAGCCACACAATAAATTTTATTGAAGTGTAATAACAGTTAGTGTAGGCAACTGCAGCAGCTCATGTGTGCCAGCAAAATACTTAACACAATGAGCTGAAGGACCTATTAAACTGGGAGAGAATTTGGACGTGGAATGAATATTGGCCAGGATGCTTGAGAGAAACTCCCTCCTGGTCTTCGAATGAAAGATGTGGAACCTTTGAACCGTCACCTGAATCACCAGAGCAGGAAATCTGATCTGAAAGATGGCATTTGCCAGACTACAATCTAGAGTTTATGCAGATCTACAGCAAGAATTCAAGCAGAATTTCACAATAAAATGCTACTTATCAAGATTTAATAAAAATAATCCTGCATTTGATATAGCGACTTATCACGTCTTCGAGACGTCTCAAAGCGTTTCACAGACTATACTGTGTGAAAAGTAAATTGACTGTTTTGAGGGCGAAATGAGGCAGCCAATTGCGCACAGCAGTATCACACACATAGTCGTGAATTGAGTGACCGAATTATTATTATTAAGATATCTCGCAACAGGATAATATGCAGAGCACAATAATACGATAACCATATTGTACAAAAAAAGCTTTCAAACCTATGAACACAATAGGGAATCTGATTCTCTAAAAATTCATCTGTGCGGTCAGACTTGACTTCCCATTGTAATAATGTCCCTACGATGCTAACTGTTCCATACAGAGAAAAATGGCAAAAGTTAACATCCAAAGTTAGCATTCACCATAGTGACAGTGAGTGTGCTAAGGATTTAATGATTCTTGTTTGCAGTCGTTCACCAGTGATCTAATGCACAATGCATTTCTCACCTTATTCTTTATCTGTCAAGTGCTTCGCCCACAAAATACAGTCAATTCACGTTACGGCATATTCGGTGAAGCGCTTTGAGACGCCTCAAAGATGTGATAAGGCGCTGTATCAAATGCAAGGATAATTATTATTATTATTGTAAGTGTGAGACTTCAAATTCTATGAATGCTGCTGGAACTGGCTAAATGCAAAAGTCATGTCATTAAAAACTACAGTCCACACAAAACGGTGTCAACATCAGCACTATCTGAAATCAGACTCTGAGTTTTGTGAACAGGTTCTCTGTAGTTAATCTTCTTTTCAATGTCATGAATAATCCTACTAAAATTGCACAGCGAGAAGTCAAACACAACATGAAGTCCTTTCCACTGCACAATTGTCTCTGCTATAAAACAAAACATGCATTCATTGCATGTGCCCACTGGTGGGATTGAAGCAACTGACGCAGCATAAATTAGCAACACCAGCCCATGATAAGCTTCCAACCACTCGTACAGTTAGAACCACTGTATTCAATGGAACATTGACTTCAAAAGTTATCAGGAGGAATCCCATTCCCTAGCACACACAGTGATACAGCTCCATCTCCAACACATTAATGGCAAACATCAACAAGGCTCTGGAAGCAATAGTTGTTCCAAGCAATTACCACACTTCTGCCTCCCTATGGGATCTTTGAAGTAGCAAGTCAAAGAAACGTAGAAACAGTAGTAAACAAAACGCAAGATACTGCAGATGCTGGATATCTGAAACAAAAACAGAAGTTGCTGGGAACACTCAGCAGGTCAGGAAGCATCTACGAAGGGTCGTGGACCCAAAACATGGACTCACTTTCCTTTCTCATAGAAACAGGAGTAGGCCATTCAGCCCTCGAGCCTGTTTCGCCTTTCTATAAGATCATGGCTGATCTGTACCTCAACTCCAATTACCCGCTCTTACCTCGCATCCCTTAATACTCTGACCTAATAAATATCTACCCACCTCAGTCTAGAGAATAGAGCTGAAACAACATGATGGAATCCCTTGACTTGGGTTCAACAACTGACCAAACCGAGAGATTAAAGTCGCTTCTCTGAACAGCTACGAAGACCATACGCGAATTGTCTTGGGAGAACTTCTCCCCAGTTATTAGAAGATAATATTCAACAGCTCATAAAATACGACACGGTTACTTTAGATACAGTGACAAAATATGATCTTGATGATGAAATCTCACAAACTATGTAACAGCCACGTAATGCCCGATTGCTCGAATTCTCAGCTCCTCAGTGCAATTGTGTATCTACAGGTGTACACTGTAAATAATAGTGTGAGTCTACCAAGATATTCTTTGTTTCAATATGAAGGTTGCATGAGGGGTGGGGAAAAGCAGAAGAATATAAATGCATGTAACATCACATCCTCCATTTTGGATGCAACGTAATTCCAGAACTAATTTGAAGGGCAGAATCCAAAAATCACAGATTCCACAACAAAGGGTCACATCAGAATCGTGCCATTCGGACTAAAGTGCTGGTGCCGGCTCCTTGGAAGAGCTACCCAATCAATCCCACTCCCCTGCTCTTTCCCTAAATCCCTGTGAAGTTTTTAATCTTTTCAACTACTTCTCCAATTTCCTTTTGAATCCGTTTCATAGCATCATACAATCTTAGAATCGCACAGCACAAAAAGAGGCCATTCGGCCCATCGAGTTTGTGTCGGCTCTTTGAATAGAGCAATGTAATGTCAACCCCACTCCCCAGCCCTTTCCCCATAACCCTGCAAAACCGTCCTCCTCAAATACCCGTCCACTGCGTTTTATAAGTTGTTATCGAATCGGCCTCGACAGCCCTTTCAGGCAATGGGTTCCAGATTCGAACAACTCGCTGCGTGAAAAAAATTCTTCTCACTTCTGCTTCTTTTAGAGACTATTTTGAATCTGTGATCTCAAGTCATCGACACACCCACCAGTGGAAACAGTTTTTCCGTGTCTAACCTATCAAATCCCCTCATGATTTTGAAGACCCTTATTAGGTCTCCTCGTAACCTTCTCTGCTCCAATGAGAATAATCCTCGCCTTTCTAGCCTTTCCTCATAATCAAGGTCCCTCATTCCTGGTACCATCCTCGTAAATCTCCTCTACACCCTTTCCAATGCCTTAACATCCTTCCTGTAGTGTGGTGCCCAGAACTAGGCGCGTATTCTAACTGAGCCTAACCAGTGTTTTATATAGATTAATCATAACCCATCACCCTTTCAAGCAGTGCTGAAATTGTCAGATGCTAGGCCCAGCATAACCTGTTACCAATCTCACTTTAGGGGTACGGGAAATGGAAACATTGCTTTGGTTCATCACTCACGATACTAAGCTGAAACCAAGGTGGACACTGAGGTTTGAAGAGGCACTCCACAGACAAACATTTCCTTCCTCACGTTCAAAAAAAGGGAAGCGGTTCCACTGGCTTACGTAATAAACATTATGTAATAATATTAATAATAATTACCATCAGAATACTGTTTTCACTACACAAGGTTTATTCTACTTGCATTAACTTTCAGGAATTAAAGGATAATAAAGGCATTTGGAACAAAATGTACCTGCAGCTCCTCTGAGACTCGCCTTAAATGACTGGTTATCTTTGTGATAAGGTCACAGTACATCTGCTCTGAGTGTTGCTGGCACACACACTTGTAAACACAGCTAAAAGTACAAAGGAAAGAAAAACACATCAAAATCTACAACACTTTCATTCGGTTTGCCTCGACAACAACTTGCATTTATATAGCGCCCTTCACACGGGGTAGAGTCCCGGAGCGCTTAATATGTTTCACAGAAATACAGTACTACAGGATGACCAAGAAGTCGTGATACCATTACAATGTTTAATAAGTCTTAAAGAAATGATGATGCGGTAGATATCACTCCCCCACACAAACACCAACGTGACACCCCCAACCTGTGCGACACCCCCCTCCCTCACCCCTACTGCGCGACACCCTCCCCTCGTGACACACAGCAGCAGTGCGTGTGGGGACAATTCCTGGATCCCCCTAGGCCTAGAGGGTTATCCTCTGGGACTCGAGTTACTGCATATTAAATGGATGATCGCAGGTTTCAAAATATATAATTATTATACTTGTTATGTATAGTAAATCCAGTGAAGCAAGTCTGTGGAGACAAACATGGTTTGCAAAAGACACATTACAGTGTTAGGGTGTTACTTTTTCCAGAACAGGGAACCGCTTCTGCCCCATGTTTTGAAACAGTACTTGTTTAAAACTTCCATGTGAACTTCCAAAAGAGGAGCTTTCCGTCATCCATCTCCTGGACTGGCCTGATTTTAATGTTCTCACCTGTAGATCTGTTCATAGGAAATAGGGATGCAGTCTCCAGGAGTCTGCGTCAGAAGCTGATCGATGGCACTGTTCAGCTTCGGCCAATATGTATTCTGGTAGTCTTCTGTCGTTATAACATTCATCACTATACAAAGAGGAAAAAAAAGCTAATATAGGAAATTAAACAGCCTGTTGTGTAAGCCATTTTACAGTTACAATAAACAGAGTCAGCACCAGGCGTGAAGCAGAGTACTGTTCATAAGTAGGGTTATTCCAGTTGGGCAAGACAAATTACACAAGGTCATTCACTATTATGCTACATGCTGATTTCCTTTGATCACTGATAAAACATTGCATATGGCTTGAGAGTCGACACATAAACCAAACAAAAAAATCACCAAAACAGATGATCATATAAACACATCGTTTGCCACAAAAACTCTTGGTATACCAGTTTTTCCCAATAATAATACTAGATGGCATTCAGATTAAATTCATAATTTAGATTATGAATTCTATCCCCCAAAAAGAATCTTTAACCCACAAACTTTAACTCCACTTCTTCATACTTATCTCAGCTGTTTATTATACAAAATGACATTTCACGCCGGGAGGACATCCCAAAGCTCTCCACAGTCAGGGATTTGGACCAGAGCAGGGGGTGGGGAAGGGGGGCTGGGATCAGGGGGCGCGTGGAGGGCAGGAAGGGTAAAGGTAGGTGAAGACACGGTCAAAGAGGAGGGTCTTGAGATGTGCCTTGAAAAAGGCAAGGGAAGGAGCGACACAGAGGGAATGTGGGATGGAGTGCCAAATGTGGGGGCGGAGCGACTGGTGGGGCGGGCCGGGCGGTTGACATGGAGCAGGCCTGAGCCTGCCGGGCGGAGGGAGTAGACAGATTGATAAGGGGTTATCACGTCACAGAGGTAGGAAGGGGCAAGGTCGTAGAGGGCTTTGGAGGCGAATTATTACACAGAAAGAAGGTAACACTTGGTGAATCTATTCAAAAGACCACACTGAAACCCCAAACACACAAACGAGGAAGTACATGATTCTCTCAGCCTGGTTTGGATATTCTTAAAGTAGGGTGATGGTGCCGGATACATCAAGCGCTCGGCTCACCAAAAAAAAAACATTCTGAAATGTTTTTGCTGAGAGAAATTGCATTAAAAAACACAAGCTTTTCCATGCCTCGGAAAAACAATGGGAAATGCTTGCATGACTCCAGATGTAGAAAGCTAGCATCTTACAATTTATACACAAGGGTTCATAATTAACAATATATGGACCTTTGCTGGCGTACTCATTTAACCTCAATTAAAGCTCTATCTGAGTCATTTTCTTTCATACATAAAGAACATTTCACAAGTGTAATTTTAACTGCATGGGTAACTAGCTCAGAAGAGTAATTGAGCTTGTGAGTGTAACCAGGATCAAGCACACAGTGATAAATTCAAGAAATTTCAAATCAGAAAGAAACCATTCAGCCCATTGCGTCTGTGCCATGCTCGTTCCCAATGGAGCCATCTACTCTAATCCCATTTCCTTGAATCCTTTCACAGTAATCCTTGCCTTTGATATAGCGTCTTATCACGTCGTCGAGACGTCTCAAAGTGCTTCACAGAATATATTGTAAAGTGTAGTGACTTGTGTATTTTGCAGGCGAACCAACAGCCAATTGCGCACAGCAGTGTTCCACACACATTGATGGATTGAGTGACCACATTTTTGTTTTGTTGGAGGGATTATTCTGCCAATCGACTAAAACTGAGTTTCTCCTTACTGTTCGGTACTCTTATTGCTCAAGTGTTTATCTAATTCCCTTTAATTAGCATCAATAGCCCCACCATTGGCAGAAGAGCCTTCAGCCACTCTGCCCCCAATCTCTGGAATTCTATCCCCCAATCATTCTGCCTCACCCCCTCCATAGCCTCCTTCAAGTCCCGCCTCAAGACCCTCCTCTTCGAAGATGCCATCGGCCACCCCACTTCCCCTCCCCTCCCTTCTCCCCCCCAATCCCAGCTTGGGTCTGAAATGCTGTACACTGTCCAGTGCCTTGGGACTCCCTCCCGACGTGAAAGGCACTCTATAAATGTAATCTTGTTGTTGTTGATACATTGTGGTTCACGTTCTAACAACTGTTCTGTAAACTCACCATTTGCTTAGCAAAGTATTAGCCTTGAATTTCTGCCACGTGTCATCTGTTCACAAACAGCGGAAATAATATTTTCCTATTCACCCACACAAACCCTTTCAGAATCTTAAACACTTTATCATATCCCCAAGTTCTCGAAGACCAGCCCTATCTCTTTTTTCAAGGCTTTCACCCCGAATTATATCCTCTCAAAACATGCATTGTCCTATTAAATCTACACTGCATTCTCGCCATGCCTCCGATATACATTCTACAACGGGCCACATAAAAAGTGAACAGTGCTCCAGCTATAGTCTCCACATAAAACCCATTGTTCACTTTGCCATTTTAATGCCAGTTGTTAATTCAGCAACTTTAAACCAGTGTCCCTGCATATTTTTGAAACCATGTCAGAAGAGGGTGTTCAAACCTGTAATTAAAATTCTTCCTGTATTTTAAAGCCTTGCTTGGGGCAGAGCTTTCTCCTTAAAAGGCATAAGGGCTTCAGTCTCAAATCTTAAAGTAATCTGAAACACATTATTCAGATACAGTCTTGTAACTCACTCCCCAACAACCCATATTTAACATGGGATCAAGAGACAGATAGCCTTTGAAGGATCCAGAGAAATACTTTTGCCCTCAAATTATTGTGCAACTTGAAATGACCCAAGTTTAAAGTTAGCATTGCATCATACAATTTATATACAAGGGCTATATCTTATAGCTCCGACAAACATTTATTAGTGAGAATAATAACTCATTTTAAAAAACATTCAGAGGATTCCTCTGCGCACAAGAATCTATACAAATCTGCATAGTCACTGACACGGCCCTTCTCTCCGCTGCAACTGTACATGGCGTACTAATGATACAATATTTCTTCCCACCTCACTCAACATCCCAAAGCCGTTTCTGTAATAATGTGGGACATCTGAATTGTTTTAATCCAAATTGTTCTGTGCTAAAAAGCTTAAATTGATCCATTACATTCAGAAGTAAAAGCTACAGTACCTGAAACATTATTAACCTACCGGAGAAGGGAATCTGGGGAAATGGGAATTAAATCAAGAGGGATTTAACTCAGAGAAGCCTAGGACACTGGGGAAAGGCAGCAAATCAACAGATCAGAAACAGAAAGATAGAGAGAGAGAGAGAGAGAGAGAGAGAGAGGGGGGAGAGAGAGAGTGCAAAAGAGTGCATTTAGTTTTCTTGTTGCAGTTGTTTTCTTAAAAATATTTCCACCTGGCAGATTTTTAGCATATAATGAGAATGGGATTCATTTAGCCTAACATTTTTTTCTTCTGTAGAATTTTTTTTAAAAACATGGTTACTCAATCCATGACGTTTGTGGGATACTACTGTGCGCAATTTGCTGCTATGTTTCACTCATAAAATACAGTCAATTCACTTTACAGTATATTCCATGAAGCGCTTTGAGAAATCTCAACGTCATGATAAGGCGCTATACCAAATGCAAGTATTCTTATTATTATGTAACTGAATGCATTGGTGATGGACTCTCTCTCTCTCCCTGACAGATATTATCCGAATGGCAATATCCACGAAGCTGGGGCTACAGTCTTGGTTTATGCCTTTTGAATGCCAATTAACCCTCAAGCTTTGGCTTTCAGGATTTAAAGGAGTAAAACGAATCTCTGTCCTGAGCCATCGTTCCAAACGTAGGCTTGAGCCCTCACAAGGTGGATAGTGGGTACCAGAACTCCTTGCGTAGGAGCTTCCTGGTGAGCAGAACAACATTAAATATAACAAATATTTGATAAATATATAAGAAAGTGTTGGGAAGGGATAGAAGAGTGCAACTACATAGCTCTTCCAGAGAACAGGCCCAGCCATGATTGGCGAAATCAATTTTCTGTTGTCCTAATTCTACAATTCTTAGGGCAGTTCGGGGCGGAGGTAGAGAAAAAGAACTAGATTGTGATTTCTGATATCTAAACAAGACAAATATTAGGCAATAGTAAAGATTGGCATTAGAAATGTACAGCGGTTATTCTGTTTCTACTCATTCTTGTTTACACCTCAGATCCTTTACCTTTCCCACATTTCAGAAAGTCCAGGTGGGGGTGGGAGGGGAACACATTCATTCATCTGTTTCTCAGCTGCATATTACAGTCTGTTTGGCAGTGAACCACATTTTCTGCCTCTAACAATAGTACTGCAATCTTCATATTGCTAATTTTAGCCTACAGATTTTAGGTCTTACCCAGATACCCCTTCAGCCAACTCTCATCTTGACACTGCTACTCAGTAATTCTCCACAGTGATAAAAGTAAAGAGTTTATACAAGCTCTAACAGGTACACAAGATGCTACATATCATAGAAAACATAAACCCAGAACAATGTCAGAAATGTCAACCCAGCATCTCAGAGGTTCAGGATTGTTATGGGCAATTTCAGGACAAACCCCTGGAAGTATTTATTTACAGCAGACAGATGGAACAAGTTACCAAGAAGGGTGATAGGGGGCAGGATACTGGAATCACCGAAGAAACAGGTGGAAGATGTAGTGGGAAAATGTTGCAGTCGGTATGCTGGAAGGATGAGATCAAACAGACTCAAAGGTTTCTTCATCCAAGCCTTGCTTGTCTTGACTCTTGTGAACACAGTTACTCTCCCAGCACACTGCATCTGTACTGGAGGCCAGCTACCAAATAACCCTCGCAGGACCCTCATCTCAAATGGCACATAATGGAAACTTTCACTACAGAGTTTCATAGTTTCTCCCTGCTTCCCCCCCTGCCCTCCACCCTCCCCCACTCCGACCCCCAGCTCGGGTCCGTAACTCTGTCTGTCCAGTGCCTTGGGATGTCCTCCCAACGTGAAAGGCGCTATAAAAATGTAATTTTGTTGTTGCTGTTGTTGTTCAGAGACTTAGGAAAACAAATGTAACCTTCCTGACTCAGTTACATTTCAAGCCTTCACTAAATGAAAAGATCAATCACTTTTTAGAAACATTACACACAGCTTCCAGTTTGCGAAAAATGTAAAAACCTACACAGGAACTTCAACTAAAAAGATAAAATTAAAAAAAGCATATATTTCCTTCCAGTAGAACAACAACAAGATTACATTTATATAGCGCCTTTCACGTCGGGAGGACGTCCCAAGGCGCTGAGCTTGAAAAACCTTATATTCTTCAAATTAGCAAAAACCTGCCTCTCCCTGTAAACCAGCTATCAATGTTTCTTTGCACAGAAGTGCAAGATAAACACAGCTACCACTGAAATCATTGTGCACTGCAGCATGTTCACTTTAAAAGTTTTCCAGTGGAGATTGCATTCAGTGATGAGATGTGGGTATCCTAACCTCTGGATATCCATACAGAGATGAGGAGGATTAGAAGAAGCACAAGCATAATAATCACATGGTACTGACCCGTTCTCAACTGCAAAAGATATTTTGGCAAGATAAGCATGGGTAGATAAAGAATCTGAGGCAGGTATTATTAGCATCTAGATTTATGTGGGAAAGGAGTCACAACAGAGCAGCTACCAGGCACTGCATCTTTAAACCTATTGAAATTAGTCAATCTAACCCTATCAATGCACTCCCATTTCACTACCATATGAGCCCACACCCCTCTGACTCAAAGGCAAGAGTGCTACGACTGACCCAATTATCATGAATGATTATTATCCCAGATTTGCCATTATTTGTCTCTCAAGCAAAATACCTGGGTTTGATTCCCAGCAGGGTGAAACCTTGGGCAAGTTTCCTTACTCCACACCCTAATAATAATCCCTCAAGAAAAAAATCAGTAATAAATTGGTCACTTCAATCTACAACTGTTTGTGGGATATTGTAGGCGCAATTTGGCTGCCACATTTCGCCCACAAATACACAGTCAAGTCACTTTACAGTATTTTCTGTGAAGCACTCTGAGACGTCTAGAAGACGTGTAAAGCATTATATCAATTGCAATGAATATTCTTATTATTATTGTCAGTGGAATGAGTACCTCTGGTCCACATCGGGGGAATGGATAACACATATAACAGTAGCACAGATACCATGGGCCCAGGGGTGGAGGGCGAAGGGGTGGAAGTGGGAGAATGACCGAAGGCACAGTTAAATAGAAAGGTCTTGAGATGGGCCTTGAAGGAAGCAAGGGAGGGGGTGAGGGAAAGGGGCTCTGGGATGGAGTTTTAGTGGGTGGAGGCCGAAAGGCAGAAGGCCAGATTGCTGATGATGGAGCAGACCAGTGCCCGCCAAGCGGAGGGAACGGATAATCCACCTCTTCGATGATTGAGGAGTTTCTTCACAGAATATACTAATAATAATACTAATAATAATTCTTGCATTTGATGAAAGGCCTGATCACATCTTCAAGATGTGTCAAAGCACTTCACAGAATATATTGTAAACTGCAGTGACTGTGTATTTTGTGGGTGAAACTCGACAGACGATTGCTCATAGGGCCTTACATTCCAGGGCCTTGGGATGTTCTCCTGACGTGAAAGGCGCTCTATCAATGTAACTGTGTTGTTGTCGGTAGCAGTCTCCCACAAACAGTCGTGGATTGAGTGACCCCCCTTTTTTTTCCGGAAAGGATTATTACCCCCGGAAACGTGATCCTCCAAACGACTAACAACCGGGTTCCTACTTACTGCTGGGTAAACAGAGGCGGGTGGGTGCGTGCGGTTAGGAAACTGCCTTAAGGTTTCGCCCCGATATACCGTGAAGTGTCGTTCGGCCGCAACATATACAGCCCGTTCGCCTCGCAGTGTATCCTTGCCACGCGCTTTGAGACGTCTCGAAGACGTGATAAGACGCTCTATCAAATGCGAGGATTGTTACCGTAGGGGGTGATATTAGGTTTTGTGGGTGAAGATAGACGGAATGGGTAGGAGTGAGGGGGGAGGGGGTGGGGGTGGAGGGGTGGGGGTGGAGGGGTGAGGGGGGGAGGTAGAGAACTTACAGAACTTGGAAGCCGAGCTGTTAATGTTCAGGGTCACTTTGTTGGCGAGGATGGGCTCGGGCTCTCGATGCGCCGCCCCGTCTCCGTTGACGGCCAAGTGCTGGAGGAACTCCTTCGGGTCGTGGAGCAGCGGCGGTGGGGGCGGCGGGGGGGGCGGGGGCGGCGGCTGCGGCCGCTGGACTGTTCCTCCTCTTCCTCCGCCGTCCTCACCCCCGGGGGCCTCGGGTAGGCCCGGCTCCTCGGCGCCGAGCGGGTGCGGGCGCGGGCGCGGGCGGTGAGGGAAGGCTGCCGCGTTGGCCTCCCCCCAGTTGTTGTGGTTGTGATCGTCCGCCATCAGCTGCTGGTAGCTGACGGCCTCCGAGTCCTCCTCCATGTTCTCCTCCATGGGTGGGTGGCGCTCGCGTCGCGGCGGGAGGGAGGGAGAGAGGGAAGGAGGCCCGCGGGCCGCACGCTCACTCACACACACACACACACACACGCGCGCGCGCGCACCAACCGCCGCTTATCGATCAATACTTCTTTTTTTTAAAAAAATCTCTAAATTTGATTTTGCGGACAGATTATTACAGGGGGTGGGGGGTGGGGGGGGTCACCGCCTCCGCCGACCCCCACCGCCGCCGCCCGGCGGCTTTAGGTCCTATCCCGGTGGATGACAGCCATTACCTTCCTCTTCACACCACCATCGCCTCAGTCGCGCCCGCTTTCAGTTTCGCTTTACGGCGGCGGCCGTCGAGCGACGGCAGCCCCTCCTCCCGCCGCTTCCCTGCCACTCGCCCTGCCCCCGCCGCTCTTTGCGACACTTTGCGTCAGTTCCCGCTCCCGCGCGCCGACGCCCCCCCCTCTCCTTCCCCGCGCGCTCCCGCGTGCCCTCGGCAACGGTAACCAAGGGAGACGGCGGCCCATTGTGCGGGGGGAGGGGGCGGGGCGAGGGGTGGGCGGGGCTGGGGCGAGGGGTGGGCGGGGCTGGGGCGAGAGGGGCGGGGCTTGGACCCCAGGCTCTACGTCACTCCCTCTCTCTCTCTCTCTCCAACTCAATGTCTAATGAATAAGATATATATAGAGATATATCAGTCATTATAATAATATAATAATAATCCTCGCATTTGATACCAGCGCCTCGTCCCGTCTTCGGGACGTCTCAAAGCGCTTCGCACAACATACTGTAAAGTGTAGTGACTGTGTATTTTGTGGGCGAAACTCGGCAGCTGCGTCCCCATTGCATTGACTTAACTTAATTATTATTATTATTATTATTTTTAAGGTATTATTAACCCTGGAAATGGGTGGTGCGGAGGGTGGTGGTGGGGGGGGGAAAGGGGAGAGAGAGTGTATATTATATATTAAATATATTTTATTTAGGAATATTTAATCATTTGAACATATTATATTATTTAGTACAATATAATGTACCTTAAATAATAATATTATTAAATAATAATAATCCTAATAATAATTCTTGCATTTGATACAGCCCCTTATCACGCCTTTCAGACGTCTCAAAGCGCTTCAGAGGATATATTGTGAAGTGCAGTGACTGTATGTTTTGTGGTCAAAATGTGGCAATGAATTGCGCACAGCAGTGTCCCACAAGCAGTCGTGGATTGAGTGACCAAATTAAGGTTTTGCCCTGTGTATGTGCATAGAAAACATACAGTTATGATCGTCTCACCTCTAAAGATTGCTGGTGGAGTCCTCTAGTGTAGTAGTTAGAGCACTCGCCTCGCAAGAGAGAGGACCCGGGTTTGATTCCCGGGTCAGGGCAAAACTTTAGGCAAGATGCCTTACTCCAGAAGCCTCTGTTTACCCAGCAGTAAGAAGGAACCAGGTTGTTAGACAATTGGCGGATCGTTTTCCAGGGTAATAATCCCTTCAAAAAATAATAATAATTTGTTCACTCAATCCACGACTGTTTGTGGGACACTGCTGAGCACAATTGTGTTTAGCCCACAAAATATACAGTCAATTCACTTTATAATATATTCTGTGAAGGGCTTTGAGAAGTCTCGACAACCTGATAAGGCGCTATATCAAATACAAGAATTATTATTATGAAAGCTGGTCATATTTTAAATCAATGAAAACTTGAACTGCTTAGATATTGTGCTCCTGTGACTATGGCCTTTTATGCAGCAATATTAAAGGAGAAAAACTATTATAACAATGCAATGATCAATTTTTGGTGTGTTTTTTTGAAAAAGCACTTTCATCACTGCTTATGAAGCCATGTCCCCCTCAACCAGCAGAGGGAACTGGTATTACATTTTATCATTCACCATGATACATGTGTGATAGTGAAATAATTGTGTATACTATGGTGTTGGCCTTAATCTTGACTATAATGTGCAGCGTTTTATCTAATTAACAAATAATGCCATCAAAATGTAGCTTGTTTCTTGATCAGTGAAGGAGATTAAAATAAAATAACAATTTGCATCACAAAGGGTAGCGCTGAACAACAGCTAGGTTTTTTGTTGTATTTGTAAGCGACACCGCAAACAATCTGGGCACAGCAATGTCCCATGAGCAGTCATGAAATGAATGACCAATTTATTGGGGAAGGGGGTGGGATTGCTACCAGGACACCAGGAGAACAACGCCATGGGATTTTTAACATCCACCAGAATAGACAGACAGGTCCTCAGCATAATGTCTCTTCAGAAAGAAAGAATATCCAACTATGCAGCGCTCCACTAGCAATGCATTGGAGTATCAGCCTGGACTATGAGCTCAAAGTCCTGACGTGGGGGCTTGAACACACATCAAAGGCAAGGCTGCTACCAACTGAGGCAGGCTGACAATTGATGGGAGGGGGGAGTGGGGACAAGACAAAGGTGACTGTATAACGGTGGGTAACTCTATGTTTTCTTTCTGATATTCTCTTGTCAGCTGGATGCCAGCAGTGTCCCACAAACAGTCGTGGATTGAGTGGCCAAATTATTATTATTTTTTTGAAGGGATTATTAGCCCCGGAAAAAGCGATCCACCAATCAACGAACAACTGGGTTCTTCCTTACTGCTAGGTAAACAGAGGCGTGTGGAGTAAGGAACCTTGCCTAAGGTGTCGCCCTGCCTGATAATTGACCCCAGGTTCTCTCGCTTGCAAAGCGAGTGCTCTAACCAATACAGTACAGGACTCCACTGGGACAAGATGCTGTAAACAGTGTCCTTTCGTTCTCTGTCGTGCTTCCTTGACAAAAAGCAGAACAACAAACGAACGACACTGTGAATTTTGCTGATTTTTTGGGGGGCCAAAATCTGCCCTCACCTGATGCAAAACCTATTTAAAAAAATATAAAAGCTCTTCATGTGTCGGCACGGCAATTAGAATCTCTCACAGAGACCGTTCCGAAATTGGCATCAGTTCCCCCTTTGAGCACAGTAAATATTTCGCAATCCGCCAAGCACAATCAGTTAATGACCCCACGATCTGGCCTCCAAAGTGTCTCCAAACCCTCTCACACATAAACAGCTTCTTGGCTATTCCACGTCAACAGTGTTAGAACACTAACTAGGCAGGGATTAGATCACGGTGGCATCTAAAGCAAACCTCCAGCCAAATAGCCCTCCTCACCCCCAAAAATTAAAAAATAATAATAATCCTTGCAATTGATATAGCTCTTTATCGCTTCACAGAATATACTCTAAAGTGGATTGACTGTGTTGGTATTTTGTGGATGAAACGCAGCAGCCAATTGCGCACAGCAGCGTCCCACAAACAGTAGTGGATTGAGTGACCAAATTATTTTTATTTATTTTAAAGGAATTATTACCCCCGGAAAAGCGAAGTGGAGGCAGCGAGTGGTGGGTAAGCAGGTGAGAGGGAAAGGAAGGTGCGAAGGCATGAAGGGATTTGAAAACGAGTGAGAAGATCACAAACAGAGCTAAAGAGGCCTTGCTTATACAACAGTTCAGCTAGATTTTCTTAATCAAATCATTCTCCTCTGCTTGAAACTTTGGGACTTATTCGCCTCCATTAAATCAGTGTGGTGAATTCACTGATATAGCCTTGGCTCCCATTGCCGTTATCGAATTGTCACTGCTGCTTATGAATAACTGTAATGCAATTTTATAGGCAGAATTTAATTTGCATTTATAAGCTAAACGTTATTTATCATTGAAATATGCCTGGGAGCTATTTATAATGATAAATTCTCAATGATAAATTCTCTCAGGACAGTAAATGGAGCTGAATTCCCTTTAACCCGTATAATAATAATCCTTGCATTTGATATAGTACCTTATCATGGCTTCAAAACGTCTCACGGCGCTTCAAAGGATTGTCTGTAAGCTACAGTGACTGTGCATTTGGTAGGCGAATGCAGCAGCCAATTCACCAACCCAAAATGTTCTCTTGAAAATTCCTTGAAGCGCTTTGAGGCATCCTCCTGACATGAAAGGCGCTCCATCAAATGCAAGGAAGATGATCATGAACCTATGCCCTACAATAAATTGCTGCAGGGAGCAGAGAGAGCAAGATGAAAGAAATTACAAGCAACTATTGTTGGAAATGGTCAAGTTGACCGATTTAAATGGAAGTTGCTTTGAGAGACGGAGAAAGATGGTTGTGACTGTGCTGGAGTCTGATCTCTGAGAATGTGAGCAGCTCTTGATATGATTTTGATAGAGGAGATCTATTTGCAGTCGAAACAGCTATTGAGACATTGATAGACAACGTCTCGGTGACCTTATAATTCTTTAAGTCATCTCGCACATTACGTGAAATGGATTATGTGTCTCTTTTCACCGTGTTTCAAATAAACTTTAAACGATAAACTATGAGCTGACTGCACTGTATACCATTCCTCGATCTGCCATGTAAAAAGCATCACAGGATAAACTGGGTTAAAGAGCCTATTGTTACAGCAAACGCATTAACAGGCAGCTTGATTTGTTACCACTTAATGGCTGTTATGGAAACCAGATTTGGTTCGTATAATATCTGGCTGGAAATACTGCACACCATTTTACAGCGAAGGAGCCAGTTCCTAAAGATATATTGCGTGTCGTTTGGGGGCAACATAAAAGTGTGGTCTTTCTTCAAACAAAATGTAGCAGGAAGGTTTCCAAGACGAAATGATATAGGTTGGAAAAAAAAAGCCAATTTAGAAATCTGAAATGAAAACAACGGTAAGAATGCCAAATTGCAGAGCAGAACATGCATGAAGCTTACCTGAAATCTTTTACTTTCCTTTCTCTCTGTGTGCTTCTCACCATTTTGGTCACTCAATCCCCGAACGTTTGTGGGACGCTGCTGTGCGCAATTGGCTACCGCATCTACGCCCAGAAAATATATAGTCACTACACTTTACACTTTACAGTATATATTTATATATATATATATATTCTCCGAATCGCTTTGAGACGCGTCGAAGACCTGATAAGGCACTATATCAAATGCAAGGATTATTATTATTTTCTGACTTTATTTCATGACCCATTGCTTCACATTAGACAGGCTGCTGAGCAAATCACATGTGATTATATATCATAGTAATACTCCTTGCATTTGGTACAGCCACATATCGGGTGGATGTCTCATCACAGGTCTTTACAGTAAAGTGTAGTGACTGTGTATATTGCAGGTGATACAACTGGTTCTTTATCTTGCCTAAAGGTTGGCAAATTGCTCTTTGTTTCAACTCCCTTGAATAATAATAATAATCCTTGCATTTGTTATAGCGCCTTATTGCATCTTCAAGATGTCTCCAAAGCCCTTCACAGAATATATTGCCAAGTGAATTGACTGTATATTTTGTGGGCGAATGCAGTAGCCAAATGCGCACAGCAGCGTCCCACAAACAGTCGCAGATTGAATTATTATATATATATTTTTTGAAGGGATTATTACCCCCAAAAAAGCGATCCACCACTCGACTAACAATCTGGTTCCTACTTACTGCTAGGTGAACAGAGGCGTGTGGAGTAAGGAAACTTGCCTAGGGTTTTGCCCTTCACAGGAATCGAACCCAGGTCCTCTCGCTTGCGAGGTGAGTGCTCTAACCATTGAGCTACAGCAAGAAACTGGCAGCTTATAAATGGTACTTTATAATGTGCCACCAGCTAATGTTTGATATTGGAGTAGGGTCACTCACCCTGTCATCCCCCCCTCCCTCTCCAACAGCTTCCCTGAGAGGGAGAGAGCACTGTGTGAGGAACCAAAGCCATGTTGTCAGTTCCATTGCTCAGTGTGTTCGAGCACCACCGTTCTGTGCTGCCAGATTGGAAATGCATTTGGAGAATGTTCAGACAAAAGGTGTCAGAGTTGATTCCAGTTGTTAAAATCACAGAGGTCTTGCAACTTATTTTAATTTAATCAGACAAGGTTCAGGTGGATGTTACAGATCCCATGGCGCTACTGGAAAAGACAAAGGAGTTTCTCTCTCCCGGTGTCTTGGCCAACAATCTCCTATATCAGTCCATATAGTAACTACATGGAGTCTCAAAGCGTTTCATAGAATATATTGTAAAGTGAATTGACTACATTTTGTGGGTGAAATGCAGCAGCTAATTGTGCACAGCAGCGTCCCACAAACAGTCGTGGATTGAAGTGACCAATTTATTATTTTTTTTTAAAAAGGAATTATTATCCCCAGAAAAACGATCCGCCAATCAACTAACAAGGTGGGTTCCTACTTGCTGCTAAGTAAACAGAGGCGTGTGGAGTAAGGAAACTTGCCCAACATTACGCCCTGGGAATTGAACCCCGGTCTCTCACTTGCGAAGCGAGTGCTCTAACCACTGAGCTACAGGACTATAAGGTTCCCTCTGAGACTTCTCTTTCTCACGGCTGTTATTCAAAGAGAAAAATCAATGCACTGAAACTCATTAAAACCACGCAAACCGAAGGCTTTAACGAGTGATTGATTTTAAATCTTTCCACCAGTTAAACTCTAACCTCTGACGACAAGGTGGAGTTGACCAGGTCTTGGAAAATCAAAAAAAGCCGGGCTTGTCGGTGCAGTGATTAGTGCGCTGACCTTCGCAGTATCAGGGAGTAGCAAGAATTAGCTCTTAACTTCCTAATTCCTGACATGTTAAGCTCTTGATCTCTGTGGATGCTCTACAGAACAGCAGCGAATGCTGGTAGGGGCTGGGGATGCAAGTTGAGGCATAATGAGAGGTCTCGAAGACGTGATAAAGCGCTATATCAAATGCAAGGATGAAAAATGCAAGTATTCCCTGCTCCATTTGACGGGAGAACATTTTGGGGAATAAACCACCAAGCTTCAGCCACAACCATTTGTAAACCTTTCACTGACGCAAAGTTTTCCTTTTTTTAAAAAAATGGATTGCGGTCCGGAGCCCTCAAATTCTTCTGGGTCTCAAACTGGAGACCATTATTTTAAAATCCTGTGCAAATTGAACACTGAGTCGGTAGGACTCTCGCCTCCGATTCAGGAGGCTGTGATTTCAAGCACCAAGTCTGGACTTTGATTTTTCCTCCTCTGAGCTGACGCTCCAATGCAGTGCCAGGGGAGCAATCCATTGTCAAAGGTGCTGTCCTTCAGATGAGGTGTTAGACCGAGTTCTGCCTGTTCAGGTGGATGTTAAAGCTTCATGGCACTATTGGAAAAGAGACTGGTTTCCTCCAGTAACCCGGCCAACAACCCCTCCACCCCAGTTAAGATTGGTCATTCACTTCATGGCTGTCTGTGGATCATTGCCGGGTGCAAATTGGCGGCTGCGTTCAGCTACAAAATACACAGTTTATCCCGTGAAGCACTTTGAGACATGCTCCCAATGTGAAAGGTGCTATTTCAAATGCTAGGATGGTTATTATGATCCTTTACAGTTATTCTTAAAGCTAAGGTTAGACTCCAGCAGTTATTCCAACGCACACTCTGGGGTCCGCGAGCATTGGCTCTTGCCAACCTGCGCCTGATGCTTTCCGGAATTAGGTAAGCGGGATGCATCCCTCCAGGGAGAGAGTGCGCATTCCATTTCAACAATATATCTCTGGGATTTCCACGTGTAGGTGGGATTCATGGAAATCTCAGCTTGGTTTGGATGCTCTTAAGCATGGTGATGGATTTCCGCATGTGTTGCGCACCCAGCTGACCAAAAATAAAATTCTTCTTTGTGTATCCTCTCCTCGCTGCTCACTGTGTATTTACTCTGCTCGCCATTCCTCATTGATCAATCCCTACCACTCACAACAAGAGGTCACACTCTCCCTTAATAATTAGACTTTATGGGGCCCTATTTGCATAATTTCTGAAACAGCCTTGGCAAATAACATTTAATAAAGCCTTAATCTTAAATCAGACCCCTGCACGACATGGGAAACTGCGGCTTGATTCATACGTTCTAAATTGAATGTGACTCATATTTCTCATGTGCTTCAATTAAAGCTAAGTTTACCCACGTCCGTTTGTGTAGGAGGTCGGCAGATGAAGCTGAACACAAGAACAGACCTAATAATAATATACTCCTTGCATTTGATATAGCACCTAATCACGTCTTCGCGACGTCTCAAAGGTGAATTGACTGTGTATTTTGTGGGTGAAACGTGGCAGCCAGTTGCGCACAGAAATGTCCCACAAACAGTTGTGGATTGAGTAACCCAATTTTTTTTATTGTTATTGATTTATTTTTTGAAGGGATTATTACCACGGAATAGCGATCTGCCAATCGACTAACAATCCGGTTGCTACTTATTCTAGGTAAACAGAGGCGTTTAAGGAAACTTGTGCAATGTTTCGCCCTGCCTGGGAATTAAACCCAGGTGCTCGCACTTGCGAGGCGAGTGCTCTAACTACTAACTACTCCACTGAGCTATATAGTTTGACCTATATAGTCAAACATTCGCTTCACTGCAAGCCAACCTGTGTAAATCCCACAGGACGTCTGGAGCTATTAGCTCTGCCAGGAACCTGGTAAGAGCAATAATAATTACCAAGGAAGCCACCAAATTCCAGCGCTGAGGTGCTTTAAAGCAATGATTAGTTTTTCAAAAGAAAAAGACACAGAAGCTGCATCTCTTCTCTCCGTGGGATGCTATAAGTTGGTCAAAGAATTGCTGAGGCCAACATTAAATACACCACAACTGGTTTTAGCTGAGCTGGATATTTTTCCCAGCGGTATTGTGGTTGATAATGCATTTGAAATTGCCCTATCATGCTCTATATAGGGCAATGCATAAGGGAGAAAGGAATAGGAGTGATGGGGCGTGCAGGGGCAGGTGGAAAGGGACAGGGCATTAGGTGGTAATGGAATGAAGAGAGGGAGGGGGATGGGAGATGGGAGTTAGTACGGTGGAGCCTCAAAATGGAGTATGCACCTCAAAAATACACCTCAAAAATAGTCACTACACCCCACCGTGAATCCTGTGAAGCACTTTGAGGCATCCTCCCCATGTGCTACATCAAATGCAAGGATTATTATTATCATTGTTGTTTCATTTTAATTATTGATAATGATCCTTGCATTCCATCCAGCGCCTTGTCACAATGTCAAAACGTTTCATGGGATGTGTAGTGCACAAACAGTCACGCCGTGAGTGAATGGCGCAGACACTGGGAGAAATTGCATCCTATTTTGAAACAGTGGCATTGGATCCATCTTTAACATCCACCTGCACGGGTACGGACTGGAAGCTGGGTTGAACACCTCATCCAAAGGACAGAATTACACTACTTTGCGCAAAAAAAACAGGTTAATATTTCACCGATGCATGGCAAATCCATTATAAAAAAGCTGCATGATAAGAAACACTGTAAAGACTGCATTGTACTCTTCCTCCCTCCCCTCCCAAATCAAGTCAGAATGTAATTAAAAAGAAATTCCAAGCACGACCTGGGCTTTCAAGTAATCTGGTTTCATTGTGGGCTCGGAGGACAATGGGGGGCCCCGGATTCATTAGATTAATTGTCCGTTCACCAAAAGAATAGCAGGTATTAAATCCTGCTGTGAATAGCATTTTGATAGAATGAGATTCAGTCTTCTCCCAATTTCCTGCTACACCATTTCTCGGGTTTAATAATTATTCGGTTACTGTAGGGTTGAAGCTGAATTGAATCTTCAATACGATGCAATTTATAATGCTTGCATTTGCTATAGCGCTTGATCATGTCATTGAGACGTCTCAAAGCGCTTCGCAGAATATACCTTAAAGTGCATTGACTGTAAATTTTGTGGGCGAAACGCGGCAGCCAATTGCGCACACCAGTGTCCCACAAACAGTTGTGGATTGAGTGACCAAATTATTCTTTTTTTAAGGGGTAGGAACCCCGGAAGCGATCCGCCAATCGTCTAACAACTGTATAAATGTATGTTTATATAGCACCTTTCACAAAAGGAGGGTCTCTCAAAGCGCTAGACAATGCTGGCTGGGCACCCTGAGGGTAAAATTGTATTGTATTGAAGATTCAAGTGCTTTGAGATGCCTCGAAGACGTGATAAGGCACTATATCAAATGCAAGGATTATTATTTATTACTGTTGTAAGATGGCTGAAAGCACGATCAGAGGCAGGACTTGAGCTGAGCCTTGAGGGAGGGGAGCGAGGGAGCGCGTTGGAGGGACTATGGGGATGGCGTTCCAGAGAATGGAGTGCAGATAGACTCAAAGCCTGCCTGACATCGGACAGAGAGGGACATGAAGCAGGCCTGAGTTTGCTGAGCGCTGACCATATTTTGCAAAGCATTGGGTAGGGAGGGCAGCATCAGGTATCACAGCACAGCCTAAGTGTCCATATAGAGTACAAACCATCCATTTCTGGCTCACAACGACTGCACAGAATCGTAGAATCTTACAGCACAGAAGGAGACCATTCGGCCCACCAGTCCTACTCTTGACCCATAGCCCTGCAAATTTTTCCTTTTCAAATACCTATCCAACGTCTCCCACAAAATACACAGTCAATTTACTTTGCAGTGAATCCTGTGAAGCACTTTGAGACGTCTCGAAGACATGATAAGGCGCTGTATCAAATGCAATGATTATTATTATTACAATTGCCTTTTGAAAGCTGCTATCGAATCTACTTCCACCATCCTTTCAAGCAGTGCATTCCAGACCTAACGCTCTGGATAAAAAAAATTCTCCTGGTCTCCCCTCGGGTTCTTTTGCCAATTATCTTAAACCTGTGTGCTCTGGTTACCGATCCACCCACCCGCCCGCCAGCCAGCGGAAACAGTTTCTCCCTCTTTGCTCTCTACATGTCTCTGTGGTGCCTGCAGCCAGGTTGCTGAGTCTCCCTGGGGTAAGGTTTGCCACTGATGCAGAACAGAAAAGCATTCCTGTAAACCTTATTTTACTGGGGTGGTAACCAGGCAACAAACAGGTGTGCGCTGCTCTCCAGAGTAGAAAAGATCTGCGAGGTAAGGAATGCTGGATCATTCGCACGGTTTATTTATTCCAAATAATAATAATAATAATCCTTCCATTTGATATAGTGTCTTATCGCAGCTTCGAGATGTCTCATCGCTGCTTCACAGAATATACTGTCTATTCATCAACTACTCACACTTACAAGCACTCACTCAATCCACTTGATGTTAAAATGCTGTGAAGTGCTTTAATAATCAAAATAAAAATATTCCTTGCGATTGATATAGCGCCTCATCACGTCATCGAGATGTCTCAAAGCGCTTTGCCGAATAGACTGTAAAATGAATTGACTGTGTAGTGTGTGGGCGAAATGCGGCAGCCAATTGCGCACAGCAGCGTCCCACAGACAGTCGTGGATTGAGTGACCAAATTATTATTACTTTTTCAAGTTAATTTTTGTTGTGAAGGGATTATTACCACCGGAAAAGTGATCCGCCAATCGACTAACAACAGGTGCAAGGTAAAACAGAGGCGGGTGGAGTAGGAAAATTTGCCCAACATTTCGCCCTGCCCGGGAATCGAACCCAGGTCCTCTCGCTTGCCTCTCCCTCCCAACATGCCCCAGTTCTGACCAAGGGTCGTGGACCCCGAAACATTGACTCACTTTCCTTTCTCCATAGATGCTGCCTGACCTGCTGAGCGTTCCCGGTGACTTCTGTTTTTTGTTTCAGGTTTCCAGCATCTGCAGTATTTTGCTTTGAGCTCTTTATTAAAATCCAGCAACTCTCGGCTACCTTGCATATAAGGAACACAACAATGGGATCAAACATAACAGTCAACACATAACCTTAACAACTGGCAGCACAACATCACATTGGTAAAGAAGTATGAAACCAACCCTTACTGTACAGTAGTCCCGTACGCATCAGCATATGTGTGACGACCATAAGTTAGCGAGCACGAGGAGAGCCGAGCATTACATTACATTAGGATACATTAGAATATACAGCGCAGGAACAGGCCATTCGGCCCAGCTGGTCTATGCTGGTGTTTATGCTCCACATAAGCCTCCTCCTGCCCTTCCTCAACTAAGCCTTCAAGCATAACCTTCTATTCCTTTCTCCCTCATGTACCTCTCTAGCTTCCCTTTAAATACATCTATTCTATTTGCCTCAACAACTCCTTGTGGCAGCATGTTCCACATTCCCACTAATAATAATAATAATAATAATAATCCTTGCATTTGATATAGCGCTTTTCACGTCGGGAGGACGTCCCAAAGCGCTTCACAGAACCCACTGTAAAGTGAATTGACTGTATATTTGTGGGCGAACGCGGCAGCCAATTGCGCACAGCAATGTCCCACAGATAGTCGTAGATTGAAAATGACCAATTTATTATTGTTTTTGGTTTTGGAGGGATTATTATTAGGCGTGTGAAAGGAAACTTGCCCAAGGTTTCGCCCTCTGCCTGGAATTGAACTCAGGTCTCTCGCTTGCAAAGCGAATGCTCTAACCACTGAGCTACAGGACTCCACTAAGCTCTGTGTGAAGAAATTTCTTCTAACGTCTCTATTTGATCTATTTGTGACTATTTTATATTGACGGCCCCTGGTTTTGGTCTCCCCCACAAGTGGAAACATCTTCTCTATGTCGACCCTATCAAAACCTTTCATCATTTTAGAGACCCCTATCAGGTCACCCCTTACCCTCCTCTTTTCAAAAGAAGAGTCCAAGCAAGTTCATCCTTTCCTGATAGGTATAACCTCTCAGTTCTGGGATCATCCCTGTGCATCTCCTTTGCTTTATATACGAGTGTGACTCCGCCACTGTTTGATGCGAATGCGAGGGTTTTTTCCCGCGAGCGCCCGCGTGTTATCTTACCCTGTAGGCTGCTTGTGAGCTGATTGTCCATCAGGCAGCTCTGGATCTATACTTTGTTATAAGCTCGTGTTGGCTTTTCCTCCTAACTCTGTGCTGTCAACAGCTTCTGCCACTTGGAATCTTACAGAACCCATTGAAAAAGGGTCAAGCTTCCCCATTTCCCTTAAATAATATTATATATATACATACATATTATTTACACATTACAAAAGACTGCAAGAACAGGGTAATCGCGACAGTGAGCCATTAGGAGGCTAAACTCGTGAGGAGGATGTGCTGTATTAAGTGATGTAACCAGCTGGCACTGTTGACAGTGGTTTATGAACATAATTACATGTATGGATTGGGAAAGTGATGTGCGGCATTCACAACGTAGAGTTTTATAATGAGCTCTTTTGGGGATTTAGCAAATTAAAGGCAATTCTACGGCTCCAAATAGATTAGTCGCGTCTTTTTCAAACGAGGATAGGGAATCGTCTTTATCCACATCTATATCCATTCTATCCCCTTCGCCTCGCCCCCTCCTTTGCATTCTTCGAGGCCCATCTCAAAACCCTCCTCTTCGACCGTGTCTTCGACCACCCTCCTACCCCTACTCTCCCCGCCCTCCAGCCCTACTGATCCCGACCCCCAGCTCGGATCCAAATCCCTGACTGTCTAGCGCTTGGGACGTCCTCCCGACGTGAAAGGTGCTGTGTAAATGTAATTTTGTATTGTATATATATACAATTGGCTGCTGCGTTTCGCCTACAAAATATCTAGTCAATTCACTTTACAGTATATTCTGTGAAGCGCTTTGAGATGCCTCGAAGACGTGATAAGTCGCTGTATCAAATGCAAGGATTATTAATTATATATATATATATATTGTATATATTCACACAAATGTTATATGATAAATGTATAGCCACTCATTGGCACATGATGTGATTTTAGCTTGTTGAATTAGCAGTTAACCCAACGCACACTCTGGGTTCCGCAAACCTTGGCTCTCACCAACCTCCGCGTAATACTCTCTGGAATTGGGCATCCATACCAAACTGAGAGGTGCACCACTCTCTGGAACAGAATGGGCTCTCTCTCTCCCTCTCTCTCTCTCTCTCTCTCCCTGGAAGGACGCACCCTCGCTTACCCAATTCAGGAGAGTATTAGGGAGAGTATTAGGGGCAGGTTGGTGGGAGACTTGGGCATCCCATTGTCGTTCTTCAAATGCCGTGTAAGTCAGTGATGCGGATGCTCCTACATAATAAAGCAAAGCTGATAGCTGTGTACAAAGCGAGAGAGAGCTTTCCTCCCCAGGCTGCTGGGCTTTGTAAACAACAACAAGATACAATTACAGAGCGTATTTGATAATCCAGCCTGCTCCAGAGATCAGGAATGTGCGTGTTAATTGAACGTTCTGATATCCAGAACTGAGTAGCTGAAGACTTGAGTTGCTCAGGGAACAGATCTAGATGCAGAATTGCAAGGCTCGTTTTATTATTGCTGCTTAAATAATTGATGGGATACTAACACATCAGGCAGCAGTTACGAAAGACATTAACGAGCAGAAGATTAGATGCAATTTCAGATCATGTTTATTTCTTCCCCGGTTTTAAAAAAAATTTTGTCGAAAACACGGATGAGACTTTCGACGTGAAACTTAGCTCTCTTCGTTTAATTGCGGAATTTGTGTGTTTTCTTTAAAAAAAACATTATTCACCTGGAACATTTAACTAAATTGGGAAAAAACTGGTTGCATTGACTTAGAGATACAAGGCTAATGTGGAGTCCAATGGCTTAGAGGTTAGGGCGCCCAATATTACCCCTGGAAAGCAATCCGCCAATCAACTAATAACCAGGTTCCTACTTACTGCTGGGTAAACAGAGGCGTGTGCATTAAGGAAACTTGCCTAAGGTTTCGTCTGCCGGGGAATCAAACCTGGGTCCTCTCACTTGCGAGTGCTCTAACCACTGAGCTGCAGGACTCCCTGCAAGCGATTAAAGGCATTGGAAGTGAAAAGCTATGGACTCCCAATCCTTTCCACTTCCTTCATCTGCCGGCTACCTCCCCAAAAAGATGGAGGTGGGGGGAAGCAGAGAGAGACTGATCACTGGAGAGGCATTACCTCAACGAGGCTGATGGGGAAGAGCCTCGCTGGTTACACAGCAACAGTCGACATGACCCCGGGAGACCAATACAAGGAGAGAAAGAAGGGGGAAGGGGGAAGGAGGAGAAAAGCATTCTATACCTTTATTTTAAGAAAAAGAATGAAATAAAAAGGAGCATTGTTCGGGTTGTCAATCTTTGACACAAACAGCTGTTTCAAGGCACTGCTGAGATCTTCCACCGGCTACTTTGGTGAGAGAGAATGAGGCGCTGTGTGAACAGAGTGGAGCCTGTTCTCCTTTTCAACACGAGCTGTTCTCTCCTCTCTGCCAGGGAAGGGCATTTATATTAACCTGGACAGTAGCCAGCTCCCCCTGCTGCTTCCCTGCAACTTTCACAAAGCCTGCCTCAGTTTCTCCTCCATTTCCACCCCCACCCCCACCCACCCACCCAAGCAGCGACTTCAACTTACTCAGAGGCACTTTAATAATCCTCCCTTTTGACATCGCAGCCCTCATCACGTCTTCGAGACGTCTCAAAGCGGTTTCGCAGGAGTCGCTGTGAGGTGTAGTGACTGCGGCCTCTGCACGCGGCAGCCAATTTGCGTTGACTCACAGACGCCCATGAAGTGAAGGCCCGGTGTTATTATTTGGCGGATTGGCGGCCGAGGACACAGGGAGAGAGAGAAACACCCTTCTCTTTTCCAACAGGGGAATAGGTTCTTCAATGTCCACCCCCTCCATCAAAGGACGGCAACTCTGACAATAATAATAATAATAATCATTACATTTGATACGATGGCAGGACGCTGAGATGGGGGGGAGGTGACCGTAGACACAGTCCAAGAGGCAGGTCTTCAGGTGCGACCTGAAGGAAGGGACAAGTGGGATAGAGGGAGAGTGATCCAGAGTTTTGGGGTGCAGCGGCTTCTGGATTTCGGGGACGGGGAGGAGGGAGAGAGGCGAGTGTGGTTGGGGGGTGGGGAGGAGGGTGCGTGTGAGGAGGAGACTTAGTCTTGTTTGCGTCAGAAAGAAAAAAATTGTTTTACCCAGAGAACATCTACTGAAGAGGCTTCGAAACGGGACAGATTGCAAGCTGGATACTGACCTTATGAAGCTATCTGCTGGCTCCTTCCCCACACCTTACTCTAGGGTGCCATGCTTCGATGTAATTTGATTTTAAAAATTCAGCGTACAGCTGGATCTAACTGTCACTCGAGGACCACAGATGGGCTGTGCTGCTTAACATGGCGTTTGCTATTTTGCATCAAATTCACCTCATTATGCCCCCCTCTCTTTTTCTCTCTCTCTCTCGTCCCTCTCAATATGCTTCTTGCTTCAGCTAAAACACTCATTCAGTGTAACATTACCGCCATTCTAAATAGCTAAATAATGGAAATCCTTGCACTTTTGATATAGCGCCTTATCATGTCGTTGAGACATCTCAAAGCATTTAACAGAATATTCTGTAAAGTGAATTGACTGTATATTTTGTGGACGAAATGCAGTAGCCAATTGCGCCCAGCAGCGTCCCACAAACAGTTGTGGATTAAGTGACCAAATTGTTTTGGTGTATGTTTTTTAAAGGGATTATTACTCCAGGAAAGCGATCCACCAATCGACTGATAACCGGGTTCCTACTTACTGTTAGGTAAACAGAGTGCGTGGAGTAAGCAAACTTGCCTTTTTCATATGTGAACAACAGACAACTTGTGATAATGAAGAGAGAGTCCAATACAATACAAATTTACATTTGTACAGCGTCTTTCACATGGTTACCATGTCCAAAGTAGTCACTGGGGCTGAGAGTGAGGGTAGTGAGTACCCTAACTTTTGTTGATATACCATCAGAGGTGTGGGGAAAGGGCAGGTAAATGAGACTGAAAGGATTGCTCTTTAAAGAGCCAGCACAGACATGATAGGCTGAATGGCCTTCTTCTGAGCTGTAAGTATAACTACAGAACCATACAAATTTACAGCACAGAAGAAGGCTACTTGGCTCATCGTGTCTGTGTCGGATAACCTCAAGAGCAATCCTTTCAGTCCCATTTACCTGCCCTTCCCCACACTCCTGTAGTTGCCTCTTTTTAAGGTATCTGTCTAGTTCCCTCTGGAAGGTCAAACGGATTCTAGCCTCAACCACCACTCCCAGCAGGACATTCCATATCCTCACGACTCTGTTCGTGAAAAGAACTTCTAAGAACCTCCCCGTTTACTCGTTTAGCAACTATCTGATATTGATGGTCTCTAGTTACCTCCCCACCGACAAACTGTGTACGGCTCTGTGATGATACATGTTTGCGTTGACACTCACTGCCACAGCTCACACCTGAACAATAGCTTCTTAGACCAGGTAATGGAGGGCCAGTGAGACCCATGGATCTGTCATCTCATCAAACTCCTTCAGACTCAATTATAGGATGTTTCGGCCACAAAAACAGCCATTCAACTCATCAAGGCTACGCTTGTGCTCACAAGATTGGTTTGGATGAAGGAGACTCTTCGGCCCATCCAATCTCATCCCTCCAGAATAACTACCTCCGGCTAAGCACAACATGGAACCGTTTCTTAAATGAGTCCTGCATCCTGGCCTTTTTGGGGGATGCGGGGAGGAGAAGGAGGGGGTATAAGTTCCCAAATTTCTCCCCTGATATCTGCAGACAACATTGCACACTGGAGAAGGCTATGGGTTCAACAACAACTTGGATTTATATAGCCCCCTCCTCGCCAGACGGCGTCCCAGAGCGCTTTAGCCCTACGTCGGGACTTTAAAGTCACAGTCTACGCTGACATTGCTCCTGACTCAGAGACGAGCCATCAACTGAGCCAGGCTGACACTCTGCTCTACGTCCCCCATGCTGCCTGCCCCACCATTGGAGGTCTGGCCTTCAGCTTTTCTGCCCCCACGTTCTGGAACTCCATCCCGGAACCACTCCGCTTCGCCCCCTCCCTTGCCTCCTTCAAGACCAGTGCCTTCCTTTTTGACCGTTCCTTCGATCATCTTCACTCCTCCACCCCCCACCCCTCCCCCTTGCCCTCCACCCCTCTCTGATCCCAACCCACAGCTCCGGTGCAAACCCCTCAGTGTCCAGTGCCTTGGGACGTCCTCCCGACATGAAAGTTGCTGTACAAATACAGTTTGTCGTTGCTGTTTGTCGCACGCCATTCACAATAACATTGCGTGTCATTCCATCTCCAGCCTCTCTCTCTCTCTCTGGTCCAATTTATTGAGTTGCTGCTTTGTCTCCGCTATCAAATGGCAATCGACAGATGTTTGAAATGTGTCACAGCTGGAGTTCGTGGTGCTGTGGAAAGTCACACAGGTGACATAATGTTTAATTTCCCTGAATACAAATTATAACAAAAGCAGCTCTTGCCACGCAAGTGCAGGGAAGAGCAACCATGACATGTTGTCTGACACGCAAGCCGTTAATGAATAATACATATTACTAATATAATAATAATCCTTGCATTTGATAAAGCGCCTTATCACGTCTTCGAGACGTTTCAGAGCGCTTCACAGGATATACTGCAAAGTGGAGTGACTGTGTACTTTGTGGGCGAATCGCGGCAGCCAATTGCGCACAGCAGCGTCCCACACACAGTTGTAGATTAAGTGACCAAATCATTATCATTATTAAGCTACAGGACTCCACTACCATCTTCTTTTTACTTATTTCTTCTGCGCTGGAGGGAATCCGTCAGTTAAGCAGCTGATTCTCAGTGTCCTTGGCCCCCGCGTTGTGTCATTGACACACAAGGTTTAATCGTCGGGAGGTTTAATCAGGAAATAATCTGCGGTTAATTAAAAAGGGCCCTGTGCTCTGTGTTATAAATCATACACGGTGCTTGAAAGACACTAACACACGCGCATTAAACACACATTAAAATAAACGCACAGGCTTTCCTTCCAGCCAGCGAAACGAACATCCAGGGAAAAGAAAACACGCAGGAACACGTAGAGGATGAAAGACAGAAGCCCTGAGAAGTTTGGCATTGTTTCTGATGTAGGTTTTCTTTGTGCGGTACATTGTTAATAATAATAATGGTAATAATAACCCTTGCATTTGTTCCACTTTAAAGTGAACTGACTGTATATTTTGTGTGTGAAACCAACCCAGCGTATTCAGTAAAGTGCAATGGCACTGTATTTGCCGGCGAGTGAATACAGCAGCCAATTTATGCACAGAAATGTCCCACCGACTGCCAGAAAGCCCAACACCAACCAGTTGACAACAGCCTCAGATAGCGTTGCCCAATGTTATTTGTTTAACTTAATCAAAATGCGACGGGCGGGGTGAGTGAAACGCCAACCTGAGCGGGATTTAGTGGCAAATCCGGGAAAATCCAAATGGTTACGGCTCAGTAAAAGCTAAATCCTGATAAGTTTACGAAATAACCGAATATGCCTGGCGCACGCACCGAATCCCAACAGATGAAAGCACTTTGCACCTCATTCCGCAATCCAAACACAAACATATCCAAACTGCAAATCCAAACAAAATGTGCCTCACGATTTCAGCCTGGTTTTTTTTTCCTCGAATGTTTGTTGTCGTTGACGTATGTTTTTGGGGGGGTTCAAACTCTTATTTGTTCCGTGTTTAATTCTTTCAATCAATGACGTGGATTTCTTCATCTGCAGTTCGTGTGGGCGTGAATCAGGCTGTTCATTTAATAATAATAATAATAATCCTTGCATTTGATATAGCGCCTTATCACGTCGTTGAGACGTCTCAATGCGCTTCACGGAATATACTGTAAAGTGTAGTGACTGTATACGTTGTCTGGCTGTGATATACACGCCGCTGAAGTTCACTCACCCTATGCTGAGTTCACTGCATGTGCTGTTGCGAGGCAACTTCAGGTGAGACAATAAGTACATTTTAGGAGGCCAAATTCTGTGGTTAAGTTAATATAATAATAATAATACTACTACTAATAATAATACTTACATTTGAAACAGCACCTTTAATGACAGGAGGATGTCTCAAAGCGTTTCACCGGATTTTACTGCAAAGTGTAGTGAATTTCGTAGGTGAACGCAACAGCCAATTTAATGATCATAATGACTCTTGCATTTGATATAGCACTTTATCACGTTGTTGAGACGACTCAAAGCGCTTGACAGGATATACTGTAAAGTGGATTGACTGTGTATTTTGTGGGCGAAACAGATGCACCAGCAATGTCCCACAAACAGCCACAAAGTGAATGACTGGAGTGGGGGCAGAGTGAATAGTTGGCAAGTGACAACGTGTTCTGTAACTAACGCTGTGTGCATATTGGTGCCTCGAGCACCAACCCTGGCACTGGGTAGCGCTCCGAGATGTGAAGAGCGCTACATAAATGCAAGTGGTTGTTGTGGTTGTTGTTCTGGAGCAGGGTTAAGGTTTTTTTTAGGAAGATATTTAAAGAGCCGAACGTGTAAAATGATGTTCTAATAACACTGACGGGAAGTGACAACGGGTAGCTCAGCTCTGAGTCTGAACTAGGATTACCTCTGTTTGCCAACGGTTGTTAGTCGATTGGCAGATCGCTTTCCGGGGGTAATAAGCCCTCCAAAAAAAAAGATTTTGCTGTTCACAATTGGCTATCTCTTTTCAACCACAAAATACGCTTTACAACATGTTGTGTGAAGTGCTTTGAGATGTCTCAACGACATGATAAGTCACTATATCAAATGCAAGGATTATGATTATTTTGATTATTATTATTATGATTATGATTAAGTAGAGGATTCCCACCCACACGAGGAGAGCGATTAGGAGCAGGGGTTGTAAGTCCAGCTTTCGTCCCTGAATCTCTGCCAGCAACATAGGGACATTAAAATAGCACTAAAATAGCGCAGAGCCGAACATAACAGCTTAAAACATCCCCATGGGAAGGGGCGTACTTAAGAAATTACATTGAACGCCTGATTAAAGGGTTGCGTTTCTTGGCAGTAATGGTTCCAGTGATAGACCTATTGTCCCACCATCCGGAGGAGAACAAGGTCAACCCACGATTGATTCTGAAAATGACCAAATTGACCTGAAATTAACGAGTGTCAGAAAGGAGGTGCTCGCAGATCTGACTGTAATTACCTCAGCACTTGCTTATACCGTTGCTACGCCCGCACGCGCGCGCACACACACACACACACACACACACGTCTTACTGGCATAGCTTTGCCCAAGCCCACGGGGCAGTTTGGCAGAGAGCTTGTAGTATCGCAAGATCCCGCGACCAACGGCAACTTGTGGCTCGCAAGTAACAGGACCCAGGTTCGATTCCTGGGCAGGACAAAACCGTAGGGAAGTAATAATTCCCCCCCCACTCCCAACCCCCAACCCAAAAAAAAATATTGATATCTCAATCCATGACTGTTTGTGGGACACTGTTGTGCGCAATTGGCTGCTCCATTTCACCCACAAAATACACGGTCATTACAGTATATTCCGTGAAGTGCTTTGAGACGTCTCAACGGCGTGATGAGGCGCTATCACAAATTGTTTATTATTAATTTTTTTTATTATTATTATGTTCGCGTAGTGCCCTTCGCTCAGCCTAGCGTCTCAGAGCATTTGCCAACGGCGGAGTCTGACACCTTTCGCTCCGGGTAGGAAGGGCGGGTGACTGTAGCAATAATAATAATACTAATCCTTGCATTTGATATAGCACCTTATCGCATCTTTGAGACGTCTCAAAGTGCTTCACAGTATATGCTGTGATGGTCATGTGCGCCCCTTCACACAATCTATGGGAGGGGGAAGAGGGGAAAGGGTGAGGGGGAAGTGGGGGGTGGTGGGGGTGGTGGAAGTGGGGGAGGGGGTGGGGAGTGACAACACGCTCACCCTCACGGAAGTGTTGGCTGGAAAGCTCCAGCGCACAGATCGATCGTCTTTCAGGTCGCTGCACCTAACAAGGGTGGTTGAAAGCGACAGAGCAATAAAATCAAGATCATTATTTCAAATATTACAGCCAGCGCGATGAAATCCCTCGCTTCATCCCCCCCAGGATTCCAGTAATTATGCGAGAATGCTAAGTAGAGACCGGAAGACATTTTGCCACAATATTTCATTCCTTTTATTCACTCACGGAGTCCTGTAGCTCGGCAATTAGAGCACTCGCCTCGCAAGCGAGAGGAGCTGGGTTCGATTCCCGGGCAGGGCGAACCATTGGGCAAGTTTCCTTACTCCACACGCCTCTGTTTACTCAGCAGTAAGTAGGAACTCGGTTGTTAGTCGATTGGCGGATCGCTTTTCTGAGGGTAATAATTCCTTCAAAATTTTTCTTAAAAAAGATAATAATTTGGTCAGTCAATGCCCAACTGTTTGTGGGACGCTGCTGTGCGCAATCGGCTGCCGCGTTTCGCCCACAAAATATACAGTCAATTCACTTCACAGTATATTCCATGAAGTGCTTTGAGACGTCTCGAAGATGTGATAAGGCGCTATATCAAATGCAAGGATTATTATTATTATATTCCAGCTGTGCTTGACATTAAATGTCTGTCTGTCTGTCTGTCTGTCTGTCTGTCTGTCTGTCTGTCTGTCTGTCTGTCTGTCTGTCTATATATATATATAGAGAGAGAGAGAGAAAGAAAGAAAGAAAGAAAGAAAGAAAGAAAGAAAGAAAGAAAGAAAGAAAGAAAGAAAGAAAGAAAGAAAGAAAGAAAGAAAGAAAGAAAGAAAGAAAGAAAGAAAGAAAGAAAGAAAGAAAGAAAGAAAGAAAGAAAGAAAGAAAGAAAAGAAAAGAAAGGATGGTCAAAAAAATCCCTTTAAAATTGAAGACACCTAAAGGCTGGTGCCAGTGTACTCATGGATTTTTGCCCATATTTCTGGTGTGTTTTTCAGCTATTCTTTTTAAAAACGTCTTTCGCCTGGGCTCCCGGCCTGTATTCAGAACCTCCGCTGTTAGTAATGCGATGGGTATTTGTGTGTGTGTGTGTGTGTCTGGTCTGAGCAGGTGTGTGAGAAGGCGTTACGTCAAGTTAAGCCAAAGCTCAGTTAAGTGCTTTGAAAAAAAGAAAGCTCTCCTTTTCGAGGCAGCTTTTGCTCACCTTCTTGAAAGCAAAGTGTCTCAAACTAAAAACTTGACACTTAAGTCATCAGCTCTTCAAAGTACATGAAAGAGGCAGTGGGTGGGTGGGGGGGGGGGGGGCGGGGTGGATGGGTGTGGGGGAAGTGGGGGTGGGGAGAAGACTAGCAAACACACTGACGGTTCATCACTTCGCCCTATAGAGCTCCTCTCGTTCACATCTGCTACATGTTCCCAGTCCTGAGCCAGTTTTGAAATCCTTCCCTACGGCGCCTGGTAATGTTCGGGCCCTGAATGCAAAATTGTGACAGGGTGTAATTACCAGTTAGTGTCTGCTCACACCAAATGTATCATTCGAATGTAATTTGAATGGCATGCCTGGACGCTCAGAGGCCCACAGTGTCTATGCACTGAAAGGGACACATTAATACGTTGGCAGAAAGGCCGTTCAGTTCCGAAAATCAGGCTCCTGAAAGGAAACACAGGAGCAGATGGTATTCTCTGATGCCTCAGTGAGTTGGCCCGTTGGTTGCCTGCTCGGTGCTTTGGTATCACAGCAGTAAAGTGCTTCTAAATACCAGGTCTGCGCCTGTTCAGGTGGACGTTAGAGATCCCGCAGGGCTATTCGAGAAGCGAAGGGGGTTCCTCTCTCTCTCTCTCTCTCTCTCCCGGTGTCCTGGCCAAGAATTCGCCCAAACACACGAATGGTCATTCTCTTCATTTGCCCACAAAACACACAGTCACGCAGTACTCAAATACATTCCTCCTCTACGGGATATTTGCGGTAAATCCTGTGAAGCGCTCCTCCCGATGTAAAGGTGCGATATCAAAGAGAAGGATTATTATTTATTATTATAATATCATCCATCTGATTTATACGAGGGCGAGTTTGTTACTGTGGTCGTTTGATTGCAGAAAAGCAAGACTCATCATCAAATAATGCAAATAATAATCTTTGCATTTGACATAGCGACCTTCCCATCTCAAAGGTGTTCACGTGCTCTACTGTAAAGTGGAGTGACTGTACTTATCGGTGAATGCAGCAGCGCATATGCACACAGCAATGTACCAAATACAGCCACAAAGTCAGCGACTAATTTTATCTGGGGGAGTGTAGGCCGGGACACCCTGAAAAGCACCCTTCTCTGTTTAAGTAGAGCCACGGAATACTTAACATGCACCAAACAGACAGGACTTCGGGTTAACGTTTCACCTGAAGGAAGGCACCATCTGACAATGCGACTCAACCCCCCCCCCCCCAGGACTGGACTGGAGCGTCAGCATGAACTGCATGAGTTCGAAAGTCCCGACGTGGGAGCGGCTTGAACCTGCGAGCTTCTGGACTGAGCCAGGCTGAATATCCTACTGAGATGGGTGAGAAAAATGCCTTGGGAACATCCTCCCGACGTGAAAGGCGCTGTACAAATGTCACTTTGTATGGTATCGTAAAAAAAAAACTGAAACTCTGGTGAAAAAGGGACTTTGCTTCTAGCAAAAGCGTTTGCAGGAAAACAGGCCACTTGACTTCTGTTGTAATGATCCTTTTAAAAATGGAATTAATGGGATTTTGTTTAATTACTGTGTTGCAAAAGGATAGCGTGCTGTAACTCATCTCCCCTCCACAGGGTATTTTAAAAATACATGAGGATTTATTTCTGCCTGAATTGTTTTTTTTGCACATTTCAAGCAGACAGATATGACAGCAGGCGCAATAGGATCTATCCCTGTCCCATGGGCAGCCCACAGTGTAATGGGCAGAAGGACTCGGGGGCGGGAGGGCGGAACATTCATCTGCAATCTGAACGGCTCATCCAAACCGCTATAATAATAATAATAATAATAATAATGACAATAACAATAATAATCCTTGCATTTGATATAGCGCCTTATCACATCTTCGAGACGTCTCAAAGCGCTTCACAGAATGTACTGTAAAGTAAATTGACTGTATATTTCATGAGAGAAATGCGGCAGCCAACTGCGCCCAGCAGCGTCCCCACAAACAGTCGTGGATTGAGTGACTAAATTATTATTATTTTTTAGGTGTGCTCAGGCAGAGGCTAACAGATCAGAGTGAAAGAACTGTGTTTACCTTTCCCCCCCCTCCCCCAACCACCCCCTGCCCCGCTCTAGCACAACCCCCACTGCCCACTCCCCACCAGCAAGCTTATTAATGTGCCTGATTACCGGAGTGTACAGCATTGCTGGTGAAATTGAAATATGAATGGCAGTCGGTGCAGTCAGCCACGCAGCACGCAGCAGAACCAGTTAATGGAAACAGCCGCAGAAGCCTTTTCTTTCTTCTTTTCCCCTCCCGACAACGCACTCCCGTAACCATCTTTAATAATGATAACAATCCTTGCGTTCGATACAGCTCCGCATCACGTCTGCGCGACGTCTCAAAGCGCTTCACGGATTGCACTGTCAAGTAAAAAAATTGACTGTGTATTTTGTGGGCGAAACGCGGCAGCCAGTTGCGCACGGCGGTGTCCCCACAAACAGCCGTGGATTGAGTGACCAAATTATTATTGTGGTTTGTTTTTTTTGAAGGGATTATTACCCCCGGAAAAGCGATCTGCCAATCGACCAACAAACAGGCTCCTCGCCTACTGCTAGGCAAACAGAGGCTGATGGGTTTCTCCACCGCATCAACACCTAGCGTTGTCGACGTGCTTTCCGCGAGGGCTCGACACTCCAGAGACCCGCTCGTTTATTCATACTGTACTAACGGCAAAGAAAGAATTGCTCGCAGCTCTCGGATTAGGAGATGCAAAGCCTCCAGCGTGTTCCCAAGATTATCTCTGGAAGGCAGGTGGAGGAAGAGAAGAGAGAAAGTCTCTCGACTGGAGAATCGTTCTGTATCGGTAACTAATAGAGCTTTAGTAGCTATTCACCCCTGCAGTCAGGGGATTGATTAGAATTAATCGTGTTAAGGGCACTATGTAAATGCAATTTGTTGTTGTTGCTGTTGGTTTATTTTTAATGCGGGTTGAACGAGACCACAGATGAATTGGCCCAGAAATACACAGTCACTACACTTCACTGTGAAATCCTTGGGGAGCGCTTTGAGCCGTCTCAATGGCGTGATAAGCTGTCACAACGAGTGCAAAGCCACAATTTATCTTTTCTCTCATTCTTTCGTTCTCACTCCATCTCTCTTTCTCTCTTTCTTTCTTTCTTTCTTTCTTTCTTTCTTTCTTTCTTTCTTTCTTTCTTTCTTTCTTTCTTTCTTTCTTTCTTTCTTTCTTTCTTTCTTTCTTTCTTTCTTTCTTTCTTTCTTGCTTTCTTTCTTTCTTTCTTTCTTTCTTTTTCTCTCTAAGTCTCTCTCTCTCTCTCTCTCTCCATTACTCTCTACCTTTCTCTCTGAACACAGAATACCCTGTAAAGTGAATCGACTGTATGTTTTGCGGCTGTTGGTGCGACATTGCTGTGCGCAAATTAACCTCCGCACTTGCCCACAAATCCAGTCACTCCACTGCACGGAACATCCCGTGAAGCGCTTTGGGATGTTCTCTTGGTGTGAAAGGCGCTGTGCCAAATGCGAGGATTATTATTATTAAAAATAATGCGTTGTTATTATTATAAATCCATTCTTTGTTTACACCTCTCAGTGCCTCACATTCATACCCATTTGTGAGGCCTGCCCCGCCTGCAATCTGGCTAGCCTGCTGAAGGAGTTTAAACCTTCATCTGGTTTGTATTTCGTGCCCAAACCGATGATCTAAAGTCTCGTCGCCTGAGACGGTGAGCGAGGCCTGATTGCTCAGGTCAGGGCTGGTTGCACCCAGGACTCTATACTGAACTGAACAATGAGCTGCTCTGTGCAATGATTAGCCAAACTTCTCAGCAAACTCCTGCATTGTGAGCCGCTCGAATCTCTGCCTTCAAGCAAAGAGAAAGGATTTCAGTTCTTTTTCACATCCAATGCCCTTTCCCTGCTGGCACTGATCATCAGCCCACTGATAGCCTTTCAAACGCCGTGACAAAGGGGCTAAAAAGGAACGGCCTGTACGTGCAGTTTCTTTACAAAACCCTTCTCTCTCTCTCGCGCTCTCTCTGGCAATTCCCTTTGACTGATCTCCAACCAGGCAGCCACAGTAAAGCAGGGAAACAACTTGTGCTTGGGGGTGCTAGCTGCCCAGCTATGTGTGTGCATATGTGTGTGGGTGTTGGCACGCGTGTGTGGATACGTGCATGTTTGTGTGCGTGGGTGTGCAGGTGTGGGTGTGTGCACGTGTGTGTGGATACATGTGGGTGTGGATGTGTGTGTGTGTGTGTGTCATGTGCGTGCGTGCTGTTGTGGATTTACGTCTGCATGAGTGTGGGTGTGGATGTGTGTGGGCATGTATATTTTGTGGGTGAAACGGGACACCCATTGCGCACAGCAGTGTCTGAAACACCCCCCCACACATATACACACACACACACACACACACACACTAGCTTTCACAGAGAGGCCTAATGCAGTTTTAAAGGTTCCAATGCTTCAAACGAGCCAGTTAGCTCCGCAAATGTCAAGCGACCTCTCTTCAAAGCATTGCCGCTCTGAAAGGCCAGGTGCAGATTTCAATACCTTTCGCACTAGGGATTTCTCATTCCCTCGGGTTTGGATTTATTTTTCAGTCGGTGAGAGTGCAAGATTTGCGCTAAGAATATAGATCAATTATTAAGTGCGATTATTCAGTGCGTCAGCCTGGCTCAGTGGTAGCCCTCGCGAATGCGTCAGAAAGTTGTGGGTTCAAGCCCCGTGTCGGAACTTAGTAATCACTTAAATCTAAGCTTAAGCTTCAGTGCAGTGCTGGGGGGGGGTGGTGGGGTGTTGCATTGTCGGAGTTGCCGTTTGGAGGAGATGTGGAGGAAATGTTAAACAGAGCTCCCGGCTGCCTATTTAGGTGTTTCCTCTGTCTTATTACAATAGGGACTTTGGTCTCCAATTGCTGTGAATCATGGCTGTTTGTGGGATAAAATGGTCTCAGGGCTAAGACCGTGAGAATTGCAGCCCTTTGTTCGAGCTAATGCAATGGAACATGATTACTGCCCCCATCGTCTCCCCACCCATCCATCCACCACCCCCCTTGCACAAATGATCAAGAATAATTGCGCTCTTAAGAATGCCATTGACGTTGGCTCAAAGATCAAAGAGATTCCTTGTTGACAAAGGTACCGACTAGACGAACAAAACCGCCACGAGCAACTGACACAAGCTTTGTGGAATGGGAGCGGCTAAGCTTTGAAGTCAGCTCACAATTTCTTTCTCACAAAGTCTCTCTCCAGCTGACAGTAAGGTCTCAACTTAGTTGGGTTGATAGGTTTCTTGGGTTGTTGCAAGTTCGATCCTCCAGTTGGGAACTTTGAGCGTTACGGTACTGGAGGCGGGCAGGGGCGTGGGGTGGGGGGAGATTGCTGCATTTGTCAGAGGTGTCCAAGGGCCTCGGATGAGATAAGATTGCCTATTGACTTGGTGAGTGTCTGTGAGATGATGCTGTGCGCAAATTAGATGGCCCCGTCACCTACAAAATGCACAGTCTTAGGAAATCGTGTGAAGCTCTTTGCGACCTCTCAAATGATATGTTGAGATGCTATATCAAATACAAGGATTATTATTATTATAATAATTCTTGACGATAAAAATAATCCTTGCATTTGATATAAGACGTGATGAGGCCCTATATCAAATGCAAGGATTATTATACGATTATTAATATTGCTGTCCGTTTTTTCCTGCATCAAACGCTACTGAGTTCGGCTACAAATACAGTCACTTCACTTCGCAATAAATCCTATGCAGCATGTTTGAGGTGTCCTCCTGACGTGAAAGGCGCTATACCAAATGCAAGAATTATTTTGATGCTATACAGGAGTAACTGAGACTGAACTCCCTCACTCGTTCATTTACTCACTCACTCCCTCCTTTACTCACTTTCGCTCCCTCACTCGCTCAATAAATAAACCAATACATAATAATAATAATTTGTTCACTCAATGCACGACTGTTTGTGGGACACTGCTGTGCGCAATTGGCTGCCGTGTTTCAGCCACAAAATGCAAAGTCACTCCACTTTACAGTATATACTGTGAAGCGCTTTGAGACGTCGCTACAATGTGATAAGGCGTTATATCGAATGCAAGGATTATTATTATTATTAATATTATTATAACAATTGAAAACAGTCTCAGGGCAAATTTGCCCGAGTTACAAGAAGGGCCGTGTCGAATTCCTGTGGGATGGAATTCAATACAGATGTTTATCACAGTCATGTACTGTTTCCAGATGCTCGTTTCTTTCGCCACATCTCAGCCAGGGAGTTTATGAGCATTGGCTTCACTGGAGGTACAAAGCAGTAAAAATGTCAAACCCAACTGATCCCCTCGACTGATGCTGAACTCTGTTAGTGAGGTTCCCAAGCCTTGGCTTTTGTCAACCTGCGCCTAATACTCTCCGGAATTAGGTAAGCAGGATGCATCGAGAGCGAGCGAGCGAGCGAGAGAGAGAGAGAGAGAGAGAGAGAGAGTGCGCATTCCATTCCAACAAACTATCTCCTGGATTTCCATGTGTAGGTGGGATACATAGAAATTTCAGCTCGGTTTGGATACTCTCAAGTAATGATGATGGGTTTTGCATGTGTCAGACATTCGGCTGATCAAAAAAAAGCGAGTTTCAGTGAATAAGAAAGGGCTTACATTTTTTTGTGCCTAATCACATCCAAACATCTCAAAGTGCTTTACAGTAATTACTGTGAGCCTGGTCACCCTGCCTTCTACTCCCCTCATCACCATCCAAGTGTATCCTCTGGCTCACATGAATTTGCTGCTGGGTTCATTGCCATTTACAGAGTGTTGCTGGCACAGATTTGCTTCCAAAAGATTCATTTCACTTGTAACTTGTAATTGATTATTCTCCGAAAAGCACTTTGGGATGTCTATTGAGCTGCTGTACCACACCCCCAGCATCGCCCACCTCTGGAATTCCGTCTGTCTATTCCTCCCTCCCGCCCTCTCTCTATCTGCGTTTAAATCCGGCCCTTATTAAACCTACCTCTTCAACTGCACCTATGGTCAGCTTCCGCATGTTCACTCGTCATCCGACCTCATCATTACAAAGCACTCCGAGACATTGTCCTCCGTGAAGGGCACTATAAACAACCCAAGATGTGATTAATGTTTAATGTAATTATTATGATTATTCATAATATTATTGTAAGGGTAGCGTGTAGTTGTTGCTCTGGCAATGCTACTCCAGGGTTGATAGATATTTGTTAGGGTATCAAGGGATATGGGGCAAGGGCGGATAATTGGAGTTGAGGTACAGATCAGCCATGATCTTATAGAATGGCGGCACAGGCTCGAGGGGCTGAATGGCCTACTCCTGTCCCTATGTTTCTACGGTAACTTCTGGACGGGCCCTTTATTCATGTTTTTTTTTAATAAGCATAGTGACTGTATTTGTATTTGCCCACAAAACACACAGTCAATCCATTTTACAATACATCCTGTGAATCCTGAAGCACTTTGAGATGTCTCAACAACATGAAAAGTCACTAGATCAACAACAACAACAACAGCAAGATTACATTTGTATAGCGCCTTTCACGTCGGGAGGACATCCCAAGGCCCTGGAATTATGAGATCAAATTAGATCAAACGCGGGTTTTTATTATTATAGTGAAACGAGACAGCTTTATTTTTGCACCTGGCAAAAACCCGGAAATAGAGCCACGGGGTGAATGTGAGACGGATATTTTTTCTGGAGGGGCGTTAGGGGGTGGGAAGGAAGGAGGTGGGAAATCAGGTCAGGGAAACAGGGTGAGTGAATCGATCACAGATAGGAAAGAGTGAATTTTAGTCCAAATACAGATTTCTGTCTGGTACTGCATTTAGCTTGGCACGCACACGCACACCACATACAGACACCACACATGCACACACACCACATACCACACATACACACACACATACACACACACACACACACACGCGACACACACACACACCACACATACACACACCACACACCACACACACCACACACACACACGCGCCACGCGCACACCACACACGCATCACACAAACACAGATGCAGAGGGGAGTATCACTCAATCTTGAGCCTGGTGCAGGTGGGAAGGAGATATGGCCAAAGTTGGCAAAGTGTTGGCCAATTGATAACTTGCCAGACCTTTCATGCTTACCCATTTAGACGTTTTATTTAGCTTCCAAGGCTGCAACAAAGGGCTGGATTGTTCTGCTTTGATAACTATTAATTTCGTTCCTTTCGGCTATCGTTTATAAAGGCTCCAGTCACTCATTTACAATGTCATCCTCAAGAAATAACAATAATACAGTACTCGCATTTGATATAGTGCTTGCAATGTCAAAACGTCTCAAAGAGCTATTTCATTCCCCTGTGTAAACTGACTGTGCGTTTGCAGCTAATTGGTGTAGGAATGGTGGAGCGCTCTATAATAATAATAATAATAATCCTCACATTTGCTATAGTGCCTTATCACGTCATTGAGTCATCTCAAAGCGCTTCACAGGATATATTATATCCAGAGCAATGTGGGCTTTTTTATTCAAATTTGGGATGTGCCAATGGATGTCAATGATCTTTAAATGTAGCACTATTGCCACTGAGTCAGAAGGTTGGGGGATGAAGTCCCCACATTGGCACTTTGAACTCATCTAGTCCTGGCTGACATGGCAATGCAGTGCTGGGGTTGTGTTCTATTGTTGGAGTTGCCGTCATTTGGCTGAAAGACCAAATCGACTAGAACAGGTTTACCAAGAAAGGGTGTACAGGGCCAGGGCGCTGGGACTAAGTTAAGAAGATGCTATGACTCGTGGAGATCCATAGCGTAGCGATTAGAGCGTTCTCCTCGCAAGCGAGAGGACCTGTGTTCGATTCCCGGACAGGGCGAAACCTTAGGCAAGTTTTCCTACTCCACACGCCTCTGTTTGCCTAGCGAGTAAATCAGAACCCAGTTGTTAGTCGATTGATAGATCGCTTTCCGGGGGTATTAATCCCTCCCCCCCCAAAACAACTCGGTCACTCAATCCACGACTGATTGTGGGACATTGATGTGCGCAATTGGCTGCTGCATTTCGCCCATAAAATACAATAAGTGCAAAGATTATTAATATTATGACGGGAAAACAGAAGGACGGATATTCCAGAGGAAAGAGATAATAATAATAATTCTTGGATTTGATATAGAGCCTCATCACGTCTTTGAGACGTCTCAAAAGCGCTTCACAGAATATATTTGCGTCCCACAAACAGTTCAATTGTAAAGTGAACTGACTGTATATTTTTGTGGGCGAAACGCGGCAGCCGATTGCACACAGCAGCGTCCCACAAACAGTGAAGGATTCAGCGACTAAATTATTATTTTTTTTAAACCTTATCGTTTCGAAGGGGTTATTACCCCCAGAGAAGCGATCCGCCAATCGGCTGACAACCGGGTCCCTACTGAAGGCTCTTCTTCGTGCGAACCTCGCCTGCAAAGAGGCACGGCTCGCTAGCCAAGCTGTGCTGTGCTGTGATCACAAGGGGATCTGTGAAGAAAATCGATGTAGAAGCGTGTTCTTGGAGCTCGCAATCACACTGTGCGAGTGTAAGGCAATACAGCAGGTTGAAGATCTCTCTTCCTGTTTCCATTACCACCGGGGAATGAACGAGCCGGATTGCGAATTGCATGTGTGACTTGACACACCACACCGCAAATTACTTTCGCTCTCGCTGTGTGAATGCTTGTTCCCCGACTCCCCAGACAATAGGTCCCAACGGGATCCTCTGCTGCTCAGTCTCCATCATCATCACACAAGTAGGAAGGGAGAGGGTTTTGTAAGGTGTTGTTTTGCTGCCTTTAACTACAATGCTCTCTCCATGGGTAGCTGGCAGGAAGCGATGGGTTCAGAAACATTACAATGGTGGTTAGAGCGCCCGCCTCGCAAGCGAAACGTTGGGCAAGTTTGCTTACTCCACACGTCTCTGTTTACCAAGCAGTAAGTAGGAATCCACTTGTTAGTCGATTGGCGGATCGCTTTTCCAGGGGGTAATAATTCTTTCAAAGGAAAAAAAATAATAAATTGTTCACTCAATCCACAACTGTTTGTGGGACACTGTTGGGCGCAATTGGCTGCCGCGTTTTGCCCACAAAAACATACAGTCATTTCACTGTACAGTATATCCTGTGAAGCTCTTTGAGATGTCTCGAAGACGTGATAAGGGGCTGTATCAAATGCAAGGATTATTATCATTTATTGTTATTATAAAGGAGAGGGTTTCGTAAGGTATTTTTTCTGCCTTTTCTACAATGCCCGCTCCACAAGTAGCTGGTAGGAACCAATGGGCTCAGCAACATTATAATACTAATTATACTGGGTGTCCACAAAGTCCCATTACCCCCGAGTGTGTGTGTTTTTCTACAGTGCACCCACCAACAACTGAAACATATGGAAGAATGATGATGATTGTATTTAAAAGTACTTCATTGTGTTCAGTACAAATGTTTAACTGCGCTTAGACTTCCAGAGGATGAGTGTGTGAGTGCGTGAGTGTGATCCGTCCAATTATTATGATTATTTTACCAGATCTATTTCCAAAGTAATCCGATCCCTGCGGAACCTTTGAAGGTGTCTGATATGACATTAAGAACAAACTATGAAGTGTAGCAGGAATCAGGTGTGAATCCCTTGGTTAAATAATGAACAGCATTCATTATATATATTATGATATTAATAATAATAAAATAATAATAATAATATTTGCATTTGATACGGTGGCTTTCATCGTGGGCAGACGTCTCAAAGTGCTTCACAGGAATTACACTATTATTAATAATAATAATAATCATTTTGAGATTTAATTTGCCCACAGGATACACAGTCAATCCACTTTACAGTATATTCTGTGAAGGGCGTTGAGACGTCTCAACCATGTGATACGGCACTATGTCAAATGCAAGGATTATTATTATTGTTATCATTAACATAGCGCCTTTCACGTGAAGAGGACGCTTCACAAGATTTACCGTGAAGTGTAGTGACTGTGTGCATTTGTGTGTCGGCGACCAGTTTGCACAAAGCAACGTCTCTCAAACAGCCCCTGAAGGGAGTGACCAGTTTTACCTGGAGGGGGAGATTGTTGGTCAGGATATTGCTCTACCCCGCCACTCACTACCGAGTCGGGATGACCCATATCTGGCAGAAAATAATAATACGCATTAGAATAATAACCCTCACATTTGATATAACGCCTTATCACGTCTTCAAGACGTCTCAAAGCGCTTCACAGGATATACTGTAAAGGGAATTGACTGTATATTTTGTGGCTGAAACGCGGAGGCAATTGCACACAGCAGCGTCCCCAGCGGTGCTGGAGAATTGTGCACAATCGTTACGCAAGCCGGGAATGGCCAGGCGGAGCACAAACCATCCGACTGCTCAGCGCACGTGCTCTGGAGATGGAAGGGTTGAGTTAAACGACTGTTACAATGCCACGTGCTGCTCGGCAGAATAGCTGTGGCGACAAAGAGGGCAGAACGGAGAAGAGAAGTGGGGAAAACCCGCGGCAGAATCGATCCACTATCCACAGAGCTGCTTCCAACATGGCCTGCACCGCGGAGTACCAGGGAAACAGCGGCACAGAGCGTACAGTGCGTACAGCAGCCTGCTCCGCCTGACCCGTCCTAGCCGCCCCACCATTGTTGGACCATTCCACACCGTTTCACACCCACCCCGCTCTCAGGAACTTCACTCCCATCTTGCTGCTTCCTACTCCCCCACCCTCTGCCTCCGCTCGGCTGGCTTCGGCCTCCGTCGCGCCCTCCGCTCCACCATCGGCGGCCGTGCCTTCAGCCAATACGCCCCGAAACTCTGGAACTCTCTCCGTCAATCCATCCTCTTGTCCCCTCCCAACCCCACCTGCAAATCCCGTCTAAAGACCTTTCGCTTTGATGGTGCTTACGGTCACCTCCCTCTCCCTCTCCCTCTGGCTTAGGGGTCAGACTCCGCCACTGTCGAGCACTCCAGGACGCTACACCGAGTGCAGGACACTAGATAAATGCAAGTTGTTGTTGTTGTACAAATACACGGACAGGACTTTGGTTCGACATCTCGCCTGATCCAAAGATCGTACCAAACACCTCGATGCCCTTAAAGAGTCAGGCGCCAGAGCAATTACATCTCAGAGTGTAATTTAATATTCTCGCTTAGCGATAAATGGAAATGGAATTAAAATCCCGAAACGGCAGATGGAGCAAAACTCATTTCGACGCACGTGGAGGGAGGCCTCATTATTCCTGAGCTGGGCAATGTATTGAGAGGTGTGTGGTGGTGGGGAGGGGGGGGGGGGGGTTGGTGGCTGCAGGAACCAGAAGCCAAGCCAGCACAAAAGGCAACGTGGTTGTAAGACAGTGTGATCCAAGCGGAAAGATGAAAGGGAACAGCTGGGAGGCTGGCTTAACCTGCTAAATGATTTAAAATTGCATGCCTAAATCTTCATATGTTAATATGTTGGACAGGCAAATAATCAATCTTGTTGTTATCCCTTCTCCTCTCTCTTCCCCCATCCCCATCCCCCTCCCTTTCCCTCCCACCCCACCCCCCGGTCCCCCCACTGGTGGGTTTCATAATTTGCTGAATTTAATCTCACACACACTCGCACGCACATTCTATCAGTAATGACTGCTAAATTAATAACGTCTAAAAAGCCCGCTGTAAGATCCTATTTTTAAACGCCGCACGTTTCAATTATTCAAAACGAAAGGGAAACGACGTAGAGAGGAGGGAGATAGACTGGGAGGTAGGGGGGAGAGGGACCACAGAGCGAGAGCGAAGGGAGAGATAGGAACATTAAAAGGAGGAAGAACGCGAGAGATAGGAAAGAGATAGATGGGGGAAGAGGAATGGGGTGGGGGTGGGGGAGAGGAAGGTGGAAAGGGATGGAAAGAGATTTCAATCGGTGAGCAAAATAAATAATAGTAATAATCCTTACATTCGATATAGAGCCTCATCAGGTCGTTGAGGCGTCTCAAAGCGCTTCACTGTGCACACTGTAAAGTGGAGTGACTGTGTATCTTGTGGGAGAAACGCATCGGCAATTGTTTTTGCAAAAAAAAAAGGAACAAAAAAAAAGAAAATCATTGAATTCAAGCTTTAAGAATTGGCGTTCTTAAAAGATTTTGCAGAGAAACACAGATTCAAAGTCGCGGTTGTATTTAAGAATTTACCAAATTCTGGATCTTTTTGAGCGTAAATGAGATCAATCAATCCACGACTGTTTGTGGGACGCTGCTGTGCGCAATTCGCTGCCACATTTTGCCCACAAAATATGCAGTCACTATATTTTACTGTGAAGCACTTTGAGACATCACGAAGACATGGTAAGGCGCTAAATCAAATGCAAGGGTTATTATTATTACTATTATTATTATTACTATTATTACACATCTCCAGAAGGTCTCCTCGGAGACAAGACTCTTTTGAAAGGCTGAAGAGTCATTGCTTATCTTGTGGCTCCTCATCACTAAGGCCAGATTGTCAGCATCTCCCCAAAGGGCAGATGGTAGATGCGGTGTAATCTCTGCCTGCACAGACAGCGATTAGCCGTTGTAAGCACATCATTTAGGATGTGGCAGCCGTGCAAATATCGCTTGTGAAACCATCCTCAACTACGCTGCAACCTCTGATTTCTAAGAACCAATGGCACATTGTATCTTGGCTCACTGGAGGGTAAATAAATAAATCTATTCATCTATCTAAACGCTGCAATACAGCAACAACAATAATAATCATCCTTGCATTTGATGTAGCGCCTTATTACATAAGTCGAGACGTCTCAAAGTGCTTCACAGGATACACTGTAAAGTGAATTAACCGTAAGTTTTGTGGGCGAAACAGGGCAGCCAATTGCGCACAGCAGCGTCCCCACAAACAGCCGTGGGTTGAGTGAGCGAAATCTGATTTGGTATGCAACAACAACAAAAAAGTAGAAAGGCAAATGTTTTATTAAATTCTAACAACTCCCGACAACGTGTTATTGCTTTACGCTTCGGGTCATTAAATAAGGAGCGTGTCCTGAAGTGGTTTCCCTTTTCTGTTTGATCTTCGCAAAAGGAGCATTAGAAAGAGGTCAATTTGACGGCTGATGTGTAACCAGATATTGCCCCCGTTCCCCACCCCCACCCCAGCCCAGCATTGCACTGGTGCGCTGGTGTGTCAGCTGTGAGTTCAGCATCCCAGCAATGGGACATGGGGACTTGAACCCACAACCTTCTCACCCGGAGGCGAGAGTGCTACTGGCTCAGCCAGGCTGACACCAGATGGCATCGGATGCATCTGCAAAACCCCAGAGTGTGTGCCAAGCCCATCTGTTGTTGACAGTCGTCATTTACAAGGGAACGTGGTGCGAATCAGTGAGACAACAGGTGCCAGTCTCACTTGTGTGGTGGTAGGACAGTGCGAAGGAGTTTGCTCATGGCTCATTAGGGTAAGTCGAGTCAAATCGCGATGGGAGTAAAAGCAGGGGTGAGGGAGGCAGTCAGAGACCATCACAGCGAAGCCTTCAGATGATGAATTCTCAACCACTCAGCTATTCTGCCACATTACAACCCAATAAATCAAATGCTCAACAGTTCTGAAGCTGTCTTCTGCACTCTCAGAAACCAGGCGACTACGAACGTTCAATCAGTAACCACGCTAAGCAGCTCGGATTAGCCCCAAAAATTGACTGAACTCCCTACCCCCCAGCGCTTTGACTTGTGCCTGTACCTTGGTTCACTGACCGACCTGCTAGCCCGTAAAATACAGTCAATCTACTGTACAGTATAAAGTGAGAAGCTCGTCGAGACATCTTCCTGAGGCCAAAGGCACTGTATCAAATGTAAGGATCATTACTATTATTGTCAATTATTTAGACACGGAGTTGACTGCCGCGTTTTGCCCACAAAATATACAGTCAATTCACATTACAGTGTATCCTGTGAAGCGTCTTGAGACGTGTTGACGACGTGATAAGACGCTAAATCAAACGCAAGGATTATTATTGTTATTGTAAGGTTAATACTGTCTATGTTTCGCAGGGAGCAATTTGGTGCCGTACAAAAGAATAAGACAGGGCGATTGATTGCTGCCTATTTTAAAAGACAAAATGAGAAATAAAAAGGATACTGCGCTGGACGGTGGCATTTGTTTTAGTCTCCATCTTATCTCAGAGATGACTGAATCTTTCCTCATTCCGTAAAGGCTGCTCCTGGGGTCATCTATCATTGCACAGTAGTTATCACCAGCCCAGCAGTGCGCTGGCAGAGAGCTGAGTGAAAGAATAGACTGGAGCTTGGAAAGCGTGTCCGCAGGAGGTAGCGTGGGGGAGTTATTGAGAAAGCAGATCAGACCAAAGACTGTTTCTTTTATAGTAATAATAATTCTTGCCTTCGACATAGCGCCTTATCACGTCGTCGAGATGTCCTCAAAGTGCTTCACAGAATATACTGCAAAGTGTAGTGACTACATATTTTGTGGGCGAAACGCGGCAACCAGTTGCGCACGGCAGTGTCCCACAAACAGCCGTGGATTGAGTGACCAAATTATTATTATTATTATTATTATTTTTGAAGCGATTATTACCCCCCGTAAAAGCGATCCGACAATCGACTGACAACCGGCTTTCTGCTTACTGCTAAGAGGTGTGTGGAGTGAGGAAACTTGTCCAACGTTTCGCCCTGCCTGGGAATTGAACCCAAGTCCTCTCGTTCACGAAGCCAGCGCTCTAACCATTGACCTACAGGACTCCACCATTGTAATGTTTCCGAACCCATCGCTTCCTGCCAGTTACTCGTGGAGCGAACACTGTAGACAAGGCACGATGAGAGACTATTTGTATGTATTATAGTATTATGATATCCGATGCTCAAATCTTCACAGCACGGCAAAGCTAGGAACTCGCTGAGGGAAAAGATTAGCAGGATAATGTAGTTAGTCGGCCTGATTGTATCATTGTGAGGGGTTGGGTGAGCAGGGAGCGAGAGGGGAAGGAGAAGGGTGGGGTTCCATTTTTCGACTCCATGGTTTGCATTGCTTTACAGTGCAAATCTGCGTCTAACATTTCGCTCTGCCCACAGTCCCGCAACACTAGCAAAATGGTGCCATTGGTTCTTTACACAGTCGCAGATTAATACTTCGAAACCCCCAAAGAAAACTCTTCGATCGCCTTGGGGAATAATAATGTTTTATAGGTTGCTCAAAATGTCACAACACACGCGGCAGGCACAGACTGCACCAGCGATTCAGCGATGGGCAAATCCGTTACTCCTGGAGTCCTGTCGCTTCGTGGTTAGAGCACCAGCCTCGCAAGCGAGAGGATCTGGGTTTGATTTCCCGGGCAAGGCATTTTTTAAACATATAAAGTGGTCGGGAAAATCCCCAAAAGCCACTCAGAATTCCCCAGCAGTCATTTCAAAATTCCCCACCAATAAATTGCCCTTCCATCATAATAATAATAATCATAATAACAATAAAAGTAATGACGATTTCATCAACAGTCACCAAGTGGTCACCCATGTATGCAGTTTTTCACAGAATTTTAGGCCAATTTTATAAAATGATTTAAGATATTGTACGATTATTACTGATTAGTTTGCTGCTTTCATTTTATTTTAATGATTCAACTATGAATTGAAGCATTGGCTTCATCTGCAGAAATCTGTTTTTAATGTTTCTGGATGTGGGATAAAAATTCCCCTTCGAGCTCACTCCCCCACCAGTGATAATTCCTTAAAAAAAGCCCTGCCCCCAATCACCATTCCCAATGGGGAGAACAGCATATCCTGTCTAAATTGTTACTGGAGTCCTGTAGCTTAGCGGTTAGAGCATTCTCCTCGCAAGCAAGAGGATCTGGGTTTGATTCCCAGGTCGGACGAAACATTGGGCAAGTTTTCTTGTTTACTTAGCAGGAAGTAGGAACCCGCTTGTTAGCCAATTGGCGGATCACTTTCTGGGGAGTAATAATCCCTTCCGAAAAAATAATAATAATAATAATTTGGTCACTGAATCCACGATTGTTTGTGGGACGCTGCCGTGCGCAATTGGCTGCCGAGTTTCGCCCACAAAATACACAGTCAATTCACTTTACATTATTTATTTTAAGGACTACTCTCTGGTCTGCTTTCCAATGTGTGTAGGATTGTTCCTCAAAGCTTTATTTTTTCCTGCTGGCTATTCACTAGTGAGCGAAACAGATAATCGCCCATTTGCTTGAGGCAGCGTTGCTTATGTTACTAACTGCTTCCTGTTCGTGGTAAGCTCCTTGCCAGAGAGACAGCATTGAGCTGTCACATCAAAGGCTCGACGGAAACATACTGGAGGTGAAGCAAAGGTTTATTGGACTTTGCCTTGGTTCCTGAGAGTTAATTAGCTTGTATCCAATTTATATTGAGGTGACTGCTAGCACCAGGGTCACAGGAAGCAACTTCAAGGTTAGGAGAGAGAAAAACATCTGACAAGCTCCGAGGCGAAAGAAAACACATTGATTCACAGAGGAGAGTGGAGGAATGGTAACTCTGCTGCCCTGCCTGGGAGACGGGCTGAGAGGGAAACAAAGCCAGTTCCTCACAGAGAGACCAGCGCGGCTACAAGGCAAGAAGATACATCAGATCAGATCAGATGTTAAGAACATAAGAATTTGCTGGCGAAAGAAAACCAAGGTCCATCCAGTTCGCCTTCCACCATCCTAGCAGTTGCTTGACATGTCATGTCCCAAACTATTTACAACTTATAGGTACTCATTAGGTCAGGGTATCAAAGAATACGGGGCAAGGGCGGGTAATTGGAGTTGAGGTACAGATCAGCCATGATCTTACAGAATGGCGGAACAAACTTGAGGAGCTGAATGGCCTACTCCTGTTTCTATGTTTCTACATTGTATCCGAAGTCCCATCCGCCTGTCCAAGCAGATGTTAAAAGATCGACCTAGTTCGGCATCCGAGCCTATCTTAGCACAGCGCTCTGAGGCATGATATCTGCCCTACGTGAAGGGCTCTGTATAAACTTCCTGGTGTCTAGCCTAAAAATCGCCCGTCAGCTTTTCTCTTCGAATGAACCAACAAAGGTTGACTACAATATACAAACAATAGGGTAATTGACTCGAACATATTTAGGGGGATGTTTGATATACACATGAAGGAGAAGGGACAGAAGGGTATGTGAGGGTGTGAGGAGCAGATCTAAACTAGTTGTGCTGAATGGCCGGTTTACGTGCTGTACAATCTATGCAATCGATGAAAGGAAAGATGCTTGAGTTTTGTGCCCATGTTGTAAAGTACTCCAAGCTGCTATCCTTAGGCAAGTTTCCTTACTCCACACGCCTCTGTTTACTGAGCAATAAGCAGGAACCTGGTTGTTAGTCGATTGGCGGATCGCTTTCCGGGAGTAATAATCCCTTAAAAAAAAGGATACAGGCCAATTGCACACAGCAGTGTCTCACAAACAGTCGTGGATTGAGTGACCAAATTATTATTATTACAGCAATAATAATAATAATCCTTGCATTTGATATAGCGCTTTTCACATCTTCTAGACATCTCAAAGCGCTTCACAGAATAGACTGTAAAATGAGTTGACTGTATATTTGTGGGCGAAAGGCGGCAGCCAATTGCGCACATCAGCGTCCCACAAACAGTTGTGGATTGAAATAATCAATTTAATATTTTTTTGAGGGATTGTTATGAGGCGAGTGGAGTAAAGAAACTTGTCCAGGGTTTCATATGTGAAACAATAGCTGTTCAAATCCACTCCATGACAAAATAAAGCGTTCTCTTTCCCTTGTCTTTTTTTCTACTTATACCAGATAAATGATGCACTTGAATGCTTGTTAACTGCTGTGGCATTTTGCACCCTCTGCTTTGCAAATAGCTATTAAATTGCTTGCAAGCAATGGCTCAGCAACTCAATTAGCCCCGTATCCTGAATTTAAGAATTTCCCACCAAATTGTAGGACTTGCAAGACAAAAACAGGGTTAAGTCTGGGTGGAATTTCAGGCCTGCGGGGGCGGGATGGATGGAAGACGGTAGAGCAAGCGTGGGGAAAACTCACAGAGTGAGTGTATCGATTAATACAGTTCTCACGCAGACACAGAACAAATCGGCTATCGGTAGCAGAACAGTGCACATCAGCCTGGCTGAGTCGTAGCGCTCTCGCCTCTGAATCAGAAGGCTGTGGGTTCAAGCCCCGTGTCGCAAATCGCAAGTTCGTAATCGAGGCTGACACTCCAGTACTTGGCTGCATTGTTGGAGGTGCCATCCTTCAGATGAGGTCTCGTTAAACCGAGTCTCTCCCTCACACCCCCAACCCCACACACACGAGCACACACCCGCGGATAAAATCGCTCATTGGTTTCACGACCGTTTGTGGGACGTTGCTGTGAACAAACTAGCCGGAGTTTCACTGTGAAGTGTAGTGACTGTGTTTTGAAGGTGACCAAATTATTATTAGCGCTATTATTATTATTTTTTTGGAACGGATTATTACCCCCGGGAAAAGCAGGGAGTAATCATCCCCTTAAGCAACAATAATGGGTTTCCACATGCGTCAGACACCCAGCTGACCCGAATAAAATTGAACCCAATCTTTTTGGATTGAAGGCCTTGTAGAACAGCGTAAGGAATTTTCTTCAATCCGTCCTGATTTGGGTTTCGTTTGCCTGCGAGTTCTTACGGAACAAAAGAGACCGGCTTCCTCCGAAATGAAGAAGTTTCCACAAGTAATTAAATTCTGAGCGCAAAGTGGGTTCTGGAGACACAGGCAAAGACCAGGTGGAATTCCGGGTCTGAAAAATGAGCAGCTCGGGGGGGTGGGGGGGGGCGCTTTACACGTGTTTCCCCATGAACAGCTGTGGTAATTTGAAGCAAACTGCGTGTGTGGTCTTAAAACCAGCACAGTAAACAGCCATAAGCACTTTGTTTTTGAAGTGCTCTGGGAGGGCACTGTATAAATGCAAGTTGTTGCTGTAGTTGTTGCTGTTTTTACACACAGTACATTCAAACCCAATACAGCAACATCCAAATGTTTACTTGGATTTATATCCTGATTGGAACTTGTGTGTGTGTAACAAAAAATCAATAAGAAAAACACTGGCTTATCTGGGATTAAGCATGTGCAGTAAATTTTTATTTTACCCCCCCCCCACACACACACCCTCACGCACACCCACCCACACACACAGACACAAATACCTACACACACAGTTTGTCCAACTATCTCACTCCCCATGCCAACACCCCACTCACTGAAGAGAGCAATACAATATTAATTTGCATTTATACAGCGCCTTTTATGTTGGGAGGATGTCCTAAGGCACTTAACCATCCTGATTTGGCACCCGAGCTGGGTGGGTGGGGGGGGGGGGGCTGGATGGGAGAGGAAAGATGTCTGGAAATGCGTTCAAAGTGGTTGGTCTCGAGACTGACCTTGAGCAGGAAGGGAATTAGCTGAACGTTTGAAAGAGAACATGTATTTATTATTATCATAAAGGGTGTCTGTGTGTGTGGTAGGAAGGGAGGGAGGGGAGAATAATTCCTTCAGAGAGCAGGCACGGTGGGCTGAATGGCCTCCTTCTGTGCTGTGTAATTCTATAAGATAAAAGGGATCATAGTTCAGGGGATAGTAGCTTACTGACCAGGATCTCACTGGTTCGAATCCCAGAGAAAGGCGAGGCGTGGTTGAAAAGCCAGGTTTTCAGGTGGGATTTAGAGATAGATGAAGAGGGTTCAAGGTGGAGGGATAAAGACAGCAAATCCAAGAAGTCAGGGGAGTATTGCCTGATGGCAGGGTCACCGATGGTGATATGGAGGAGTTGAGCAGCTCTGTGTTCGCGGGGGAGAAGAGTAGGATACGAGCAGGTCAGAGAGTGTGGCATAAAGGGATTTGTGTGCAACGGGGTTTTGAAGACCAAACTACGGGGTCAATATTGGAGCAATAGTGACAGAAGATCTCCCATTGCATCACGGAAAGCAGCAAGAAAAAAACATTACCAGTAATAATAATCCTTGCCTTTGATATCACGCCTTATCACGTCCTCTAGACATCTCAAAGCGCTTCACAGAATACACGTAACAACCGGGTTCCTACTTACTGTTGGGTAAACAGAGGCGTGTGGCGTAAGGAGACTTGGCCAATGTTTCGCCCTGGCCGGGAATCAAACCCAGGTCCTCTCACTTGCCAGACGAGCGCTCTAACCACTGAGCTACGGGACTCCATGTGATATTTAAGAACCCATTGAGCTCAGTCAGGGTGATAACTTGGTTCGATTCTCAGCATCCAGTCCCATTCCTCTATTTTGCTGATCACAGGTTTAGTGCCTATTGATTGATTTTCTGCAAATGCCCGTGACCCTACACTTCAGTTACACGCAGAAGCAACCGATTTATCGTGCCACTTCCCTTAAAAACATGCTGCTATCAAACCAGCCAGCATCATCAAGCACTTTGAGATGTCCTCCCAACATGAAAGGCACTCTATAAATGTCGGTTGTAGTCCTGTAGGTTAGAGCACTCGCTTTGCAAGCGAGAGACCTGAGTTCAATTCCAGGCAGAGGGCGAAATCTTGGGCAAGTTTCCTTACTCCACACAGAGCCTAATAATAATCCCTCCATAACCAAAAACAATAATAAATTGGTCATTTTCAATCTACGACTGTTTGTGGGACATTGCTGTGCGCAATTGGCTGCTGCGTTCGCCCACAAATATACAGTCACTTCACTTTACAGTGTGTTCTGTGAAGCGCTTTGGGACGTCCTCCCGACGTGAAAAGCGCTATATCAAATGCAAGGATTATTATTATTATTATTTGTGCTGTATGTTGTTACGCCACCGCTATCTTTTTCAAATGTAATTCAAGGATCCACATGCATTTTTGCTCAGTGGCTTTCACACAAAGTGCATGTTTGAAGAGTTCTTCTGGCTTTCACACCAGGTTAAACACTCCGAGATCTCTACACTCCTGAAACAGCTTCACACCTCGCCGTTCACGTTTGCAGCAACAGCAAAAAAAAAGTCTCCAAGTGCTTCACGGAATGAGGTTAGTGTGTAATGAGTTGAATGCTGTCACAGAGTGAAATGAGGCAGCTAATTAGCTCCAGGAACATCCACAAATAGCAATGAGATGAACCAATTATATTATTATTATGAATAATAATCATCCTTGCATTCAATACAGCCCCTATAATGTCAAAACAAATTGCTGTATCTAATTCTGTAGACAAACATGGCAATGTTTTTTTTGTGCAGAGCAATCTACCCGCACAAACAACCACAAAGTGAACAAACTATTTGGTCTGGAGGATCGTTGGCCCAGGACACTGGGAGAAGCTCCCTTCTCTTTTCAAATAAATCTTTAACTTCCACCTGAACAGGCAGAAGAGACCTCAGTTTAACGTCTCCTCCCAGGAACAGCACCTCCAACAGAGCATCACATCCCCAGCCCCGCAACGGAATAGGCAACGTGGGGTCCAAGGTCTTAAACACTCAGACCTTCTGACACAGAGATCACAGTGCTACCAAATGTGCTACTATTATTAAGTGCTCCTTATTATTAAAATCGATAATAATTTGGTCGCTCAATCCACGACTGTCTGTGGGACGCTGCTGTGCACAATTGGCTGCCGCGTTTTGCCCACAAAATATACAGTCCATTTAGTTCACAGGATATTCTGCGATGGGCCTTGAGACGGCTCAATGATGTGATAAGGAGCTATATCAAATGCAGGATTATTATTATATTATTATAACTGAGTCAGGCTGACACAATGGGAAGTCCGTCTGAGCTACATCCCAGGAGTCAGTTGCAATAAATAGTGTGAAGGAAGTTATTGTATATTATATTACTCATTCAGAGAGAGTTTTTTTGTATATGCACACAACATTTATAAAGCGCTTTGACATTTCAAGCTCTTAACCCACTGGTAATTGAAGGTCAGCCTTGCCATCGTTTCACTCACATGACAAATGCTATTGGCATTCGATTCTTCAGAGAATAATATTAACTGCTTTCAGGATGGCTGTAGTGTTTGGTCACAGAACAGTGTTGTGTTTGGTCTAAAGTTTACTGTGGAAAAAATTCACTTCAAATGTGGTTGCCCATACTCTCCTCTACTTATAATTATATCCTTGGGCAAGTTTCCTTACTCCACACACCTCTGTTTACCGAGCAGTAAGTAGGAACCCGCCTGTTAGTCGATTCGCAGATCGCTTTTCTGGGAGTAATAATCCCTTCAAAAAAAAAAATAATTTGGTCACTTAATCCATGACTGTTTGTGGGACGCTACCGTGTGCTAGTGGCTGCTGCGTCTCGCCCACAGAATACACAGTCAATTCACTTTACGGTATAGTCTGTGAAGCCCTTTAGGACGTCTCAAAGACGTGATAAGGAGCTATATCAAATGCAAGGATTGTTATTATTATTATATCCTCAGCTTCAAATATTTACAGTGTTCTCTTTTAGTGGAGATCTTGGCTACAATAAAGTATAAATAGAGCTGCGGTAGAAAAAAAGCCAACCATCTCCTGGGAACCTGTGTGTAACTCAGCATCAAAATATGCTCCCAATTCTGCTGAGCTCAAAGACGAAACTGGAAAGTTTGTTCACAGCAACTTGCATTTATACGGCATTCTTCACTCCGGGTAGCGCTTAATAAATAATAATAATAATGCTTTATTGCAGAAGGACGTCTCAGAGTGCCTCACGGGATTTTACTGTAAAGTGCGGTGACTGTGTATTTTGTAGGCACTCACGGCAGCCAATTTGCACACAGCAACTCCCCACAAACAGCCATGAAGTGAAGAGGAATGAATGTAGTGTAGTCCAGGGGCTTCCATTGGATTGGATTGCATTGTAACATTTTGTATCACATTGTCGTGTATTGTGATAATAATGCATTACATTGCAATGTATGGCAATTTAGTATATTATACTGGAAAAATACAAAATAAAAATAATTTCACTCACAAAATACACAGTCAATCCACTTTACAATATATCCCGGGAAGCCCTTTGAGACGTCTCAACGACATGATAAGGCGTTATATCAAATGCAAGGATTATTAGGACTAATAATTTAAAGTATATTATATTTAGGGTATTATATTGTATTGCAATTTACTGTATTATATTGTAGCTTTGTGTGCTATATTGTATTGTAATTTGGTATATTATACTGAAGTGTACTGCATGGAAATGATGAAGGCAACGAAAGGGTCTAGGTCGACAGAGATCAGGTTCCCCAGTGACTACTGTATTTCTAGAGAACTGACCCGCCAGCGATGGCTGACCTAATGTCTAAGCCTTGGTATCTATTTAGACAAGGCAGCTCAGTTCACTGTCCTCTGGGAGACTCACAACATATCAATGGAGGCCCAAGGTTATCACACAAAGTGCCTTATAAAAAGAGGTCTCTCCTAATCTTACTCTGAATGATATTTCTCATTGTTATTCAAAAGCGAGTTGTGGCTCTAGAAAAGGATTAGGATCCTTTATTCACCCAGATGTATAGATGGTGATTTTTTTTTCAGAACCACAGCACTGTGCCCAATATCTTCCCTTTTTTTTTAAACAGAGAAATAAAAATACAGGAATAACCATCCTAATAATTGGTGATTTGTCATTGGGTGTGATTCAAGTTTAAAAAAAAATTGTCTGGTAGTGGATTTTATACATATAATAATAATAATTCCTTGCGTTTGATATTGCTCCCTGTCATGTCATTGAGACGTCTCAAAGCGCTTCACAGGATACACTGCAAAGTGGGTTTACCGCACATTTTGTGGGCGAAATATGGCAGCCAGTTATATCTAATGCACAGGGTCACCAAAAACTTGAGACACCATTACAATGTCTAATAAGTCTTAAAGACATTATGATTTTTTTTAGATATACGGTAGTTATCACAACATTTTGGTCACCCTGTGTATTATAAAGAAAAGATATTCTTTGATCACAGATAAAGGGTAAGATCGCATTTGAAGTGGGGAAGGAATGACTGGTGATGAAATCATTGTGCATCTGTGTCAAATTTTCAAAGTGCATCCGCGCTACTAAACCACTGCAATAAATTAACATCAAAAGGTCGGAAGCATTTAGAGATACCAGGACAGGATAAGGGACTGGATGTATTGTACACACGCACACATATTTCTGCCGTTATGCAGTAATAACGATTATAATAATAATACTTCCATTCGATCATCGAGGTTGATCATTCTCTTTGTGGCTGCTTTGGGACATGGCTGTGTGCAAATTAGCTGCCATGTTTGCCTACAACACACAGTCACTGCACTTGACAGCAAATCCCATGAAGTACTTTAAGGCGTTTCGATGGCGTGATAAGGCTCTGTATCACCTGAAGAAGCTCCTTCTCTTTTGTATTTCAGGTTATTCAATTATCTCATTATTTTCCCCGAGTTGAGGTTGTTGGACTCTGAGGAAAGTTTTGCCGTTAGCCCTACGGGTCTACTGAACTGCAAGACAATTCTGCCAATTAAAGGTGTGAATTCCTCCCAGGGCTGCATTCGGTGTGTTGCTTGATATAGTGTTAACCTGATGTGACGGTGCAAATACCGCAGAGTACAAAGGTATTGAAATCTTTGGCTGAGGAATGGCTGGGTGTTCAAACACCGAAAGAAAATGGTCAGGCTATAGTTTTAAAGTAAAAGGTGTCTTTGAAGGGCAACCACTTTCTAAGTGCTTGATCTCTTCATGTCCAACACAGTTAATTAACTTCATGACTGTTAGTTAATTAACTCACACCCGGATCTCGGCCAGGAAGGGAATTTAATTGGGGGGAAAAGGGAAGGATGGTCAATAAATACATTAATTTGAGAATCAATGAGGTCTCAATTTGTTGAACGTATGAAATCAATCGATCAATCACCCTTTATACCAACCCGATTGGTTCTGCGTCTACGAGCTTCTTGAGCCGTAGCTTTCTGTGGTGAACTGTTTTCTCGTTGAACTCTGACGTTAAGACGTCAACCTTCTCCCAAAGGGAAGACTCGTTCTCTATCAGGCGGCTCCAAGAAGTGGAGGTGATGAGAGGCGAAAAGCCTTCTCACCTGGACAATTCTGTACCCCGTGAGGAGACTTCAAAAAAGGGGGAAGGGGAGCGAGGGAAAAGTTTGGTGAAGAGTGGGGGGCAAACTTTTTTTAAAAAATCTAGATGACGACCCCCTTTATAACACGCCTCTCTGGAGCATGAGTCAGCTTACAACACGGGTGTCCTGTGGATGTGTGCGGTACACCCATGTGGTCTGGTTGGCTTCCTGCTCACGCACATGTCGGAAGGTGGGACCGACATCAGCGGCGACCCCACCACCTGAAAGTGGGACTGGAGGCCATTTTACTGCAAACGTGTCATGACACAGACCCCAATTAGGGGCCCCAGCGACAACGACAACTTGCATTTACGTTACGACCTTCACGCGGGGATTGTGTTCCCGTGCGCTTCGGATCCTACACACAGCCTAATTACCGGGGAGGGGCGGGGAGTGGGGGTGTCGCACTTTATTTAATACAGGAGAATGCAAGTGGCAACATGATGGGGCTCCAATGGTTACGAACCAATGGTTCAAGACTAAGATTGATAGATTTCTTGTGGATAAAGGGATTAAGGGATATGGGGATAAGGCGGGTAGGTGGATTTAGAGAGGCTAGAGGGGCAGGCTAGAGAGGCGGATGGCCTACTCCTGCTCCTAATTCTTATGTTCTTATGTTCTTATGAACCTTCTGCCCTTACAACGGAGGGAATTGGCATTTTCCCATATTCAGATCGATGGAGTCTCTTAAGCACGGTGAGGAGTTTCCGCGTGTGTCAGACACCCAAAGGAGAAATGTAGATCCTGTTCAGCAGAAGAAATATTCTGATCTTCAGCATGGACTCCCAACAGAAACGTTGTTCGGTGATAAAGCTTCAGGTTCCTCTGAGGGGCTACATCTTGAAAGCATTTACTAACTGCGTGCCGGCTTGAACTGCAAGCCAAGGTCAACGTTAGCTGACGTTGGCTCTTGTTGCTTTGCTGTGAGGTGGTTGGTGGCCACAAGGCAAAGAGGAAGTGGGGAATTTCCTCTGTTTGTAATGAATACTTAAAAGGCAAAGACATCCTGCAATAAACAGTTATAAATAGCGTGTATGTGTACGAGGGACAAACAGGAGGCCGGAGCCAGCCAAGCGGAGGCAGCGGGTGGTGGAGTTGGGTGACGGGGGTGGGAGGGTTGGAGGGGTAAGCAGATGGGATAGGTAGGGAGGTGCGAGGCCGTGAAGGGGTTTGAAACCGAGCGAGAGGATCTAGAAATCGATCCGATCGGTAATTGGGAGCCAGTGGTGACTGGCGAGGACTGGCGTGATTACTGCTTACACATCAAGTGCAACAACAACTTGCATTTATATAGCCCCCTTCCCCACCAGACGGCGTCTCGGAGCGCTTAGTAAAGCAAGAGACAGTATTCATCCCCCTGTCGTTCTCCTTGCTTACTCCCCCACCTCCCCCCGCCAGTACCACCAAGAATCCACAACATCTGATATGAGTAATCTCTGTCCCTCCCCCAAGCCTAAAATCTCAGCCTAGAGGCTGGGGGAGTGAGAACAGTTCTAGTTCAGATTTACGTTTACTTTACTCTTGCACTTTGACACTTATTTACACAAGCAAGAGCCCGAGAGGGGCAATCCTGAACCTGGGGACTGCTGCTGACTAGTGAGTTTAAGAAACAGCTTGATGCTATAATAATAATAATAATTATAATAATCTTTGCATTTGATATGGCAAATGGGACACTGCTGTGCACAATTGGCTGCTGGCCTTTTGCCCGCAAAATGTACAGTCAATTCAATTTGCAGTATATCCTGTGAAGCACTTTGAGACGTCTCAACAATGTGAGATAAAGCGCTGTACTATTATTATTATTGGAGCCTCCAAGTGTCAAGTAGCAGACGTCTCAAAAGCCCTTTGCTGGATCTTACTGTGGAATTTAACGACTGCATTTTGTAGGGTGAAATTTAATTATAAAACGTCACTTTTTTTTTTGCTTCGCAATCCGCACGGATTTTGTTTTGTGCCTCGAAAATTAAACGAAAGGCAAAAACATGTGGACTTCAGAGCTAACTAACCCCTGCAGCCTCTAGAAGTGTAAACTTGCTTCACTAAAAACAGCAGCAAGGGTGTCCATTAACCAAAGAATAAAGCAATCTTTGATCTGTCGCTGGTTTGTGGATGACCTCCCTCTTGTTAAAAATCGACTTTCTGAATTCCTTGCAGTTCCAAACGCACACACACACACACACCAAAATAAAGTGCTTTGCTCTGGCTAGCTTTAATGTGAAGTGACACATCCCCATTTAAGGCAAATGTTACGGGAGTAAGGAAAGCTCCAACCGCTTTCCAGCTCGCTCGCTCCCCCTCTTCAATCAAATCCCCAGCCAAGAAAACGTACAACACGGAGGGTCCACATTGTTTGCTGGAGAACAGGTTTTCCCTGCCCTAAGTACCCCCCCACCCCCCACCCCCCTCGTGCGCCACCTCCCCCCACGCTCATTAAAATCTTTCTGAGTGTACCTCCCTGACTTCCAATCCCTCTTCAAAGTCAACCTCTTTAACCTTGCCCGAGCCAACCCTTCCTTCCTTCCTTTCCTCCCTGCATGGTTATTGCCCATCATCTGAGTCCCGTAGCATAGCGGTTGGAGCGCTCGCCTCGCAAGAGAAAGGACTTGGGTTCGATTCCCGGGTCAGGGCGAAACCTTAGGCAAGTTTTCTTACTCCACGCCCTTCTGTTCACCTAGAGATAAGTAGGAACCCGGTTGTTAGTCGATTGGCGGATCACTTTTCCCTTCCAAAAATAATAATAATAATCATAATTTGGTCACTCAATCCACGACTCTTTGTGGGATGTTGCTGTGCGCAATTGGCTGCCGGAGTTTCATCCACAAAATATACAGTCAATTCACTTTAGAGTATATACTGTGAAGCGCTTTGAGACGTCTCAACGGCGGGATAAGGCGCTAGATCAAACACAAGGATTATTATTCAGAGGGCTGACAGTCTCGCTCAGCTCTCTTCCTGCCTCCTGCCATTTTGGAGTCTTGCTGACAGCAGTTTCTCATGACAGTGGCACAGTTGAACCCTGACCCGTTTCTAAAGCTGCGAGATTGCTCGCGGAGAACCCTGGCAATGAGAAGGAGCATGAGCTCGGTTTGGGGATGTGAAGCTGTTAAGTCTGCAGACACACACACACACACACACACACAGAGCTCACTGAATAAACTTGCTTGTGAGTATGTAAGGAATTGGATACACCACAGCTAGAACAATTCCTATTTGGGAGGAAAAGCATGCATTACGCACTGAAATAATAATAATAATTGCTTCAGAAAGCAACCTCCAGCCACACACCCCAACCCCCCACCCAAAACACTTTTACTTTGAATCGCCTCTCAGTCCATGAGAAGCAAACTCATCCACACAAAGAAAAAAGAGAGAAGGGCTTGTTGGAGTCCTGTAGCTCAGTGGTTAAAGCACTCGCCTCGCAAGCGAGAGGACCTGGGTTCGATTCTCCCGGGCAGGACAAAACATTGGGCAAGTTTCCTTGTTAGTCGATTAGCGGATGGCTTGCCGGGAATAATAATCCCATCACAGCCTAACCCAGCCCATCCTAGCACGGAAATGCACACACAGATTTGAAACCATTAACAGTTATCTGCATGTATTAGCAGGAGGCCCTCGGAGGAGTGTGTATACACTGCACTGGTCTCTATTGCTCTGCAGGAGGCTTGAAGAAAGATGGTCATCAGTAGAAATTATAACAGGCTACTTCCCTCCCCATAAACAACAGGAATGGAGAATAAACAGGAGGGATGCCATAAAACCATGAGTTTTACAAGAGTGGGAGCGATGTTTGGAGTTCATTGTACTCCAAACCAAACCGCAGTGTAAAGGCTAAAACAAATGATACTTGGTCCCAGGATTATTTGAGAGGCTTCTGCAACATCCACAAGACAAAAGTCACGGTAGTTAAACAGTCCCTGAACTCGTGTGATTAATAGGAGATGCCATTTGTGAGACGTTCTCTCCCAGCCTTGTGACTTCTTGTGTTTTAATGTCGGGTAAGAATCAGGAAGGTTGATCTTAAACAGCACAAAGTGGAAATGAAATGCAGCGAAGGTTTGTAGATGATAATCATCATCATCATCATAAATACATAATAATTATGTACATAATAATATTACATGCACAACAATTTTATTAATAATATCATTTTCCAGGGGGTAATAACCCCTTAAAAAAAATATGGTCGCTCACTCCACGACTGTTTGTGTGGACACTGCTACATAAGCTTTATTACTATTATCTTGTGATAAAGGGAAGAGGTGCAGCAAGATTAAATTCTCGGGTACCTTAAAAGAAGAAAAAGAGTATGATTTGGAATGGGGTTTATGCAGCTGAAATGTAACAACTGAATTAAAAGGCACACTGTTCACATACACAGCTCCCAGGCAACTTCATATCCGTGGATTAAAAAAAAACGCCGCAATGGAAAATGACAGTGATTTAATCACATTTGCTGCCAGCGACACAGTGTTACACAAAACTATTGACAGTGGGATGATAGCATCTCGCAAGTACCAGCCGATGCTATTTTGACCCTCAATAAATAAACCAGAAAAGTGCTTAAACTTGAACAGATGAATTTTTCGGGGCTGCTTTCAATTCATTTAATAAGAATAATAATCCTTGCATTGATATAGCGCCTTATCGCGTCTTCGAGACATCTCAGAGCGCTTCCCAGAATATACTGTTACGTAAATTGACTGTGTATTTTGTGGGCGAAACGCAGCAGCCAATTGCACACAGCAGCGTCCCGCAAACAGTCGTGGACTGAATGACTAAATTATTATTTTTTTTTGAAGGAACTATTACCCCCGGAAAAGCGATCCGCCAATCGACTAACAACCGGGTTCCTGCTTACTGCGAGGTAAACAGAGGGGTGTGGAGTAAGGAAATTTGGCCAAAGTTTCGCTCTGCCGGGAATCAAACCCAGATCCTGGGCGCTCTAACCACTAGGCTACAGGACTCATAACATATACATACACACACACACACACACTGAATCATACAGCGGCGGGAATTGTGAATTTTAAGATAAGATAGTTGAGGCTGAGGCAAGAACTTCAAGCCCTGAACGGTATTGACAAAGTAAGGATATTTTCTGAAGGAGAAGGACAAGAGAGGGAGAAATAAAGAGGTGAGGGAAATGAAGGCTGACCACTTTTCGGGTGAACAAAGGCGGGTGTCAAATGTCTATTTCATTCACTAATTGCGCTGGGTGTGGTAATAGATTATCACAAGAGCTTCGGGTGAAGAAAGCACTTCAGGGCATTTGATCTCGCCCTTCTGGAACAACCACCCAAAAAGTTCTTCTAAAAACTGGACTGGGAAACTCTCACTGTGCTGTCAGTCTCGCCTCAAAGCGCTTCACAGGATTTACTGTAAAAGCGTAATGACTGTGTATATTGTAGGCGAAAGTGTACAGCCCTTTTTTAATGCTAGGGTTAGGGCCGCACTTGACTTTAACAAGAACAACTTACATTTATATAGCGCCATTAACACGGGAGTGCTTAGCAGTAGCGGAGTCTGACAACGAGCCGGGGGGAGAGGGAAGGAGGAGGTGACTGTAGGTACGATCAAAAAGGAAGGTCTTTAGGTGGGATTTGAAGATGGGGAGGGAGGGGGCAAGCGAGGAACTCGGTGGCATTGTTCATCTCCTAGGGTGGATGTGATAAAGGACTTAGCACATGTATGTCCAGATATATTGGTCACTCACTTCATGGCTGTTTGTGAGAAATTGGAGTGTGTGCAAACTATATCAAATGCAAGGATTATTATACTATATTACATTGTAAGTCACATCCTATAAGGCAGCTTTATAAAACAATCAGTGTCTGAGTGGTCGAGCATATAAAGCAGCAGCTTTCCTGTGCCGAAGGCGTGGTGTGGTTTTTTTGGCTGCAGATGGTTAGATTCAAAGCCTATCAATGGGTGTGTTGCTTCATTCCAGCCTTTGTGCAGCAAAACCTCTTAACAAATTCCACGATGGGTCGGGCACACAGGAAAGGGCTGATACAGTGAACCACCAGTAATAATAATCCTTGCATTTGATACGGCGCCTTATCATGTTTTCTAGACGTCTCAAAGCGCTTCACAGAATACACTGTAAAGTGAATTGACTGTAATTACGCACAGCAGCATCCCACAAACAGTCGTGGATTGAAGTGACCGATTTTATTCCTGTTTTTTTTTCTTGAGGGATTATTATCAGGCGTGTGGAGTGAGAAAACTTGCCGAAGGTTTCGCCCTGCCGGGAATCGAACCCAGGCCTCTCACTTGCGAGGCAAGTGCTCCAACCACTGAACTACAGGAATCTAACCTCTCTGAGGAATGCGGACTATGGACAGGTAGGAGGATAAGGAGAGGCTCGGTGGTAGATCGATTTCAAGAGAGGATTTGTATGGACTGGGATCGCACTAGAACCAGGTGCCGTTGTAACCGAGATTTGCATTCAGAGGTATGTGCTACACAATACACCACACTTATATACACACTCCCTTTCATGTCAGGGGACATCCCAAAAGTGCTCAACAATTCTGGATGGGCACCAGAGCTGAGGAAGGGGGCTGGGTGGATGGGGCGGTTGTCAACCGGGTGTCTGGCCCATGAGGAAACCCATCGCCATGATTAAGAGTATCCAAACCAAGTGTCAAGTGTCTGATACATCCATCACCATCACTGTAACTTCTCTCCAACTCCCTCTTTCCCTCCACTCAATCAAAGCTCATCTCAAAACATACCTCTGTGATCGCACTTTCAGGCATCGTTCCCCCTCCTCACTCTTCTCAGTTGCCACCCCAGCCTGGCTGCCTCGTTGTCAGTTTCAAGCATTTTGAGACATCCTCCTGACACGAAAGCCGCTGTATAAATGTAAAGTGTATGTATTAAGTGTTTAAGAGCATCCAAACCTGACTGAGAGTTCCTACATGTGAACGCCATCCCACATTTTGTTCCACCCACAAAATACAGTCAATTCACTGTACAGTATATCCTGTGAAGCACTTTGAGACGTCTAGAAGACGTGATAAGGCACTATATCAAATGCAAGGATTATTATTATCTACACATGAAAATTTCCCTTCGGAGTCCTGTAGCTCAGTGGTTAGAGCACTCGCTTTGCAAGTGAGACACCTGGGTTCAATTCCAGGCAGAGGGCGAAACCTTGGGCAAGTTTCCTTACTCCACACAGAGCCTAATAATAATCCCTCCAAAACAAAACAATAATAAATTGGTCATTTTCAATCCATGACTGTTTGTGGGACACTGCTGTGCGCAATTGGCTGCCGCATTTCGCCCACAAATATACGGTCAATTCACTTTACAGTCTATTCTGTGAAGCGCTTTGAGACGTCGAGAAGACGTGAAAAGCGCTTCACAGAATATACTGTAAAGTGAATCGACTGTATGTTTTGGTGGGCGAAACCCAGCAGCCAAATGCGCACAGCGGTGTCCCACAAACAGTGACCAAATTATTATTTTCTTTTAAAAAAATTCGGAGTGATTATTACCCCCAGAAAAGCGATCCGCCAGTCGACCAACAAGTGGGTTCCCACTTACAGCTGGGAAAACAGGCGTGTGGAGCGAGGAAACTTGCCTAAGGTTTCGCCCTGCCCGGGAATCGAACCCGGGTCCTGTCGCTTACGAGGCGAGTGCTCTAACCACGAAGCTGCAGGACTCCACAATGCAAGCTTTGTACTGAAATGTAATATTGCTCGGATTAATCTATGGCCAATGACTGTGCTCACAATTCTCTCCTGAATATCTCTCGCTCTACCTGTTCATTTCAGCATTTGCCTTTGCAACATCTCGTGCAAATCTGTATCCAATTTAAATGTAACAACGCATGCAAAGCAGAATGATCCCGGCAGTGAAAAGCTAATAAGGTATTGATGCTCACAAACAGTCTTTACGGAATCTATTCTGTCTCGCGAGCGAAACCTGGGAAGGGTTTTCATCTGAGAGGTAACTAGTCAAGCGCAACCTGAAAATGGGGAGAGAGGGGGAGAGGCGGAGGGATTGAGGGAGAGAGTTCCACAGCTTCGGGGAGTAGTGGCTGAACGTACGGCCGTCGATGTTGGGGTGGAGGGTCTGGGGGACAAGGAGGAGGTCGGAGCCAGTCGAGCGGAGGCAGCAGGTAGTGGTGTAGGCCGCGGAGTCTTGAATAAGTTGAATTTGGGGAATAGTGGAGCAGGGGAGACCAGCGAGGAGGGCGTTTGAGTAGTCGAGAGAGTACACCTGGAGAGAGACGCTCCCTGCTCTTTAATAATAATAATAATAATAATAATAATAATCCTTGCATTTGATATAGCGCTTTTCACGTCGGGAGGACGTCCCAAAGCGCTTCACAGAACACACTGTAAAGTGAATTGACTGTATATTTGTGGGCGAACGTGGCAGCCAATTGCGCACAGCAATGTCCCACAAACAGTCGTAGATTGAAAATGACCCAATTTTTTTTTATTATTGTTTTTTGGTTTTTTTGGAGGGATTATTATTATCTTGTTGATACTCGTCAACAAGGTGATGTCTCACCACTGTAATCATAGACAGACTGCAGACATGGTTGGGAAGAGAGACTGCAGACATGGATGCAGTGGGCATGGAGAGAAGGAATAACATGACCAAATCCAGTGGCAGCCGGTTTCATAGCCAAGACCAATAATTTATATTTTGAAATAGACTGAGAACAGGAGAACTGTCTGCAATTGTTGTAGGCCTAGAAGCTTTCTTGCTTAAAAGCAGATATTTGAAAAGGTTAATGATGTCCTTTGACATATTTTTATCGGATAGTGAGTGCCATGGGATCTCTAACATCCACCTGAACAGGCAGAGACGGGACCTCAGTTTAACATCTCATCCGAAATTCCTCCAACACAACAGTGCTCCCCCCAGCACTACATCAACCTCGCCTGTGAATTCAAAGTCCTAACACTAGTATTTCAACTCGATGCTGAACTGGTCATCTCACCTGGAGAGGCTGCAGGTTGGCCGAGCACAGGTTGAACAATTGGGTCCAGGTGTAGCGACTGTGTATTTTGAAGGCGAAACTGGCAGCCAAAGTGCCACGAACAGCTGGGGGATCGATCTTAGCTGGGGGATTGTCGGGGCACACGGATGAATTATACGATGCTCGTGCAAAGAGGGATCTGCAGGTGTCCTTAATTATCTCATTAAAGCCCCAGTGAAAGGGATGCATTAATTACATTGTTAATAATCAATTCTGACCCAACGGAAAAAAGCATCCCTTTGTGGGATGAGTAAAGTGCATAATTCAGCGATCTCAGCTTACACACAGAACACTTCCAACACAGCAAAAAACAAACGAAATTCAAATTTCTTTTGTGCAAACCAGTGCCGCTAACTTCTCTCCACCTCCACTGTGACAGGCTATTTTCAGAACTCCTTTTGTTCCTGGCCTCAACCTCACGTGGCAATCGGTCCGACAATTCTGACCTTGCGTCTCTTCGGAAGTGACTGCAGAGAGCACCTGGCACAGTGCAAATTAGGCAAACTATTTTTAATTTAATGCTGGATCCATTCACATTTTCAAGACTGAGGTGGATAGACATGTGTTCGGTCAGGGTATTGAGGGATATGGGGTTGGGGCGGGTAATTAGTCTTGAGGTACAGATTAGCCACGATCTTATAGGATGGTGGAACAAGCTTGAGGGGCTGAATGACCAAAAACGCGGAAGCGACAACTGCAAGAATTCATACGGGAAAATGTATTTGATCATGATATTTTGGAGTTTGCAATGAGCATTCAGAACCCATGTGCTCTACACTGCTGGATCCGAGAATCCATGCACGGCTCCCCCCACCCCCCTATGTCGCCTCTGCAAGGAAGATTCAATCTTTCACAGACAGCGGATTCCTGACAAAGCTAAACTCTTCGATGATCAGGGTCTATGCAATTTCAGCGGATTTTCGCCCTACGATTTGAAACATGGTCAAGCTGTCCACGATGAGACGAGTTATTTATCAGCTGTACCTTGTCAGCGATCTGCAGATGAAATGCATTTAACTTTATTAACAGTGAACCCAACATTAGAAACTCAACAGTTCAGCTTCATTGAATGTGATAATTAAAATGCTCTCGGTATTTTCTGAATCGAATGCTGGAGAAGAGAAGCAATCATTTTGCTGCAGTAAAAATACCGCACAAGTAACTGGTATGTTATTCCCATGTGACATGCTTGCTTTTTGCAGGGTTTTTTTTGAGGGGGGGAAACTAAGTGTCTTGACACATCAGGAAACCCACAAACAGCTATTAGACGAACAAGGAATTCACCTGGAGCCAAGGCAGTGTCAAGGGATCTTCAACTTTCACCTAAACAGGAGTCCTTTAGCTCAGCGGTTAGAGCACTCGCCACGCAAGCGAGAGGACCTGGTTTCGATTCCCAGCAGGGTGAATCGTTGGGCAAGTTTCCTTACTCCACACGCCTTTCTTTATCTAGCAGTAAGTCGTTTGGCGGATCGCTTTTCCGGGGGTAATAATCCCTTCAAAATTAAAAATAAAAATACAAAATTTAGTCAATCAATCCACGACTGTTCGTGGGACACTGCTGTGCGCAATTGGCTGCCATGTTTTGCCCACAAAATATGCAGTCAATTCACTTAACAGTACATTCTTTGAGATGTCTCGAAGGCATGATAAGGCGCTATATCAAATGCAAGGATTATTAGTAGTAGTATTAGACAAACCGACGGAAGTGTAACCCGAAGAACAGCACCTCCAATAATGCAGCCGTGACCCAGAACTGCACTGGAGTATCAGCCTGGATTATGAGTTCAAAGTTCTGACATGGGGGCTTGAGCCCAACGGTCTTTATTGCCCCAAAAAAGACAAGCGTACTACCGACTGCGTCAGGCAATTTATCCTCAGTACGTTCACTATACAGCCCTGGTCTCCTCTCCACAGACATTTCCCCCTCTCCCCCCACCGCCCAGTACAATATTGTAGGTTCGCCTCTGTCTGGGTGTTGCTCCAAAGCAGAGTAGAAGTGACCAGAGGATGAGGAGCCTGCGAAGCTCCTCAGGTGGAGTCCTGTAGCTCAGTGGTTAGAGCACTCGCTTTGCAAGCGAGAGACCCGAGTTCAATTCCAGGCAGAGGGCGAAACCTTGGGCAAGTTTCCTTACTCCACACAGAGCCTAATAATAATCCCTCCAAAACCAAAAACAATAATAAATTGGTCATTTTCAATCTACGACTGTTTGTGGGACATTGCTGTGCGCAATTGGCTGCCGCGTTCGCCCACAAATATATACAGTCAATTCACTTTACAGTGTGTTCTGTGAAGCGCTTTGGGACGTCCTCCCGACGTGAAAAGCGCTATATCAAATGCAAGGATTATTATTATATTATTATTATTATTATTATTATTATTATTAAGCAGTGAGGAAGGCGGCTGATTACATTACATGACATGACATGACCGGACTCACGTACCCTCACCCACCCATTCTCTCTCAGGGTCAACCCCACTCTCTCATCCCTCCTTTGAGTGACAGCTCTCTGCACAGCAGCAATCCCTGGGGAATGGAGGGGGGGGAGGGGTAAGACGGATGATTGACAGCACCGAAACCAACCAGGGCTGGAGGTGGGCGGGGCAAGCAATCAACTCCGCCCCTTTCACGACGGACGGCCCGAACAGCCAACCAGAACAAGGGCTGGGCGTGAATCTCCGCCCCCTTCCAATGACGGCCAGCCAACCAGAACGAGGATGGGGGGCGGGGGGTGTAAGCTCCGCCCCCGTTGGCGATTGACAGCCTGCACAGCCAATCGGGGGGGAGTGGGCGGTGCCAAGCGGTGGGGGGGGGCGGGGCAACGTGGGAGCACAGCTGCTGTGTGTAAAGAAGGCTTGAGAGGGGCTCAGAGAGAGAGAGAGAGAGCAATGGTGGTGAGGAGAGGAGGAGGGGGGAAGACTGCTCTCGTGTGAAGTGTGGCGGTGATGATGAAAGGACCCCGGAGCCTCCATCGTCTTTCTTACCACAAGAGATAGCCATCGCCCCCCCACCCCCCCCACCCCCAACCCCCCACCCACCCACCCACCCCCCACCCACCCAACGCCCCCCCCCCCCACCCGCCCCCCCGCCGCCATCCACCAACACTTTTCCTGCATCTTTTTCTCCCTTGGAATTTTTTTTTTTCCCCCTGGGTTTGTGACATTTTGTCTTGAAAGGCGGAGAGAGAGAGAGAGAGAGGGAGAGGGAGAGAAACCGGATGAAAAGAAAGGAGCCGGTCGCAAAAGAAAAGGTTGCGACGACAAAGACTTGGTCGAAGGAGAGCGAGGAGAGGAGAGGAGAGAAAAGGGGTTTGGGGTGGGGGGGGTGGAAGTGTGGTTGTGTTTTTTTACTAGAAATCTAATTCTCAAAAGGATTTTAACAATAATAATAATCGTTGCATTTTTGCTCAGCAATAAGCAATGGAAACTTTCAATTCCGTGGATAATAATCATCATCATCATCATCATCACCATCACCATCATCGCCCGCGTAGCCCCCCCCGCCCGGAGGAGCACAGCTCGCCCCTGGATTACTTCCACCAGAGACACGGCGAGAAGAACACCTTCAACTCGTGGAATGACTACTTGGGGCTGTCGACGCTGATCAGCAAAGCCCTGGTCAACAGCACCAGCGATGGGGGCAGCGGCAGAGAGGTGGGCAAGAGCGGTTTGCACCACCCTGGTCCGGCGGGGTTAGGGTTGAGATTACACCCAAGAGGGGCGCCTTGCATTGGCCGCTCCTTGGACCTGAGCGATTTGGGGCTTTGCTCCCATCACCATCACGGGGACCTGTTGGGCTCGGACTTGGAGGAGAGGTTCTCTGAGTTGAGTCCCTTCTCGGCGGTGGGCTACAGCGGTGGAGAGCTCGGACCACACTTGGAGGAGCGCGACCACCCAACCTGGAACCGAGTGGACCTGATCATGATGGAGGAGGGCAGGAGCCACCTCCACCACCACCACCACCCAAACCATCTCCTGCTCCCCAACAGCAACAACAACAACAACAACGCAGCGAACGGGGGCCACCAGAGAACAGGCAGAGGCGGCCGAGCCGACCTCCAGATCTGTGTGTTCTGCAGGAACAATAATGAGTCCATCACCCTCTACACCACCCACATCCTCAAGAGCCCAGACGGCCGTGTCTTGTGTCCCATCCTCAGGCGCTACACCTGCCCACTGTGCGGGGCCAACGGCGACAACGCTCACACCATCAAGTACTGCCCACTCTCCAAGCTCCAGCTCCAGCCCGCACCCAAACTGAGGACCAGGAACTGCGTGAGCAAGAGAATCCGCTAGAGAGAGGGGGAGAGATGGAGAGAGTGGGGGGTGGGGGTCAGGGTGGGGGGGGGGGGGAGTTGGGGAAGGGGGTGGGAGAGGAGAGGGGGGGTGTGGTAGGGAGAGTTGGGTGGAGGGTGGGGGGTAGAGAAAAAATAAATTGGAGAGGAAGAAAGAGGGAATGAAAAAGAGGAAGAAAGAGAGAGAGAAAGAAGGAAAGAAGGAAGGAAGGAAAGAAGGAAAGAAAGAATGTGAGAGAGAGAGAAAACGGAATGAGAGAGGGGTGGGGGGTGGGGGAGAGAATGAGAGAGCGAGAAAGAAAAAAGAATGAGAGAGAGAGGAAGAAAAACAGGGAAGGAGAGAGGAAAGAGAAAGAATGAGAGAGAGAAAAAGAAATACAGGAAGGAGAGAGGAGAAAGAAAGAGAGAGAGAGAGAAAAACAGGGAAGGAGAGATGAAAAAGAAGAGAAAGAGAAAACCAGGGAAGGAGAGAGGAAAAAGAAAGAGAAAGAGAACCAGGAAAGGAGAGAGAAAAAAGAAAGAGAGAGAGAAAAAAAACCAGGGAAGGAGAGATGAAAAAGAAGAGAAAGAGATAAACCAGGGAAGGAGAGAGAGAGAGAGAGAGAGAGAGAGAGGAAAATACCAGAGGATAGAAGAATAAGGGGAGGAGGAGAGAGAAAAGAGGAGGAAAACGAATGAGAAAATGAGAGGGAGAGAAAGAGAGAATGAGTGAGAAAATGCGAATGAAAGAGAGAGAGAGAGAGAGAGAGAAAGGGGGAAGAGGAATTAGAGAGACAAAATGCAGCTCAGATTCATGGATAAGACATGTGTGTGTGTGTGTGTGTGTTGTGTGTAAACAACAGGACATGATCCAGACCTTTTTTTTTGAATGAATGACTGTAGGTCCTGATATAAACACTTTTAATAGTGACTGAATGTAACCCTTTTCTCATCCCCCCCCCCCCCACTGTGTCTCTTTTTTTGTTGTTGTTTTTGTTTTGTTTTTGGGGTCTGAATTTGTTTACAAAGAAATCTCCTAACGTTTCTGGTGGAAGGAATTCCACACTGGGAATCTACCTCAAGTTTCTATATAATCTTGGGAGATGTTTAAAAGAGAAGAGGAGAGAGAGAGAGAGGGAGGGAGGGAGGGAGGAAGGGGTGAGTGTGTGGGGGAGAGTGGGGGGGGGGGGGGGGGGGGGGGGGGGGAGAGAGGCATAGTTTATTGGAACTGAATATATTGTTTTGTTCATCGATTTTGATTATTGATTATTATTAATTCAGAGAAAAACAGCGACTTTAAGGACAGTGATATTGTATGAGAATGTATTTTTGATTGTTTGCTTTAAGAGATGATGTAATGGTTTTTGAATTTTTAAGGTAAAATGTATACCATGAAATTGTTAATACTAATAATAATAATAATAATGAGTCATAGGATTTTTTTTTTTTGGGGGGGGGGGGAAATGGGGGAAGAGAATCCCAATAAATTTTCACGTTTTAGCATATTTTATGGTGTGTTTTCCCCCTCTCCAACCCCCTTTATGGTGAATTGTGTTCTCTGCCGGAGCGCCTTTCTGTGGTTAAACAGTGAATTGATTGCAGGCTTCAACGCGGCAGCTGTTGGCAATGGTAACTAACTCCCACGAGGACCATCAAAGAGCCTTATCATTCATTGCTCAAGCCTTTAAGTGACTTTTAAGGGAGTTTGAACGTCGCCGATAAAGGCTGCACTCAAAGGCACTCCCCACGTGGAGTCCTGCAGCGCTCGCCTGGCAAGCGAGGGGACCCGGGTTCGATTCCCGGGCAGAGCGAAACACTGGGCAAATTTCCTTAATCCAGACGCCTGTTTACCGAGCGGTAAGTAGGAACCCGGTTTGTCAGTCGATTGGTGGATCGCTTTTTCAGGGGTAATAATCCCTTCAAAAATCATAACGATAACTTGGTCACTCAATCCACAACTGTGGGACACTGATGCGTGCAATTGGCTGCCCGCAAAACACACCAGTCACTGCACTTTACAGTATATTCTGTGAAGCGCTCTGAGACGTCTCGACGACGTGATAAGGCACTATATCACATGCAAGCATTATTATTATTATCTGATAAATTCGATGGGTTGTACTGTAACCTTGTTTTAAACCTGGACCTAACCTACCAGCTCATTTACATGCGTTAATTGCTTCTACTCCACGCACTTTCCAAAGGCTATTGGTTTTAAAATGGAAACGAGCCATGCAAATCCTTGCGATCAATCAGTCATCAAAAGACAATGCGTTCCTCCAAGTTAGGCTTTAATTTACTGATAAGGTGAGAATTGGGGGAGAATTGTTTGTTCAAGGAAAGCTCCTAGACCCTGATCTTTTTTCCCCCTCCTGGTCTACCATCCCTGTAACATTTTATGCGGTCGGGAAACACAGCCATCGAGAGATCTGCAGACTCCAATGCAAAATATTCTGGTTCCCTCCCACATCTTTTATATCGACCTGTTTTTTTTTGTTTGGGAAAAACATAGACCTGTCTCTTTTGCCTCTCTGGAGTGAAGCACTAAATCTGAACAGAAAACCGCAGCTCAAATAGCACATGACCCTGAATTGGAACAACGCCTTGAGCATTTGTAGGCAATAATAATAATTTTGACCCAATTTTTTTTTGAAGGAATTATTACCCCCAGAAAAGCGATCCGTCAATCGCCTAACAACCGGGTTTCCACTTACCTTTGGGTAAACTGAGGAGTGAGGAACCACTGAGCTGCAGGACTCCATCTGGCTCCTAACATCACAAAAGGGTCACCCGAAGTTATTCTACGAGATTAATCTTCACTGTGAAATAACTGAACTATTACTTAATCTAAGGATTGGGTTCAGTTGAGCTAAGGGTAGCAGTCTTCCCCACCCAACCTCTGGCTCCGTTCAGGAGTACATTGGTCATTTTGAGAACCTTATTCACAGTACAATTGAACTTTAAGTTGACCCATTTCCACTTGACAACTTTTTTTAATATTCTAAAAGTAATTAATCCCCAATCTATGAGTTTTTGTTGCATTTGGTCCTAATGACACTTGCCACAATCAAGCCTGTTAATTGCGCTCCTGTGCTTCCTGTCACTGGGGCGTGAGGAGAGAGATCCACTGGCCAGATCCAGATGAAAGTTTTTGGTCAAGGCACAGATTTGGCGTGTGTTCCTCTCGCTGTGAATGTCATTAATCATCACATCAGCCTCACTCAACGATGCCTTCTGCATGGAAGTTAACTGATACAATAGAGGGGAGTCACCTGTGGGCTTAACGCACAGTAATTCCATTACCTAGAACAAACTTGATTCTGTGTTGAATCATACAACACCGCAACTGGACGCACTCAATGGCAACACATTCCATTATTCACAGTACTGTACGGATTTCTACATCAACAAGTACAACATTTATGGTTGGATGTTGGAAAGTGAACAAAGACAGTTGAAGAGGTAAGCCTTTCGGTGTGATTTGAAGATGGGCAAAGGGAGTGGCGGGGGGGCAAGACAGAGGCAGGGGATCGAGATTCAGAGCACAGTGACTGAATGGTGGAGAAGAGGACAAGGGACATCCAGACCATTCAAATACATATTTCTGCTCCCTCTGCTGGCAGCACAAAAGTTGGGCAAGACAAAGCGGTTTCAACGTAAAGCCATACAAGACTGCATTGAATCCTCAAACCTGCACTTGTTGAGGAGCAGCAACTAGTGACTATCCCCTGGGTGTGGGGGAATAATAAATAGGGCCTCCTTGAGGCTGAGCTGGCTCGAAGAATGATGTGCTAGGTAATAAAAGATTGGAATTGAGATGATCATCTCAAGCAAATAAAAAGTTATTTAAGGGCAAGTTTCCCCCAAAGAATAAACCTTCTCTTCCCCATTCTTTCCGAAAAGGAAACCTGTAAACTTATTTAATGGATCTTAGTTGGATTCAGTAAAGTTCAACGAATTCATTTGAGTTTCAACAACAAATTGCATTTAGATAGCTTTCACGTCGGGAGGATGTCCCAAGGTGCTGGATAGTCGAGGGTTTGCACCCAGTTCCGATGAAAGCACTTCTGCCCACTTGATTTCACCATTATTTTGTCACAGAATACCCACCCAACTCTACCGTCAAACAAAAGCTTTGACAGTTAACCTATATATTCAACAACTTGCATTTATATAGCATCCCAGAGTCTCGCACTGAGCCGGGGGGGGGGGGGGGGGGGGGGAGAAGAGGACTGTAAACACGATCAAAAAGTTTTTTAGCTGGGATTTGAAGTGGGGAGGGAGGGGATAAGGCGGAGGAACTGAAGGAGAGTTTCGGCATAGTGGCTGAAGGCATGGCTACCAATGATGGAGTGGTGAGGGGGGGGTTCCTCAACTTTTAAGATGAGTTTTCAAAAGGGGGGAGGGGTTGAAGCGAGTGGGTGGAGGAGGAAGAGAAACAAATGCAGACTGGTAATTTGTAACTTCTTTTATTTGACATTGTCTTTGCCTGGAACAGTAGCACTGACTGCACTGATCAGTACTGTAGCATGCAACAGTTATTACAACAAAGATAGATTTGGTAAAGAAAACCTTTATTCTAAAGACAGAAAGAAAATTAGGTCCAAGTTAATTTTGATGATCCAAATGAGGAAAGGGGTTGGGGGAGGGAGGAGGGGTAATTAAACCTGACCAAAGATACTCCAAACTGCAAAGGTTTAAATAATGAGTACTGTATGCGACAATTGGTTTAAAAATACTTTCACACAATAATCCACAATGTACATCTGTGGTGGCAATAGACATACTGGCAGTACATGTACCAGAGTCAGATAACAAAAACCTTTATTGGTGACCGTATACAGTGGCGACTTGACCCAATTTCAGCCCACAAGTTAACATTATGCACAATATGCATCCATGTTTACAGCTCTGTCAGATGGTATGTTTATTCCCCTTTCTGAACACAGTTGCCTTCGCTCATTTAATAGAACTAGGAAATTCCGAAAGTTTAAACTAGGCAGCAGTCACACTTTAGATTGTCGAGTGAAATGCTGGCGCCGTGAAGGCAAGACTTTGACATGCAACAGATGTTCGGTTTAGCAGGCTTCTTTCGTTTCAGCTGCATGATCGGCTTGTATTAAATTTGCTGTACTAATATAGAGGTACATGCTTACATTTTAATAAACACATCAACTTTACTGGTTAGTTTCAAAATCTCCAAAGAATTTACCATAAAGTTACTGTAATTCTTAAATTCAGATTCAAAATGAATACAGCTAATTGGTCCAGGTAAACTGGGCTGAAAGACACTTAGCGGCGGACAGTGGTCCAACCGTCTTCGTCAGTTTCGGTGTTGGTATTGGTATTGGTACGACGGGCTGAATCTTTCTCCTTATCAGCTCCCCTGGTGGCTGCTCCCCCTCCTCTCTCTCGGTCGCCCTCATTTGGTGGTGGAGCTCTTCGGGTAATATCTCTTACCCCGTTGTCTTCCCGCTCGTCTTTTCTGTCATCACCCGCACGCCGCCACACGGCTGTAACAGAATGCAATGTGTTACAGTTATGCACAGGGGTTAAAAGTTAGTTTGAGGTACAATACAATGTTACATATAGCGCCTTTCATGTCAGGAGGATGTCCTGATACGCATGACACTGACTGGGCCTCAGAGATGGGGGTGGAGGGTGGGAGCGAGGGCGGCGGGAGCGGGAAAGATGACCGAGGTACATCATCGCAGCAATCACATTTCTACATAATGCCTAGGAGAGATAAAAGGGCTCGATGTCCGGGTGACTTTCATGGCCACTTGACGTTCGTTCACACATTAGGAGCAGATCAGATGCCTGGAGCAGCTGAACATAAGTAAATCTGTTAAACCAGCAGATACGTTACATGCACACACACACAAACACACATCACAAGCTCCACAAAGTTGCATTCTCTAACCATCGTCCCGGTCAGCTTTAAGCGGCGTCATGCGGCGCTCTGGCAGATCCTTGCTATCCCTCAAATCTCTGCGCTCGCTGCGGATCTCTTTCCGATCTCTCTCACCGTCCCATTCATCACGCCGTGGAACAGACTCTCGCCAGCTATTGGTATCTTCGCCCCCACGTCTCCAATGGCTCTCCTCCCTGTCCCTATAGACGGAAAATCTTCAAGGTCAGGCTCGCCAAACACAACACAGCTGGAGGTGCGGACCATTACACATACAAGGTAATTTCAGTGGGTTTTCAAGTTTATGTTCCACTTCCACCATCTAGATTTGACAATGACCTGCTCACAGGAAATGAGTCAAATAACCCCTTAAAAAAATATGAATTAGGCAGGTTTCCTCACTCCACACACCTGTTTACTTAGCAGTAAGTAGGAACCCGGTTGTTAGTCGATTGGCGGATTGCTTTCCACGGGGTAATCACCCCTACAAATAATAATAGTAATTTGGTCACTCAATCCATGGCTATTTGTGGGCAATTGGATGCCGTGTTTCAGCCACAAATATATAATCAATTCACTTTACAGTGTATTCTATGAAATATAATTTTGAGACGTCTCAAATACATGATAATGTGCTATAGCAAATGCAAGGATTATTATTACCAATCACAAGCACTAATGATCATAGATGGACAAAATTAATAAAAATAGTCTGTGCCAATGGAGAGGGAAAACAAAACAATCTCAAAATGATTGAAGCAAAACACATTTGGAACAAAAATACTTCACTCTGGACTGGTCAGACTTGGCCACCAGTTAATATGATGTGAACAATTTTGTGTACTTTAGATTGCTGGTCAACTGACTGGTAGGAACACTGTGAAGCGCAGAAGATCAAGATTGTGTTTTCGGAAAGATGAGTTTCACACCCGGGCATCAACCTTTGGTATGGAGAAAGTTATGCAACAACAATGCTCTATTTGCACTTATAAAAGGACACCGATCTATAAAAAGGTCAACATTTCTGTCTGAATTGGATCCAGGTGTACTTATCATTATCATTAGGATGAGTGGCATTAACACTGTAGTGAAGAAGGCAAACGGATTCTCCGCTCCATCTACAAACCTCAGAGGCATACGGCGTTCCTGATCCACATCGCGATCCCTGTCCCGGTCCTCTGACGACCTTGCATCTCTGGGTGGACCCCAGCTTTCCTCCCGGGCCTTTTCCCTCTCTCTCCATCCACTGCCTGGGAAATTTTAAGAAACAAAAGTCTAAAATGCTGCTCTGGCTGTTCTTTACACGTGAAGTAGTAGCTAAACAGCACCACTGGCCTATAGCAAGTTGCAGATGGAATATGAAATGCAAGGTGATTATTTTCTATGAAACCCCATCTCTGTTAAAACAGCATTATATAACAAAGCTGATTTGTGCACTTGGGAAATTCATCTGCAGGAAACATTAAGACCATTCTGTCTTAAAATAGAAAATTTGCAAAATCTATCTTAGTATAGTAAAAGAAAAGCGGTCACTCAATCCACGACTGCTATGCACATTTGGCTGCCACGTTTCACCAACAAAATATATAGTCAATTCACTTTACAGTATATTCTGTAAAGTGTTTTGGGACGTCTCGAAGATGTGATAAGACGTTATATCCAATGCAAGGATTATTATCATATATAGATACCAAAATATTCGTTTTGAAAGCAAATAAAATCTGAAGGGCAACCAACAACCTGGAGGTCAAATTGACTGCCAGTGCTCTACTGGTGACGCAATCTCTTATAGTTCTGTCCAAACACAATGGTTCTTAGTTTTGACGATGTTAAAATTAAGAGTCAGAAAATATTTCTAAATTCACAACAGTGGATAGGGAAATGCACTTTCTAAACAGTTGACTTATAAAAAAAATCACCTGCAACATTTTAATATATAATATATATTATATATAATAATATATATATATATAAAAAAAGTGAAAGATGTTTTCAATGATGACAGATAACAAAATACCAGGTTTACTCAGTGGTCTCCATGCTGTGGAATCATCTCCACGTCGACGTTCTCGATCATCGTCCCTCCAAGTCGACCCTCTCTCATCATCACTTCTTCTGAATAAAGACTCCCGCTCCTCTTCCCGCCGAGGCCTGTCTTCCAAACGGCGGAACACCGGCCTTTCGTCATCCATGCCACGACTCTCTCCCCGGCGCCACTCTCTGAAGTGCACAAAGGAGAACAGTCACATAGAGAGAAAAAATCTCAGTGAAAATGCTCAGGATCACATTTTTACGAGAGGCTTTAACAACCACATACCCATCGGTTCCACCACGTCTCCACTCAGAATCCCTTTCTATAACACGGTCCTTCCAGCCACTATCTCGATCTGTGTCTCTGTCAGACCAGCGCATTGATGATTCCTGTTCAGAAGCAATGAAGTGGCAGATTCAAATCATTTTGCATCAATTGTGAATGTTAAGATCAATCAACAGAGTCGTAGTTTGGCAACACACACACATTTGCAAACAACTCCTCCGCATTAAAAATGGGAGAATCTTTTCAATGCAGAGATTCTCCAAAGTGGAAAACATACAGACCAAAAGTTTTAAACTGCATCAGTGTAACGTTAAACCAAGCTCCCATCAGTTCGATACCAAAACACATTACTAATTAGGAATCTACTGTCAGCTGATAAAAGTTCCATATGTGAGAGTTTTAAAAGAAAGTTGAACTTGAAGGATTAATGGCAAATTAGCCAATTTGGAATCAAACGTGGTTTCAACATTAGGAAGCATATGCCAATAGTAATATGTGTGAAAAACTCGATTGTGAGATATCTAAAGCACATTAGGCTATACAAATTAGTAATCGAGATGAGTTTCTACTTCTAGCTAGAATGCAGCATGACTGAAGATATTATCTTTGTATAAAGGGACACAAAGGGTATTCAGGGATGTGGAGCAAGAACAGATAACTGGACTTAAAAGTGCAGATCAGCCACGATCTTATAAAATGTCGTGACAGGCTCGAGGGGCTGAACAGCCTACTCCTGTTTCTATAACAATGATTAATATGACTGAAATCCAGGGTCAAACTTTGGGATCTCTCACGCGACAGTCATTTTGAATAACTTCATAACTACAATGGGATAACAGAGCAGTTGAAGGAGTGTACCTTTAACAAAGAGGTGTGCGGACAGCACCGCAAAACAGCTTCTTTATTGCTTAGGTCCCCCGATAATAGCTCCACCCGTCAAGCCCATAAGGTAGCCGCTACCCACCTTTCTGCGAGTCTGGTCGTCAGCAGCTCTCCTCTCTTCCTCTTTGCGACGCTCTCGCTCTTCGATTTCCATCTCTCGCTGGCGCCGTTTCCTCTCAGTTTCTTCCAACTTCCTTAATTTCTCTTGGTATTCGCGCTCTTCTGCCTCTCGCTTCTCACGCTCAACACGATCCTTCTCTTCGCGTTCTACATAAAAAGAAAACTTATTAGAGATGAGAATCCGCTCACGCGGCACATTTCACATACGTGACATTTACTAATCTATTGTGAAAGTCAATCGGTCTCAGCATTCGTACCTTTCCTGATCTTTTCCTCTTTCAGCCGCTCAGCCTCCTCCTCTTGCTGAATATAGTAATCTTTACGTCTCTCCTCTTTACGCCTTTTTTTGCGATCCTCCAGACGCTGAGCCCGTTCCTCACTGAGTTTGTCTTGAAAGTTCTTCAGTTTCTCCTTTAATCCAAAAAAAATTAAGACAGTTTAAGTGAATGGCTGGTACTATGGAAGATAAAGCTACAAATGGAAGCTACATTATGAGATAATACACCTTGAACATAGGAATGAAAGACATCTTAAATGAAAGGTGCTATACAAGTGCAAGCGGTCATCTATTCATTCCTCATAACACATCCCATTAACACTGGAGATAATCCTCAAAGCACTCCTCGACACTGCCTCTGGGGGAACGTAACGGGGATTAGTTATGAAATTGTAGTCCAGCCCTCAGTTTGTTTAGTGTTTGCTGCCTCAGTTTGGTGAATGACGAGTCAACTCCCCCTACTTTTTCAACCTGCTTCTTTGGCAAGTTCTATAAAATACATGTGAGTAAATCTGCCTCCTATTTTAATTTTCACCTAATTACACTTAGAATCAAGTTGCCAGGGCTCAGTCGAGCTGCATTCTCCATCGAGTTATTTTTGTAAGATACGGTCTACCTCTTCGGACACTGAACTCCAATTACCTGCCCAGATCAGTGCTCTCTGTAAATTTAAACCATTTAGTCATTAGGTTCATTTTTTAGATCATGAACGAACTCCCTTTGGCTTTCAACTTTCTTCTCAATTACCTCTTTGTGTAGAATTGTATTTTCTCAATCAACCGGCACAGAGACGAAGGGCCGAATGGCCTCCTTCTGGGCTGTAAAATTCTATGAACTTTTTAAATAAGACAGCAAATCTAATCAAGAATTCGCATTGCAAAGAAACGGCTTTGAAATTGTTCTACCCAAAGAAAATACCTCATAAATTGTGCGCCGTGAAGACATTAGCTTGGCTAGGAACATATCTTTATCCTCCACCATTCTGGACATCCTATTCTTGTGCTCCAGTGCCTTCTCACGCTCAATTGTCATATTGGTGATCTGTGAATAAAAAGAGATTACAACTAATACCATATCCAACAGGCAAATTATCTCTTTGCAAGACTGAGTAGAGCAAAATACCAGATCAGTTAAAAGCAGACAATACTGAATGCAGTAGGTAGAAGAGTGGAGACAAATGATATGACTCACCCTTTCTTCCTCCTGAACTTCCCACAGATCCATATCTTTTATCCGCTGTTCTTCAAAAGCATTCTTTAGTAAAGGTATTTCTTCCAATCTTTTGGCTCTTTCAAAAAAGTCCACCTGTGTAAAACATCAACAGGAACAAGAGCACATCGGTCACTCTGGCCGTCGATCAATTTTTAAAATGACTTTCCTCCTCCACAACTCAGGGTTTAATAATAATAATCCTTGCACTTGATATAGTGCCTTACCACATCTTCAAGACATCTCAAAGCGCTTCACAGAATATACTGTAAAGTATAGTGACTGCATATTTTCTGGGGGAAATGCGGCAGCCAATTGCACACAGCAGTGTTCCACAAACATTTGTGGATTAAGTGACCAAAATATTATTATCTACTTTTGAAGGGATTATTACCCGAGAAAAGCGATCCACCAATCGGCTAACAACCGGGCTCCTACTTACTGCTAGGCAAACAGAGGGGTGGGGGAGGTAAGGAAACATGCCCAACCTTTGCCTGCCCTGGAAACGAACCTAGGTCCTCTTGCTTGCGAGGCAACTGGTCTAACCACTAAGCTACAGGACTCTGATATGAACTGGGTACCTCAGACTTGAGGTGAAGGATTACTGGGCATTTGCTTTTCATTGGCTAGCACGCTTTAAATACCTGAAATATATATTCCTACTCACCTTCTTTTCTTGATTTTTCAGACGCTCCTGAAGTTCCCTCTTTTCCTTCTCCAGTTGCTCAACCTGTTTTGCCATGATGACATCTGGATCCAGTTCTTCAAGGTCCTATAAAAAGAGGAGCTGTTAAACTTACATTACTCAAAACGCTATTAAGCATGACAAATCTAGGGCTAGATAGTTTTTCTCTCTCTGTAGGCATCAGATTGTTCATTTTACTGGCCCGACAGGTGGTTCAGGTAAATGCTCACAATTCCCCTGACCTGACCGGCAGCAGGCAGGGTGCATCTGGCAGAGTCGGGAATATTATCTTCTGAGTGAAACAAAAATTGCCAGTGATTTATTTAAAGTTGGTCCTGCTTACTTAATATTGATACTCGGGGAGTTGGATGTTCTTCCAAGTAACTGCTGACTCATTAAAGTCTTTTTTTCCCCCAGACAAAGAAACATGCTTGCTTACGAGTGGCAGAACCAAAGAGAAGGGAAATTGATAAACAACATGGCTCTCCGCTGGCCCAGTCGTTAAAGGCAGCACCTGAGCGATGCAACACCAAGCAATACAAACCAGAAGGTTGCAACTTCAGGTCCCAAGTTTAGTCAGTTGATCCCAGCAAAGACAGTCGAGATACACAATCCACTCAGCGGTATCTTACCTCAATATCAATGTCTTTAAACGCCTTGGCTCCCAACTCAGTCTTCTTGATCTGCTCCAGCCGCTCTCGCACGTGCTTCCTCTTGATGTTTTCATGCTCTTGCAGGAGGCGCTCTTTCTCCCGCTCCAGGGCTTCTTGCTTTAGACGCTCCTCCTCGGCCTTGCGAACTTTCTGAAGTTCAGCCTCTCGCAGCTCCATCTCCTCTTTCTCTCGCTGGACATTCAGGCTCTCCAGACGTTCCTTTCTCTCCTCGATGGTCTGACGCCGGGCCAGGATACGTTGATGCTCCTTCCTAGCGTTCTTCAAGTAACTACTGACAGCCACCTGATGCTGCTCCTCCTTTTCAGTCTAACACGTTAAATAGACAGTGAGAAAAGGTGGGGAATAAAAAACGGGATAGGTTTAAACTCATGCATAGAATCATAGAATTGTACAGCACAAAAAGAGGCCATTCGGCCCATCGAGTTTGTGCCGACTCTTTGAAAAGAGCAATCAATGTCAATCCCACTCCCCAGCCCTTTCCCCATAACCCTGCAAATCCGTCCTCCTCAAATACCCGTACATCGCATTTTTAAAAGTAGTTATCGAATCGGCCTCGACCACTCTTTCAGGCAATGGGTTCCAGATTCGAACAACTCGCTGCAACAAAAAAATGTCTTCTCACCTCTCCCCTCTGCTTCTTTTAGAGACTATTTTGAATCTGTGACCTCGAGTCACCGACACACCCACCAGTGGAAACAGTTTTTCCGTTTCTGACCTATCAAATCCCCTCATGATTTTGAAGACCGCTATTAGGTCTCCTCGTAACCTTCTCTGCTCCAATGAGAATAATCCTCGCCTCTCCAGCCTTTCCTCATAATCAAGGTCCCTCATTCCTGGTACCATCCTCGTAAATCTCCTCTGCACCCTTTCCAATGCCTTAACATCCTTCCTATAGTGTGGTGCCCAGAACTGGGTGCAGTATTCTAACTGAGGCCTAACCAGTGTTTTATATAGGTTAATCATAACCTCCTGACTCTTGTACTCTATGCCCCTATTTATAAAGCCTAGAACCCCATTTGCCCTTTTTACAGCTTATCTACCTGTCCTGCCACCTTCAAGGATTCATTTACCTGCACCCCAGGTCTCTCTGTTCTTTTATACCCCTTAAGATTGTATTACCAGCCTGTATTGCCTCCCCTCATTCTTTCTACCAAAATGCATTACTTCGCATTTCTCTACATTGAAACTCATCTGCCATGTGTCGCCCATTTTACCATTCTGTCTATGTCTTCCTGCAGTTGGCTCCTACCCTTCTCACTGTTTACTACCCCACCTAACTTTGTGTCGTCCGCAAACTTGGAAATGGTACTTGTTATACCCAAGTCCAGATCATTTATGTATATTAAGAAGAGCAGTGGTCCTAATACCGAGCCCTGGGGGACGCCACTGTACACTTCCCTCCAGTCAGAAAAGCAGCCGTTCACCACAACTCTCTGCTTTCTGTCTTCCAGCCAGTTCTGGATCCATGCTGCCACTGTCCCTTTTATACCATGGGCTTCTATCTTTCTTACAAGTCTTTCATGTGGCACTTTGTCAAATGCCTTTTGAAAGTCCATATAAACTACATCAACTGCACTACCTTTATCCACCCTCTCCGTTACCTCATCGAAAAATTGTATTACAATCAACTTACTCCCAATTCACCAACCAAAATAATACAGAAGTGACTTTGGTACGTACAAAGTAACTGACCTTGTACGTACATGCATTTATCTGAAGGGGACTGGCAGCAATGGATACAGAGATAGCCACACTGCTAATTGACCTTCAGGTTTACTCTAGCACATTAGGTATACCATTGCCCTCATTAAGGATAAAGGCGTGGGTCAAAACAAAAATGTGCTTCACTTAAGTATCTGGTGAGACATGCTCTCACAACCACTCAAAATTGAAACTCTGATGCAGAACTCAAGATTTACTCTCATATCCTCAAAATGTGATGCTCCAATTTCACATTATGTTTTCCAAGGCTGATGTGTAGCTTAGGCTAGAATTGTCATTATCAACCATACGCATTTTGAAGTGTTGAACTTAATTCTGAGCACCGGATTGGGAATGTTAAAGGGGAAATACTTACAAGCAAGTGAGTTGGCTTCACGATATGTATGGCTTTGGCTAAAGCAGAAGACATGGCAGTGAGCTGGCTTCTGATCTGCTCGGATGGCATTGGCTGCAAATAAGGTCCCACTGGAGAGTCTTCCTTTGGAGAATAGTTCAGATCGGAGCCAAAGCTCAAAGTGTGCGACGAATGGTCGATGCGAACCTAACACAAAAGAATATGTTTCACAATACAGCAACAGCTTGCATTTATATAGCGCCCTTTAGGCAGGGTAGTGTCCCAGAGTGCTTGACAGTGGCGGAGTATGACTCCTAGCCATGGGGAGAGGGAGGTGAGCATAAGCAGGATCAAATACCGCAAGAAACAGTTTCTAAAATGTAGAATTTTTTTAAAACATCCCTTGTCACATTATATGGACCAATACGGAATGCTGGTACCTAAGATATCACAAGATTAAATCAGACGAAGAGGACCCTGACCGCAGTGAATGAATTTTATACCATCCTTCCGGAACACCCACCACCTACCATCTTCCCATCACAGCATCATTTTTTTGTCTTTTGAAAATGAGTCTAGCGTTCTGGCCTCAACCACTCTTCCTGGCAACCTGATCCAGTCATTAATTACCCTCTGGGTAAGGAAAACCTTCCCTGGTATCTATCCTGAAGTTGCCCCCTTTGTGATTCTAAACTAATGTCCTATTATTCTACTGTTCTTGTGCGTCCTGAAATATTGTTCTAGGTTTACTTTTTCAATCATTTCTAAAATAAAACATTAGAACTGTCATAAGAACCCAGTCTGGCCATACTCCAATAATGTATTTATTGGAAGATATTTAACAGAGGAGAATATAATTAAACTGGATGGCATTCTCCTGCACGCCTACTACAGCGGCATAGGTTTCTAACTGACTTTCTGATCTTGTTCCCAAAACTAGAGTGCAAACACGACTTGTTCCAATACATGCAGAGTGTTCCACTTAAAGAAATTCCTTATCTCCATTGACCAATTTTTTAAAAATCGGCTTTATTATAAGAGCAGACACATTAAAACAAATATCAGAGGTCCAGTGAACGAACAATTTAAGTCCCCACAAATTTCTAACATGCAGCCCTTGAACCTTTTTTATGTGAATACTTTCTGCTAACGGAGCAATTGTCCAGCGCCTTGGGGCATCCTCCCAATGTGAAACTTGTCATACAAATGTAATTTTGTATTGTCAACACATTCTAAAGAAGAGTTGTTAAGCTTCACTGCACAGTACCTTGCTACAGATCGATAACTCAAGTTATTGCCCGTTACCTGCAAGTCGCAGTGCCTGGCGGCATCAACAATAGATCGTTCCAGCTGGAAAGGATCAATAAAAGGCACCAGGGAAGCCAAACGAGAGAACTCGATGCTCTGATAAATCTGAGCCACCTGCACAAATACAATTGCCACAAACATTGAAATTACATTTAATTCGCAAAGCTCATTCTGCCTTATCTGGAGACTTGGCACAAATTACAAAAAGGCTAAATGTGACATAGTTAGAAAAACTACAGTGAATGGATGTGTGTCTGGAATGGGAAAAAAGGGAAGATAAAATGGAATAGATTAGCTGCATTATTGTCCAGACTACATGCATAAGTAACACTGGAAGTTTTCATTCAGAAAGTTAAAACGCATGACAATTCCATTAAGAAAACTGTGTAAAGTTTGGTGCTCCCCACCTCAATTTCCAACACCTTGGGACGTCCTCCTGACGTGAAAGGCGCTATACAAATGTGAACTTGTTGTTGTATAGCACATTCAAATTGAAAATTGAGTGAATTTTGAAATTGAAGGCGACAAGTTTGCCCATAAATCACTACAATTCAAAACAACATTTCTGTAAATGGACACAGCCAGGAGACAGCTATATCATAACAATAATCCTTGCCTCTGATATAACCCCTTATCACGTCGTTGAGATGTCTCAAAGCGCTTCACTGAATATATTGTAAAGTGGATTTTGTGGTCGAAATGCTGCAGCCATTTTGCGCACAGCTATATATCACACAGTTACCAACCAACCTCCAATTTTATTCCAGCACAGAAGAACTTTCACTTTGCTCACAAGGAACAAAAGAATAAACTGCATAAATAAACTGCATGCATAAATTAATTAATTAATTAATTTGATCCCTCTGGTTACTTGTGGGAAATTTGGACAGGAACTAATTATATCTTGTTGGGTTAACTGACTGGAAAGCACTGCCAGCAGCAGATAGAGATAGATGCATCAAGTAACAAAAAGGAGGTACATTTTTTGATGTTTCCATTAACCACTTTAGAAAGAACCAAGAAACAAAACTCGTATTTGTTTATATAAGTGCTTTATCACATCGAAAACTCAAGAGCATCACAATTAGTGTCGAGTGCCTGGAACAAAATTCACTCCTTTAATCAATTTGATGTTTGTAAAGTATTCAGCTATTTATTTGATGTGAAAAGTGCTGTATAAACGTAAGTGTAGAGACTGTTGCAAGCAAGATCCTACAGCCACACGGTGAATGATTTAATCTGGTGAATTGGCTTGGTCGTAAAACAAAGCTCCCTTATCTAAACTGATCCAAATTCATTAAGAAGCACACAAATTTTGAACGCTGGCCGTTTCTTCATCCTAATCTCTGAAAACAATTCAACCTCTGCAGCTTCTTATTGATAAAGTCACAAACCTGTTGAAGGAGCCGCAGGATAGTATTGTTCTGCAGATGTTGCACATAATGCTGGAGCTCGGGTTCCTTTTCCGACTGGTCGCGGATCCAATTCAGCACCTTGGAGAAAGAACACGCAAAACCACTGTGAAACAGCAAGGATGCAGCATTCCTTTTATTTCATACAAGAATGATTTAAAAAGGGAATGACACATGAATAAATACAATGCCCTGACAACGAAAGAGTATCTCCTAGCAGTTACTTACCAAGCAAAAGTTTCCAACGATCAAACACACATGAAAGAACATTTCATTTTGCACAGAAACATTTCAATGAACGCCACTAATGCAAATGTTTGAAGGAGACTGACAACAACGGCTACATACTCAGCCGCACTGCTAATTACCCTCCAGTGTTACTCTAGCACCATCAGAAATATCACTGCTCTCACAAAGGCAGAGAACAAGATAATGAAATGGGCTGACAGTCATACAGAACAGACAGTAACACAGACAGTTACAGAAATCCTGCAGGATATCGTTTCACAATAACCTACCTTAACCCCACACCCCAATATATGAAGAATTAAATGCTTAGCCCCCTTCAAATTACATCTAACACACGGCTTATGAACCTCGTCACACAAATATTGGGTTCAAACGCTTTGAGATCTCCCCCCTCTCTCGCACTGATGTGAAAATTGCAACATAAAGGCAAACTACTGTACAGGTTACATTTGGCAGCAAAATACCATTAATGTTATGATCTTACCTTTGTAACCCGTCCGCAAAGCTTGAGTGGGTGAAATTCAATTTCTAACCAGTTATAAAGCTCTTTCACTTCAGGAACCACACACTGCATCACATTGAACCGCACCTGGTTTGATCCAAAATAAAAAAGTATAAGACAAGGATAAAAGCCTATCAATGTGCTTTATTTCTCCGAAAGAGACTGGTGCAAATGTTCTTCCTATCTACTCCTCTGAAGCAAAACCCATGCTGACACACAATCGCCCACAAGTTAATAAAGCACTAAAATGGAACTCCTTCATAGAAGTAGTTTTACCTGAACTACTAAAATCTACAGTTATGTTTCTTTGTCTGTAAACCCCGATGGATACTGCCTGCTGTGATCTACACAAATCAATAGGAGTTATGTCAATATCACCTCAAGAAAAAAAACAGTTCCTGATCCATTCAAAAGATCCTGAGTGGACAGTGTTAGTAAGACAACCGTAACCTCACTGGACAGACTTAATACACACCCGTAATTATCCACCAGAATTGAAATCTTTTCACAAGGACACACGTGCACTTGAGATCAAGGAGCTTCAAATTTTAATTGATTTGTTGAAACCAATCCAAAGGACCTTGGTTACCTGAGCATCTTGGTATAGATTATTTGCAAGACAAGATCCATTTCATATTCAAATCTCTGCATCAGACGAGCACCTTGCTAATCCCAAAGCTACAATTCAATTAGTCTTAACATTTTAAAGTTGGACAAAAATTAATCCTTGAGATGAATTCATTGTCCAGGCCATGTGATAAGACGCTACATCAAATACGAGAAGCAAAGTAAGTATTATTCATTAAATATGTTTGTATCAATGACCTTTACAACTGGAATTCAAAAGTCAGCAGTAGGTTTTATAAAATCGCTGCCCAGAAACTTGAATCCCTGAAGTGACAGTTTTGTCTGAAGATGACTGGCAGCCGTAACTACGTTTGAAACAGCTGCGCTCCTAATTAACCTTCAACTTTTAATCTGGCACATAAGAAATATCTCGAATCCCACAGCAGAGATCAAGACAATGAAGTGCGCCATTCGCGAATGGTGCTGAACAATGTGACCAGGCTAAACCTGCATTCTCACGTACGCCTACATCTCAAGCGAACATTTGAAACTTAAACCCTTGTTCGAATCAACAGTAAAATGGCAGACAAACGATTGTGTAAAAAAAATGTTCATAGCTTAAGTAAGGGTCCCCCCCATGGATATTAGAAAAGGGGATAAAGCAAGATTGAGACAATATCCGAGGATAAGTCAAAACTAATAATGGCAAGGTACTTTCTAACTTAGCTGAAGTTACTGATTTCAAATGCAGAACTCCAGTCAGCGATCTTACTGTTTTGCAACAATATATGAACTTCAAGCATTCAATAGTCTCAAAACGACATAAGTGTCGCCTCATGTTTCTTTGTACCCTCAGACTAAAAGGATAGAACCCAAATAAAAATATGCAAAACCTGTACACCATCCTGCGATGGTATCTAAGTTCTTGCGAATTCTGATTCTGACAGTACTAGACTTCAACTGAGCGGGACCAACATATGGTGTAACTTTGTAATTCCAGCCCCCCCACCCCAACCACTTAATGATATACAGTATTTCCAGAAGACAAAGCCTAAAATTAAAATGTTGCCAATCGAGAAGGAACTCGTTTGGATGCATGATCCAAAGGACATACTGCTGTTATTAGCCCAGTGTTTCCAACGTTTTGAATTGCAGTTGAGCAAAGTAGGTTGTGTGTGAAATCCGCTTACAGGAATAAAGAGTCTCACCCACAATTTGCATTAGAATTTCTGAAGGCAATCAATTCGTACCACTCTGGGGAACTAAAGTAACCAGCAGTACGAAAAGCAGTGACTGTGTAGATCTATCCTTTTGTAACATTCAGAATTTTACAGCCAGACAATTAAATGTGAAGCCAAAATGCTAAACCTAGTTCCTAGACCGTGTTGATCACCTATTTGTGAATATAGATTAAACACCATTACCATATCTTTCATCAGACTCTTTCGAGTTGGAGGTGCCTGGAGGCCCAACAGTGTAGCCAGCCGCCGGTGTTTCTCCACAATAATGCCATCCATGTCTAGCAAACGGGCAATGTCTGTCCTTTCAGGAGTGATGGGAATTGATAACGTAGCCAAAAGAACTCGAGTGGACATCCTGCACACAAGAGGAATGAAAACAGAATACATCTAAATAAAGTACGGGCCTTTTTGCTGTTCTAGCACAAAAAGCCGCGCACACGCTGTTAAAGTGACTCCTGAAGCATATTCTTCAAACTACGCAATTTGTTCAGCAATTATGAATCACATACTTGTGATTAAGGAACAAAATAGCTGAGATGCAAAGAGATTCACAATGAAAAGTGGACTATACCATAGCATTGGGTTATATCAGAGTATAGATTTAAGAATGCAGGAAAGTGACTCAGATTTGACAACGGCTAATACTTTTAAGCATTCCGAGACACTGCACAGCATGAAGGGTGCTATATAATTGCAAGTTGTTGTTACTTTTCTTTTTTTAGTCCTTACTCCAGGATATAGTGATTTCCCTCCGAAAAGATGAACAAGCTTAGTATGTGGAATAGATCAACAAACGTGTGTGTGACAGTAATCTGGGTGAAATCACTATATTTTGTCCTCGCTCTACCTTTCTTGGGAAAGCATCTGTTATTAATCCCCCTGACAATGGGAACTCACACCTTGTGGTGAATTGCAGGTGAGAATCTGCATCCTACCACTTTATGGCATAGAGTATCAGTGCACAATCACCTTTGGATCACTGCAAAGGTGGGTTTCCCAAAGTATGATTATACCCCAAAGAAAACGGCATTTTTTTTGTCAAAAGCAGCATGATTAATATTTCTCTGCACCTTTGCATCTCATCTGGGGAGAGATTCTTTCTCATCTCCCTGGAGAGGTGGTACAGCCGGTGAAGGGTGCTCGCATGAAAGAGAGCATTTCCCGATTTCCAGAAAACAGTGGAGACTTTATTGTAGTAGTTAGCCATCAGCTGCGGCTTGGGAGGCTTCTTGGACAAGGAGAACAGCCCGTGGATGTCTTCTACAGCTTTAAATGCTTCCTACAAAATAAATGTTGAGAGAAATTCAGCTGCATGTACTTCCATCATGATCCAACACAAAAATCTAGACCAGAATTTTTGTAATTTCAGCAGTCTTACAGGAAGTCAAATTCCCACATCAAGGGATCTTTTCAAATTTAGTACACAACAGTTTTACAATTGCAACCCTAGACCAGTGAACTCAACGAGGAGCTCCAGGTTCTAATCATGGTATTAAGCCCACAGGCGAGTGCTATTAAGTTCTGAGGCCAACTATTATTTTTCAATGTACAGTACCTTAGCGTTGCTGCAATAATAAGCGACAAGCCAGTTGTGGACCCTCAGTTTAAAATTTATTGGGCACACAAGCTACTTGGCAAATGGACAAGAGCATTTGTCTGATTGATTTTATTACCTGCCAGAGTTCCATACTGATCGCACTATCCAGCTGCACCAATCGAGTCTCCAGATGCATGGACTGGCTCTCGGGATTATTCAGGTTGATAGCCGTGCTCTGGTTATGGTGACGCTGGATCTGCCCCAGGTGCATACGCAGGTTGTCACACAGCTTGCGGAACTCTGCCTTACGAGTGTACTGCAGGCAAAACCTGAAGGCTAGACAAGGAGGAAGCACAAGTGAACTCATAGGAACAGGAGTAGGCCATTCAGCCCTCAAGCCTGGTCCACCATTCTACAGGGTGACCAAAAAGTTGTGACACCGTTACAATGTCTATTAAGTCTTAAAGAAATTATGATTTTTTTTTAGACAATGGGGTAGTTATCATGACTTTTTGTATTAGACCATGCCTCATCTGCACCTCAGCTCCATATCCCTCGGTACCCTTACTAACAAATATCTATCGATCTTAACCTTGAAAATTTGAATGGATTCAATTCGAGGACATTCGTGTCATTTTCAAATATAACAATATAATTTCTTTCCTTATTTATTGCATAAAAAGCACCAGATTGCAATGTAGTGATGCCAGAATTGGGGAGGGGGGTGGCGGAGAGAGGCAGCGTTGTAACATTGCCCTTTGCACAAACCAGTACATTGAGCACATTGTGGAGAGGAGATAAGGCAAAGCAGGCACACAAGGATACGGGAAGGTCATGCTGTTGTTGTGCATCGAGAAAATAGTTACACAATTGTATTGAAGCCAGACATTGCAGAATGGAGACGGGAATAAATAAAAACCTAAACGCTAGAAATACCAGCAAACGATCGATGGCCAAAAAGTGAAATTAAACGTTTTGATCATAGGAGAGTCCGAGCACTGCGCCACACAGACTGGAATGTTTGAATCCCAGTTTGTGGTGAGTCAGTGGATCTCAGCCAAGATAGCAGTTGCTTTGGCCTTACCCCAAGTTGGGAAAATCCCAAATCAGTCTCCGTTCTGCCCTGATCACTATTCAGTGACCTCTGGTGGAAGGTGAGGGGGATAAACCAGAGTAATGGAGATTGAGACAAACATACCTTGCTGGGCAATGTCATGGTAGAGGCGTTCCACTTTAGAGTTGTTACGCAACAGATCCAAACACTGCCTGTACGACTCCCAAAGGAATTTGACCCACGGAGTTAAGAGCAGACGATCGGTACGATCTTGGGTGTCCTCGCCACTCACGGCACTCAGCAAAACACTGCAAAGAATTTCACAGAAACTATCTTAATTAAGTGGTTTGTTTCTTGAAAACCAAAATTGTCTGCTATCTAACTGTATTCTCTTGTTGGAAGCCCTCTGGTATTTCATCCAAATAACCAGTCTTCCTGTAGACAGGGAGTATCAGCAAGCTTTATTTTATTTCTTTAAAAAATTATTAGACATTGCAATGGTACTATGACTTCTTTGTCACCCTGTATATAAAAAGGAGACTTGAAGGTATAAAAAGTTTAGATGAGTGACTGCGTTTGATGGATTGTGTGGGCACCTTATCTTGGGTGGGGAAGGGTTGACAGTAGAATTTTATTCAGGCGTGGGTGAGGAGGGAATGTTTAAATCTACCCTAAATCTACTTTACAGTGTATCCTGTGAAGCGCTTTGAGGCATCTCAAAGATGTGATAAGACACTATATCAAATGAAAGGATCATTATTATATTCAACCAGAGGGAATTTCCCACTTGATATGCACACATGTATTCTTACCAGCAGGGGTCAGGGGACACCAAACACTATACTTAAATGAATTACCCATTTTGCAGCATTTATCTATAAAAGAAATGAGGGAACAGACTTGAAAATTTAAACCAACCTCGTAAATATTAAATCCTGTACACTGGAACCAAGCATTTGAGAATTATTAACTACATTTCTTTAATCTTGCAGCCAATATCCACAAGACCAGCTTTTAAGGTTAGTGCAAGATTTATTGCTAAAGAATGTATTTTACCCATGTTGTCAGAACCTACCTTTCTGGAGTTTGAATGTTGTCCAGATCTTCAATATCAAGCACCATCTGCTGAGACTCTCCTTTAGCTGCTTCAGTCTTGTCTTCAGCCAGCTTCAGATAGGCTCTAACTACATCTTCCAGTGACTTGATGTTCACCTACCACAAACAACAACAACAACAAATAAACATAGTTCATATTCCACTCAAGTCACAATACCCCCATCACCATAAATCATGGTGGTCCAAACTTTTGGCCGCTGAGAGCCAGATGTCCTATTTGAGAAATGTCTGCGGGTCACGTAAGCAATATTTTTGTCTCCCTTCCAGAAACACAACACAACATTTACGGGTTACAGAGGGAGTGAATCACCCGCCAGGATTGTTAGATGGCCAGCAGCATGGGAAAATATTACTTCCTGACACTGATTTGAGGGAAACTCAAAATCCCTAATGTTAAAGGCAATTGGCTATTCAATGCAGATTTCCTGAATTAATAACTGATGACCTAGACAAAAGAAAAGACAATTGAAAAGTGAAATGTAATGCAAAAGGCACTAAACATTTTCAAAATGAGCTGGAAACATTACCCGGGGACTTGGCAACAGGATTCAATTTACTCTTAAGAAAGAAGGCAAGCTGGTTATCTCAGAAAGTTAAGAGAGGTATGCTTTTCTATTCACCTGAAACACAACTCTGTTTTTCTACAGTAAAAAGTGAATAGATGGCACCAAGCAGGCAGAACAGGCCATGCAATTTTGTTTGTATAACGAATTTATAAGAATAAGACAGCAGAGTTTTGTATTGAACTATACGAGAATCCTGCCCTAGTAATCTACAGAGCATAAAGGTACAAGAAAAACAGTAGTACAGGACACAGAAAAAGGAGAATACAAAACCAAATTCTATAGGTTAATTCAAAAAAATAAAGTTTCTGTATCAATTTTAAAGAGGGAATGAAAAGGAAAAAAACACTCTGGTCCAAACTAATAGGACAGATTATTTAAAAAGTTTTCATAGTTAAACTGCAGACACTTCCTATAATGAGTGCAATCAATGCCTATATACACGTGATTAGCACAACAACGTTACCACACAGACTGGGCACATACCAGCAGTCCACACACACAATTATAAAGATACTGTATACAATGATTGAATAGAATGAACGAATAATAAGTTCCACAATTCACTACAGTCCAATAGCACCAATCAGTGAAAGTGATGTGTTTGCATTTCAGATTTTACTCTTTGTTATCATCACCATTAAGGACTATATGTTCTACGTTTTACACACAAAAGAGAATCCTAACTCACTCAGAACAGTGCTGTTGACTGACCTTTGCTGGGGCTCAGAATGCTCTACAAGGCAGTCGTACAATGAATAGTTTCAGAGCTCATCTTTATATCCAGTGCTCCATGAGAGTCACGACGCACTTAAACCCCAACTACTGGTATACTTCAAAGGAAGGACGCTATATGAAACATTGAATACCCGCCCCCTCCCCAACCACCACTGATCCCTGAAATAATATTTGCCAAACCTGTAAAGACCAGGCTGCTTTTGATTATGACCAAACATTACTTTGCATACATTAAAACTAAGTTTCATTTGCAAAACATGAAAGAAACAGTTAAAAGATCAGCAACACTAGCCTAGTATTGAAAATCAGAGTCACCACTGCACCTATAACAAAGTATTTATATAACCCAAAGTGTAAGTTGTTGCTGGTAATTGTCAGCTCGTGAAAATTTGGTATGATGGCCAAACAAATAGCCTTGCATTAACATTACACTGAGTTTGCCTTTACACTAAAGGAATTCAAGTGTTTGTCCAGAGTGGTAAATTACCTGCTGGCAGATGTTCTTGTACTGATACAACCCTTCCTTTGCTAGGTGGCTCTTTCGAAGATCCACACATAGCTCCAGGTACTTCAGCATGATCGGCTCGTGAATTTTCTGCCATGTTCGATGCTTTTTGCTCTTAATTACGTCGTACAAGACATCAAGAGCAGGTTGCTTCTTGCCAACCTCCAAGAATTCTGTAATCAAACATTCACCATTAGAACTTTTAAAAATGTACTGTCTTTCGGTAAAATAAATCAGATCTAAGTAAATTAAGGACCAGAATTTGCATATATGCAAACCATCAATTCACACTTTAGTACTCTTCAAGCATAGCCACCCAGAAATAAATTTGACTGGACAAATTTTGTCTTTAAAACTTTTACAATAAACCAACAAACTGACAGACTCAATGCCATAAGATTGTATATTTAAAGTTGCTATTGTAAGCAATTATTAAAGTCAGTTCAAACAACGCAGTAATATTTTTCAAATAAAGTCAAAAGAAACTTTATTGTTTTATTTCCATCCATAAAGGCTGCAATCAACCCTTGTTGAATTAAATGTATCATTTTAGAAATAGCAATCCTTGCATTTGATGTGGTGCCTCATCGCACCTTTGAAACGTCTCAAAGCACTTCATAGCATATGCTGTAAGGTGAATTCACTGTATGTTATGTGGGCAAAAATATAGTAGTAAAGTTCAATATGCACAGTTCAATGTAAATTGTTAAGATAGCTAATCTCTTTGTGGTAGCGGCCATAGATGTAAAATCATGCCTTTACATTTATCATTATATAAAATGACAAAAATTGGATCAAAATACCTTTGGGTAGCTATTAGCATACTGGGAATACAAATAGAAAAAGGCAGCTCTCTGGGGATAAGTATTTGTTACTTTGAATGCAGGTTTTCCACACAGTGCCTAATAATAATACTTGCATTTGATATAGAGCTTTTCACATCTTCTAAACATCTCAAAGCGCTTCACATAATATACTGTGAAGTGAATTGACTGCATATTTGTGGGCAAAACGCAGCAGTCAATCATGCACAGCAGTGACCCACGAACAGAAATGGATTGAAGTGACCAATTTATTGTTTTTTTTCTTGAGGGATTATTATCCGGGGTATGGAGCAAAGAAACTTGCCCGTGGTTTCACCCCGATGGGAATCAAACCCAGATCAGTGCTCTAACCACTGAGCTACAGGGCCCCCAATCACAGCATGCTAACAATAAAAAGTTCTTGAAGTTTTTGTTTTGTCAGACTCATTTTAATCAAGGAGACGACGTGTTTAACATGGAAATAAAAGCTACTTTCAACAGTATCAAAGGTCAAAAATATTTTAATGCATTTGTCTAAATAAGATTTAAATCTTTTAAACGTGCAATTGGCTGCTGTGTTTCGCTCACAAAATACACAGTCACTGCACTTTACAGTCTTGAAGATGTGACAAGACGCAATATTAAATGCAAGGATTATTATTCTTTTACCCCCATTAATCTGAAGTATTATGGACACACTTACTAGCCTAATTTCAAAATAAAATGGCAACGTTTATTTTTCATTTTGCTTTGAAATGAAGCTAATAGTTGTGTAAGTGTGCCTCTCCTACATCAAGCACCATGAGCCTATCACTCCCATCTCCACGAACCCCGGAGGATAAAATATAAGATACTTGTCCTCACTTTTAAAGCCCTCCATGGTCTTGCCGCTATCTACCTCTGCACCCTGCTAAAACCTTACCAATCTTCCCCTCCCTTCGCTTGGAAGACACTGGGCTGCTCCATATCCGCTGCCCTGCTTTCTGCGGTCAAGCCTTCAGCCTTTCAATCCCACCCTCTGCAACTCCACCAGTCCCTTTGCCTCTCCCCTCTCCCTTGCCTCCTTCAAGGCTCATCTCAACCCCTTTCTCTTTGACTATGCTTTAAGACATGCACTTCCACCCCCTCAAACTCGGGTGCAAACCTTTCAATGTCCAATGCCGTGGGACATCCTTCCAACATGAAATTGCTATATAAATGCAATTTATTTTTGTTACAACTTACTTCCCGCATAATTTTGCCACCTCTCTCTGACCCAGAGCAACCTTACACGAGTGTCATTTTTATTTCAAACTTTCCTTCAATAACCCCCAAATCGCATAATTTCACTTGATCTAAAATATGCATAATCTAGATATGCAGGATTTTAAGACTCACATTAATTCTTTAAAACAGTTTTTAAAATGACCTAAACATTGAGATAAGTGCATACCTTGAGTTTCATTCAACCGTGGCTCACTGTTATTTACGTTTACACTCAAACTGCCATGATACAACAATTGCAACTCTCAAAATATTAAAATTTCCACTAATGGCTTATTGAGTATACCTGGGTGGGCTGAATCAGCTGATCTCAACCAGGTCACTAGATAGGGCCTGAAACTGCGCTGAACATTTGATCAGGAGGAAGGAGAGGGAAAAAATCCACCCTAGTTTGTATTTATGACCCCTATTCAGTGATCTCCGTTAGAAAGAATGGATGTCAAACACAACGCCCGCCTTTGCCTCACTAAATGATTAAGTTGCCTGGGGGAGGGCAGAGAGCACTTGTGGCACTGTATCTTAACAATAATAATCCTTGTATTTGATATAGCGCTTTTCACATCTTCTAGACATCCCAAAGCGCTTCACAGAATATACTGTAAAGTGAATTGACTGTATATTTGTGGGCAAACGCGGCAGCCAATTGCGCACAGTAGCGTCCCACAAACAGTCGTGGATTGAAAATGACCAATTTATTACTGTTTTTTTGTTTTGGAGGGATCATTATCTTACCAAGAGTCAGGGCTCTGTGTACGTGTTTATGTGCGTGAGGGAGGGTGGTGGGAAGAGTTAAGAAGGAGGGAGGGAAAGAGCGAAGAAAATCATCTCCTTCCCCTCCTTCCAAATAAAAGTAAGGTTAAAAGAACACATCAATCAGTAGGAAAAAAAGGCAGCAGCTAAAAGGGAAAAAAATAGAAGCCAGCGCGCTGGAGAAAGATAAATAGATTTCAAAACTTTGAGCAAAGATACAAAGGGGGGGGGGGGGGGGGGGGGAGAGAGAGAGAGAAGGGGCAGTAGTCATTACAATTCCGTGCGTGTTAAAGACAGAATTGTACACGATGCTGAAGGCGGAAGCCGCGGGACGCCAAGAACGGGCTCTGCTTCATCTCAGATCCCCTCGATTCCAAACCAGTCAGCCCCCACCCTACACCCCCAAGAAAGGGTGCAAACCTCTAACCTCTCTCTTCTCTCCCCCCCCCCCCCCGCCCCAACACACAGACCCACTAAGAATACAACAACCTAAAACACACCTATCGTCCACAGACGTATCATAGATATTCCATATGTATAATAACCGACCAAAAACAACCGAATATGTTTAACTTAAATAGTAATAATGCTTTGCGTTTTGATATAACGCCTGATCATCAGGTCTTGGGAGATGTCTCAAAGCGCTTCACAGACTATACCATATGTGTGTGTGTATAAGGGGATGTATGTGTATATATTGTGGGTGAAATATATATATATATACATCGAGAAAGGGGGAGGTTTGCAAATACTTTATAAAGGACAGACAAACTGCGGGGTGGGGGAGGGAGGGAGGGAAGGAGGCAGTAGAGAGAGTGAAGGAGGGAAGGGAAGAAAGGAGAAATCTGCTCTCTTCGTGACTACGTGTTTTTTTTAAAAAGAAAAGGCTTTGATGGGAGTCGAGGGTTAATTCAGCGGCGGCGGCGGGGAGGGGAGGGGGGGGGAGATTTGGAGGGAAAGGCCGAGCAGCGCCCGAGCGAGAGCGCCCATTGCCAAGGCACCATGTGCCGAGGAGAGGCCTAGTGTGAGGCCTGAGGCCCTCTCTCTCTCTCTCTCTCTCACACACACACGTTGGCTCCGCCATATGGCCTCCCCTCCCCCACCCCTCCCCCACGTCGCTCACCATTAGCCCGTTTCAGGGCGTTCTCGGGCCTCTGGAAGTAGGCCGGCATTGTCTTTGCTCGTTGGCTGCCGCGGCCGAGATTCAGCCGCCTGTTCCCCCTCTCTCCCTCTCTCTCTGTCTCTCTCTGTGTGTGAGTGTGTGTGTGTGAGTGCCGCTGCCGACAACCGCTTCAAAATGGAGGGCGAAGCGGCGCGTCACGTGACATCCTCCCTCCCTCCTTCCCGCCGGCTCCTGTCAATCAAGGGCACGTCCTGCGCGCGCAGCTCCCTTTCTCCCCCCCCTCTCCCTCCCGCCGGCTCCTGTCAATCAAAGGCGCGTCCTGCGCGCGCAGCTCCCTTTCTCCCCCGCCCGCCGGCTCCTGTCAATCAAAGGCGCGTCCTGCGCGCGCAGCTCCCTTTCTCCCCCCCGGCCCGCCGGCTCCTGTCAATCAAAGGCGCGTCCTGCGCGCGCAGCTCCCTTTCTCCCACCCACCCTCCTGTCAATCAAAGGCACGTCCTGCGCGCGCAGTTCCCTTTCTCCCCCTCTCCCTATTATATATAATATAGCATTATTACTATTATAATAATAACATGGATGATGATGACACTATCATCGTAATAGTTCTTACATTTCGTGTATATAGTTCCTATATCATATCGATCAAGGATTTTATTACTTTTATTCGCTCTGCCGACGGTAGTCTGAATAATAATAGTAATAATAATAATCTTTCCATTTTGATGTTGTACCTTATCACGTCCTCGAGATGTCTCGAAGCGCTTCGCAGGATACGCAGTCAAGCGTAGCGACTGTGTATTTTTTTTGCGGGCGAAACGCGGCAGCCAATTGCGCACAGCAGCGTCCCCGCAGTCGGTCGTGGATCGAAGTGACCAAATTATTATTTTTATTTTAAATTGATTTTTTGTTTCGAAGGGAGTTTTACTCCCGGAAAACTAGTCCGCCAATCGGCTAACAACCGGGTTTCTAGTTACCGCGAGTAAGTAGGAAATGTATAATATAATATTAATGTTAGTTGCAGTCACAGTAAGTTAGATTAATGAGGGTATGTTACCTTAATGAAGTCAGCGACAATCTAATGATATTGGTAAGAAACATTACCTGTTACATTGCAACAATATCAAATCCAGTGAGTTACCGCAGTTAATTCTGCAACGGTGGTAACGCTATAGTTAGAAAAATATTGCAATACAATGGACAGAAATAATACATTGTAATACAATTGCTGGTAAATTCAATTCAGTCTGACATTAAATCCTGAGAGGTTCTTACCAAGAGTGTTGTGTTGTTCCGTTTATATAAATTATTATTATAAATACTAACTGATCAGTTGGGAAGAGCCTTATCACGTCTTTTTGACGTCTCAAAGCGCATCACGGGATATACTGTAAAGCGCAGTGCCTGTATACTTTGCGGGCGAAACGCGGCGGCCAATTGCGCACAGCAGCGTCCCCACAAACAGCCGTGGATCCAAGTGACTGAATTATTATTATTATTATTATTTTTAAAAATAAGTAACTTAATTTTGCTTTCAATTTGATTTATGTTGGTTTGGATCTGATTGGATTGGTTTGATGTGGGTGCAGAAGGAGTTTCCTTTGCCAACCCGGATTGTGAGTGAGTGAGAGAGAGAGAGAGAGAGAAGGAAGGAAGAAGGAAGAAGGAAGGAAGAAAGAGAGAGCTTTAGCTGTGACTGTGGAGCACAAGCCAAGCAATGGCTGCATTGCCTTTGATGCAGAGTGTGGGACTGGTCGGTAAGTACCTAATATTTGCTCCTGGTTCCCTTCAGTCGGTTGCAAAAATAGGAATACATCTATATCTTTAGCAATTTAAAGCAAGTGAGTGAGCTTGAACTGTGCAATGTGCATTTATTTCACCCCCACGGTTTCGAAACCACACCAGCGAAGTTTGCAATGCATGCAGTTTCTTCCTGGTTTAGCTCTCGGCCAGGAATCCCCTCCCCCCCCCCCAAAAAAAAAACAGATACATTATTGCAGCAAAAAAAAATGTACATTATTGCAACAAAAAAAAACAATATTTACGTGATTGCAAGGAGTTGTTTTATTTGCACAAAAGTATTGTATCCATCTGGGAGAGAAAGGTTTATGTGTAGCACTTTGTTGTGCTTGTTTTGGGGGAAATATTTCCTGTTTAGGGCAAATCTGCAGGAATGTGTCGAGGATTGAGGGCCCTGATCTGATCTCTCTCTCTCTCTCTCTCTCACACACACACACACACACACAGTCAGTGGGATCAGAGCAAATTCATTGAGTATTTTCAGCATCAGGAGCTGCCAGACCCCCAAAAATAATCCTAAATAATAATTCCTTGCATTTGATGGAATGGTTTTCACTGAGCGAAGGAGCGGCACCGGTTATTGATCTGTACTTGCTATTAGTCGTTGATTTATAATGATCACCGGCTAACGATTTTAATAAGAAGAATGGTGATCCTTGCATGTGATGCGGCGCCCTATCACGTCCCCCGAGACGTCTCGAAGCGCTTCACGGGATACGATATATTTCGAAGGGATTATTGCCCCCGGAAAAGCGATCCGCCAGTCGACTAACAACTGGGTTCCTACTTACTGCTGAGTAAACGGAGACGTGTCGCAGTAAGGAAACTTGCCCCACGTTTCGCCCTGTAAAGAAGGGTCCCCTCCCTCCCCCCGGTTAATGATTTATATTAATCGCTGGCTTATTAATTCGTATTAATAAGGGACGTCCTCCTGACGTGAAAGGCGCTCTATAAATGGAATCTTGTTGTTGTTGTTGTTGCTGTATTGATCAACGGAGAAATGGTGGTTATCAGGTTATAACCTTCTGCACTAACTTCCAATGCTGACCATTGCGTACTCTCACAGTCAAAATCTTTCCTGCTTAGAAAAAGATACAAATGGCGATGCCTTGTGGGTCTGGTCTTATCCCACCATCACAGCAGAGTTCCGAGAATTACTCTTAAGGAAGTGTTGTCTCACCGATGAAAACAATGTCCTCCACACCTTTGTGTTTGGCCAGTTCAGAAGGACGTGGTATTATATCACGACGACACAAGTCCAGGACCCCACTGCATTGTCAAAGGTACATCGGTTTTAAATACGAATCTGGCTCTTTTATTCTCCTTCTTCTATTGACTGGGCCGAACCAGGGCAATACACCATCTAAGCCTGAATAATGCCTCTGCCAACCGATAATAACAATCTTTGTGTTCGATATAGCACGATAATAATAACCTTTGCGTTTGATATAGCTCCTTATAATAATAATATAATAATAATCCTTGCATTTGATATAGCGCTTTTCACGTTGGGAGGACGTCCCAAAGCGCTTCACAGAACACTCTGTAAAGTGAATTGACTGTATATTTGTGGGCGAACGCGGCAGCCAATTGCGCACAGCAATGTCCCACAAACAGTCGTGGATTGAAAATGACCAATTTATTATTGTTTTGGGTTTTTGGAGGGATTATTATTAGGCTCTGTGTGGAGTAAGGAAACTTGCCCAAGGTTTCGCCCTCTGCCTGGAATTGAACTCAGGTCTCTCGCTTGCAAAGCGAGTGCTCTAACCACTGAGCTACAGGACTCCACGACATGCCATTGAGACGTTTCAAAGAGCTTCACAGGGCATATTGTTTTTTGTGGGCGAAACACGGCGGCCAGTTGCGCACAGCAGTATCCCACAAACAGTCATAAGTGACGGACCAAATTTTTTTTGGGAAGGAATTAGTGCTCCCAGAAAAATCGACTAACGACCGGATTCCGACTTACCGTTGGGTAAACAGAGGAGTGTGGAGCAAGGAAACTTGCCTAAGGTTGCGACCTTTTTGCTTTAAAGTGTTATTCTGCAGCACTTTGACAGAAACCTGTGACGGAATTGTAACAATCAAGTGATGTAGAAACATATGCCGTTTTTTTTATCTTGACAGTGGTGCAAATCTGGGTGACGCTGATATTTGATCTTTCTTTCCTCATAGGTGACTCATTTTTCTCTCGTGCTAACTGCCAAAGACTACAACCCAGAGAAGTATGCATCATTTGGCAGAGTGTTATGTAGGTAAGTTCCAAAGGGCTGGAAAACAACAACAACGCCAACAACAAGTTGCATTTATATAGTGCCCTTCATGCAGGGTAGAGTCCTAGAGCGCTTAACTCCAGTTGCCGTCGCTCACAGTGCTTTTGGCAACGTGTGCCATTATAAATTGCACAAAGGCTCCGACTCCAATAAGAGGTAAGATTGAGACAGATCTTGAACGACGTGAGGGAGGGAGCAGGTCGGAGGGATTCTAGGATGGAGCTCCAGAGAGTTGGGGCAAAGCGAGGTGGGGAGGCAGGGGACTGTGAAACAGGCTGAGTGAACACTACTCTTGTAGTTAAAAACAAATGGTTTTAGGAAAAGCCATTCTTTGTGACTCATTCTGTCTTATAATACTTTTGGGTGCATATTATATATATACTGCACATTATATACATATATATAATAATAGTCCTTACATTTAATATAGCGCCTTATCACATCATTGAGATATCTCAAAGCGCTTCACAGAATATACTGTAAAGTGAATTGACTGTATATTTTGTGGGCGAAACGCAGCAGCCAATTGCACACCGCAGCGTCCCACAAACAGCTATGGATTGATTGATCCAATATTTTTAAAAAGGAATTATTACCCCCGGAAAAGTGATCCGCCAATCGACTAACAAACGGTTTCTATTTACTGCTAGGGAAACAGAGGCACATGTGTGTATATATTATATATATATATTATGTCAACAATAATTTTTTGATTCGTTCGAAGGATATACATGAAACATGGCAACCCAGCCAAGATGATGGAGAGTTACATTTCTGTCCTTACTAAAGGCATCTGTCAAAGTGAGGAGAATGGGTCGTTTCTTGTCAAGGACTACGACACCAAAAAGGCTTACCTTGCAGGATCCATCAAAGGTAAAGGCAAAACATTATACAGTACTTTGAGTACCGGAGTAGGCTTTTGTGCTAAAGCCTCTATTATAAACAACTTGCACTTATGTAGAGGCCTTATATAGGGTCTTAGAGCACGGGGTGGATAGCTATTTGTTAGCTCAGAGTATCAAGGGATATAGGGCAAAATAATTGGAGTCTCTATGAACAATGGCACGGTTTGTATTTCTATCACAACAAATAAAACACTTCAAAAATAATGGTGGGAAAGGCCATAACCTATAGGGAACGACCAGGGAAATGCGATTCGAGTAGGTGGTTCCAGTGGGGAAATAGAACCAGCGTGGACAGTTGCAAATTCTTTTTCTGTGCCCTGTGTCTTTCCAGGCAGAGGGCGAAACCTTGAGCAAGTTTCCTTACTCCACACAGAGCCTAATAATAATCCCTCCAAAAACCCCCAAACAATAATAAATTGGTCATTTTCAATCTACGACGGTTTGTGGGACATTGCTGTGCGCAATTGGCTGCCGCGTTCGCCCACAAATATACAATCAATTCACTTTACAGTGTGTTCTGTGAAGCGCTTTGGGACGTCCTCCCGACGTGAAAAGCGCTATATCAAATGCAAGGATTATTATTATTATTATCTCTGCTGGGGTTTCTATAATTCTTTGCGGCACGGAAACAAGCCATTCAGTCCAACTAGTCCATGCTGGATAAATGATGGGACAGCCGTGTTTTATACAGAGAAATAAATCTCAGGCTGATGCTGTTTCACTTGGACCCCATGCTAGTGACAGCGCCCATTTCTGTCCACTCTTAAAATCCACAAAGCCTGAAGTTTATCTAATTTATAAATACTTTGTACTGGGGGGGATTAAAAAAACAATGTCCGCTTATTCCTCCCTTTTTTTTAATCTCAGACGTAGTAAATCAGTTTGGAATGGAAACCATTATCCTGTACACCGCGTTGATGCTAAAGAAGAGAATTATCGTCCACCACCCTCGCATAGAAGCATTGCAAGAGTTCACCAGGTAAACGCACCACACACAGGAACCAGCCACAACTTTACAATTCACTTTACAGTATATTCTGTGAAGCGCTTTGAGACGTCTGGAAGACATGATAAGGCGCTGCATCAAATGCAAGGATTATTATTTATCTTTAAATCTTTCTTTTTGACTGTGCTTTCTCTCCGCTTCCCCACACTCATTTCAGGCTCTCAGTCAGTGCTTTGGGATGTCCTCCCACTGTGAAAGGTCTGATAAAAGGTAGTCTGTAAGTGTGTGAAAGATAAAAAGAATATGAATTTTTATTGTTGTTGTTTAGGACTTTACCAACACTAATCTGGCACAGAAAGGACTGGTCAATACTTCACCCTTACGTTCATTTGAACCATGAAGAACTGGATGCTTTAAAGACCTGCACAGGTAAGAACGTTACACAGTAATGTCCCACAAACAACAACCAATTTGATCTGGGGGGATTGTTGGCCAGGAGATAGGGGGAAAAACTCCTTTCTCTTTTCAAATAGTGCTGGAGAGTCTTTAACTTGCACCTGGACAGACACAGACACAGAAGCTTGGTTTAATGTCTCATCTGAAGGACGGCACCTCTGATAATCGAGCGCTCCCTCAGCATTGCCCTGGAGTGTCAGCCTCGACTGTGAGTTCAAAGGCCCTACATGGATCTTGAACCCACAACCTTCTGGCTCAAAGGCAAGAGTGCTACCGACTGACACCCAAAGGAAAGTGATCATCCAGGTGCTAGGTTGAGGAAGAGGGAATATTAAAGTTGTGGGGGGATTGAGAAGGTACTGAGGTGGAGAAAAACACCAACGTGGACTTGATAGGACGAATGACCTGTTTCTGAGCTGTGACATGCTATGACAATATCTGTGTCTGTTTCTCACGCAGGTTATGTCGCTGGGTTCACAGACGTAAAGGTGATTGACCGGTCAGACCTGTACGATGTGTTTGTGAATCTCCTGGAGAGTGAGATCAACGTTAGTCCACATGCTAAAGGTATCGCTGCTGCATCGGGCGACTGAACAGTTATTTCTCTACCTGGTGATGGAGAGGTCACACCAAGTCCGAAATATAGATCTCAGAAACTGTGAGAACAGTCACGTCCTTACAACCTGGATTCCAAATTAAGGCTGAATTTAAGAATTGTTGCGCAGTTCTGTAGGAACTTAAATTGTAAGACAAAAGGGGTTTGAGATGCCATCTGGCTTGAAGGGTGTTGTATAAACCCAAGTTGTTGTTGTTGATCTTAAAAAAAAACTAAGACAAGGCGGAATTTGGGGCCTCTGATGTCCATTGCAATCTACAGAGTGTGTCTATTGCAGAATGTATCATATAGAATCCTTGCATTTGGGTTATTGCTTTATCACGTCGTCGAGACGTCTCAAAGCACTTCACATCATACAACCGAAAGTGGATTAAACGTGTACTTTGTGTTCCGTTTTAGATCTTTTGTATATACCAATAGCCATTGTTGGGAGCAACAGCGTTAGTGAGTCATTGATGTGTGATGACGACAGTCACATGTTGGGGTGAAAAATACGATGTTTCATAGCAGGTTTAATATGGTGTTTATCACCATATTAAAATAAACGGTGCAATAAAGCTTCACATTTTTCATTTCCCTCCCAACTGATTAAAAATTGGACCATCCTCTTCCTTAGCACGGTCAAGCTGTTGATGGACAGTTATATTGTCGATGGCCAGGAAAATCTTGTGTCCGTTGAGTAAAGAATTAAACGCGTTTTTTCTTGTCGCTTCTGATGTAGAAATGTTTTCCCTCTCTCCACCGCAGAGGCAATGACAATGGGTAAACTGCACAAGGACATCGGCCAACTCATTGTCCAGTTAGCTGATGACCCAGACAAATCAGACAGTCAAGTCATCAAGGTAATTTATTCCGAAACGGTCATTATTTTTACCGCATGATGTGTTCCGGCCTCCTGTTTGTCCCTCATCCTGTACACTCCACCATTGGTGGCCATGCCTTCAGCCATTGCACTCTGGAACTCTCTCCTTCAATCCTTCTGCCTTGTCCCCTCCCTCCCCACTTTCAAATCCCGCCTGAAGATCTTCCTTTTTAAACGTGCTTACGGTCACCTCCCACCACCCGTACCCCCCACCCCACCATCCCCCCTTCCACTGGCTCGGGGTCAGACTCTGCCACTGTCAATGCTCCAGGACCCTACTCTGCGTGAAGGTCGCTAGATGAATGCAAAATTGTTGTTGTTGCTCCCTTTCTCTTCAATCTTTTCTCCTCTCGTGAAAGAACTTGCCCTTGTTAAGGTGCCAGCGACATCAAAACATCTCGGAAGAGTTCTTTTTCTTACAAGGTGTAGGTAGGTCCTGTTGTGGGTGTAAGCGAGCGCATTGGCCAATTTCTGCACAGCAATAAAAATTGTCGTGGTCTTGCTGCTGCCTGGCTGAGAACATCTACCTCAGCACAGGGCAGGTAACGGAACCAGGTATGAGGCAGGATGTGCTTCACTCTAGGCAGTGTCCTGGAGACATTGAGGAGCTTGTCACATTTATCAACCTCAACTGGAGTCCAACCCAGATCAGTGGCTACAGATCAGTGGCTTGATCTCATTTTCTGCCCCCCCCCTTACCCTTTGGAACTCCATCCCACATTCCCTTTGCCTCGCCCTCTCCCTTGCCTCCTTCAAGGCCCGTCTCAAGACCCACCTCTTCGAAGGTGCCTTTGGCCACCCTCCTACCCCCTACCCTCCCTGTCCTCCACTCTTCCTGATACCAACCCCACACCAGAAGCAGTTTGTTGTTGCTTTCATGTGACTTTTCATTCTTTATTTCAGGAAATTTCATTGAAAACAAAGAAATATTGACTAATCTGGCCTCCCTGGCCTCAGCGTCAGGTGAGAATCGGAAGCCCACCATCACCCTGGAGGTCTTGAAAGAGCGTCGCTTCCCACCGGCGACCGAAAACTTCCTGTATCACCTGGCGGCCGCTGAGCAGATGCTTCAGATATGACTCGATTGTCCTTTTCCAGCCGGCACTGTGCCAGCGCATCAACAAAGATCCTTGTAGAGACAGCATCCTCTTTAAGGACCTTGTGCAAGAGAGCAGAGCTGAACACAATGTTTCTGGTCTCTCAGCAAATCATTCTGTTCAAGAGCACTCACCAGTGATCTGTCCGTCAGTCACGAGAAGATCTGCTGACTCAGTTGTCAGCCTCATTCTCTTTGTGTTCAAAAGTGTGTGGGGGTGGGGGGGGCATGTGACACATCCTGTAAAGCCCATATGTGTGGAAATGCACATTAGAAACAAAATTCTTCCCCCAATTGTTATTGAAAAAATGGGTAACTCCTGTTCCAACAACAACTTGCATTTATAATGCACCCCTCACACAGGGCGATGCACTCCTCACATTTCCAAAACGCATCTCAGAGAGCTTAATCAGTGTAAACTATTATACTTTAATGTGGATTCCTGTAGCTCAGTTGGTTAGAGCACTCACCTCGCAAGTGAGAGGAACTGGGTTCAGTTCCTGGCAGAGTGAAACCTCAGGCAAGTTTCCTTACATGCCTCTGTTTACCCAGCAGTAAGTAGGAACCCGGTTGTTTAAAAAACGCTGTCATCATTCCTATCCTTAAAAAAACCCTCCCTGGACCCTTCTCTACTCCCTAACTACTGCCCCATCTCCAACCTTCCCTTCCTTTCCAAGGTCCTGGAACGAGTTGTTGCTTCTCAGCTTCGTTCCTTCCTCTCCCGCCACTCCCTTCTCGAACCCCTCCAATCGGGTTTCCGTGCCGCCCACAGCACACAAACCACCCTGGTTAAAGTGACAAATGACATTCTGTCCATCTGCAACCAGGGCTCCCTCTGCCTCCTCATCCACCTTGACCTCTCTGCTCCTTTCAACCCCGTCGACTGCTCTATCCTCATCCACTGCCTCTCTTCTCACCTCAATCTCCACGGAGCTGTCCTTGATTGGTTCAGATCGTATCTCTCACACCGCCTGCACTTCATCTCCTCAAATGGCTTCTCCTCTAGCCTCCGGACCGTCTCGTGCGGCGTTCCTCAGGGCTCTGTCCTTGGTCCCCTCCTCTTCAATATCTATATGCTCCGTCTTGGTGATATCATCCGCAGACATGGGGTCAACTTCCACATGTATGCGGATGACACCCAACTCTACCTCTCTACCTCTACCCTTGACTCCAGGACCCACTGCTGTCCTGACAGAATGTCTGTCAGACATCAAGACCTGGATGAGAGATAACTTTCTTTAGTTGAACATCAACAAGACCGAGGCTCTGCTGATTGGCTCCCATCAGCGCCTACTTACCTCAGACGCTGACAGCATCACCATCCATGGTTACACTCTCCACCTCACTGAGCCAGTCCGGAACCTTCGGGTCTTGTTTGACCCTCAACTGTCCTTTCTACCCCACATCTGTGCCATAACCCGCTCTGCCTTCCCCCACCTCCGCAACGTCGCCAGGCTCCGACACCGTCTCACACCGCAGGCCGCCAAAACCCTCAGACATGCTTTCATAACATCGAGGCTCGACTATGCAAACTTACTGCTTGTCGGCCTCCCCAACTCCTCCCTCCACAGGCTGCAGATCATCCAGAACTCTGCAGCCCATGTCCTCTCCCGCACCAAACTCCGTGACCCTATCACCCCCATCCTCGCCTGACTCCACTGGCTTCCCATCACACAGAGGATACAGTTCAAGATCCTGGTCCTCACCTTCAAAACCTTCCATGGTCTTGCTCTCCCCTACCTCTCCAACCTCCTAACCCCCTACCACCCTGTTCGCTCGCTCCGCTTAGTGGGCTCCGGCCTGCTTCATGTCCCCCGCCTCGCTCACCCCACTATCGCTGGGCGGGCCTTCCGCCACTCTGCCCCCACCCTCTGGAACTCCATCCCACAGTCCCTCCGTCTCGCCCCCTCCGTCGCCACCTTCAAGACCCACTTCAAGATCCTCTTCTTCGACCGTGCTTTCGATCTCCCTGCTTTCCCCCCCTCCCACACCCCAACCCTCAGCTCGGGTCCGTAACTCCTTGGGAGATCCTCCCGACGTGAAAGATGCTATATAAATGTAATTTTGTTGTTGTTAGTCGATTGGCGGATCGCTTTCCGGGGGTCATAATACCTTTCAAAGCAAAATGTGGTCACTAAAAAATCCCTGACTGTTTGTGGGACACTGCTGTGCGTTTCGTCCACGAAATATGCAGTCAATTCACTTAACAGCATATTCTCGGAAGCACTTTAAGCCATCTCAATGACGTGAAAATTCAACAATTATTATTATTTTGTGGGCGGAAGGTAGCAGCCAATTTCGTGCACAGCAATGTCCCACAAACAGCCAAAGAGCCAGTGACCATTTTTATTCTGTAATTAACCCCCTTACCTCCCCCTCCCCGTCCCTCCCCACTCATCCTGGGTAAATTCACTGATTCTACTTGTGACGTGATTAACATCAGCAGCTCACCACGTGAGAGCAGTCAGTGACGCTCACATGGCCCAAGGAGGCGTTTTCAGGATGTTTTAAGCATTCCTTCACCAAAAAAACTGCCTGAAAGTTTGACCCTGGCCAAGAAGGTTGTCTGGAACTGATTTGTAATAGAATTACTGTACGTAAGTTGTGGTCTGTTGGTTAGCTGGGAAGAACACCCAATTTTTGAGGGACTTAATGCTTTAGTATGATCAGTTCTACTATTTACAGATTGAATGAGTGTTGTTTACTGTATGTTATACCTGGTGTTACTTTTATTTTATTTGATGAGAATCTCACAGCTTCCAAAGCAATTTTTCATAGTTCTCCAATGGGAAGAGTTGGCATTTCTGCACACAACGCTGCATTCATTCACCGAGTGAGTCTCCCACTCCGCCTTCATCATGCCACGTTTTCTGTAACTGAACATTAATTGCACTTTTTGTTTTTAGTTATTGCCAATCTAAATATTTAATTACATCTTAATTTGATGCACGGTTGGTTTAGGATTCTGTTTGTATCCAAATCATTTTTTTTAATATATGGAATCACTATTCTTGACATCTTTTCGCAATAACTGGAAGAAATCTCAAGCAAAGTGAGAATAATGTATTGAATGGCATTTATAATAATAATAATCCTTGCATTTGATGTGGTGCCTTATTAGGTCATCGATACGTCTCAAAGCGCTTCACAGAATGTACTGTAAAGTGAAGACATCATCAACCAGTCCCTCTCCTCCGGACCAGTCCCTGCCTCCCTCAAAACTGCTGTCATCATCCCCCTCCTGAAAAAACCCTCCCTGGATCCCTCAAACCCAAGCCATTACCACCTTATTTCTAACCTGCCCTTCCTCTCAAAAGCTCTAGAACGGGTTGTTGCCGACCAACTTCGTGCACACCTCTCCTCCCACTCCCTCTTCGAACCCCTCCAGTCCGGTTTCCGCCAACAGTACAGAGACTGCGCTTATGAAAGTCACAAACATCTCCATCTGTGACCAGGGCTCCCTCTGCCTCCTTGTCCTCTTGGACCTCTCTGCCGCGTTCGACACAGTCAGGCCAGCCTCCTCCACCGCCTTTCCTCCGTCATCCTCCTCAGTGGGACCGCACTCGCCTGGTTCGAGTCCTAACTCACAAACTGCCAGCAGTACATCTGCACAAATGGCTGCTCCTCCCGCTCTCACCCGGTTACCTGCGGGGTACCCCAAGGATCCATCCTTGGCTCCCTCCTCTTTCTGATCTACATGCTCCCTCTTAGGGACGTCATCCGCAGACATGGGGTACATTTCCACATGTATGCGGATGACACCCAACTCTACTTTTCCACCTCTCTTTGCGACCCCTAGTCCCCTGATGTTCTGTCAGCTGCCTGTCAGATCTCAGGGGCTATATGAGCGCAAACTTCCTTCAGCTGAACATTGACAAGATGGAAGCCATACTCTTTGGCTCTTGTCAATGTCTAAAATCTCACGGCTCTCACCTCCGCCACCTACCCGACCTCCCCCTAAAACTCTCCGAACCTGTATGCAACCTAGGCGTCAGGTTCGACCCCCAGTTGTCCTTCCTCCCCCACATCCGGTCCCTTACCAGCACCACTTTCTTCCACCTCCGACGGATCGCCCGTCTCCACCAATACCTCTCCCCAAAAGCCGCTGAAACTCTGGTCCATGCCTTTGTCACCTCTCAGCTGGACTATTCTAACGCCCTCCTCGCCGGTCTCCCATCCACTACCATCCATAAAATCCAAATCATTCAAAACTCTGCCACCCACATTCTCACCCGCACCAAACTCCACTCCCCGATCACCCATTGCCTTGCCAGACACTGGCTGCCTATCCCAGAGAGGATCGATTTCGAAATCATCTCCCTTGTGTTCAAGTCCCTGCACTCCTCTGCACCCCCCTACCTCGCTGACCTCCTCTCTCCTCAAAACAGTGCCCGTGGCCTCCGTTCCTCCGGGTCTGACCTCCTCCTCGTCCTCCCGAGTCCTCCGCTCCACCCTTGGCGGCTGTGCCTTCAGCCACTATGCCTCGAGACTCTGGAACTCCCTTCCTCACTCCCTTCGTCTCGCTCCCTCCCTTCCCATTTTCAGGTCTCTGCTGAAGACCTTTCTTTCCGACCGCGCCTTTGGTCACCTTCCTCCCCCTCCCCCTGGCTCGGCCCCGGGATCCGTTACTGTAAAGCACTCTGAGACGCCGTCCGGCGTGGAGGGCGCTATATAGATCCAAGTTGTTGTCTCAAAGCGCTTCACAGAATATACTGTAAAGTGAACTGACCTGTATATTTTGTGGGCGAAACGTGGCAGACAATTGCGCACAGCAAAGAGGCGTGGATTGAGTGACCAAATTATTATTTTTTGAAAAAAAATCTTTTTGAAGGGATTATTACTCCCGGAATGCAACTTGCGAGGCGAGTGCTACAACCACAACACTACAGAACTCCACAATTGAGAGCAGTGCGGAGGCTGTAGGGAGGGCGTCTGTCAGATTCGCTCACGCTTCAGTTAAGGCGGTTTATCGCAGAGTACAATAAACAGCGCACAATCTTGATAGCCCAAAGGTTTGTTTGCTGTGTTTCAAACACACCCATTTCAACCACATACATTTACTTTACTGTTTGGTAAAACTGATTAAACGTATAATTATCCGTAACACATTGAATCTGCCCTGTGGGGCCAAAGAATATTTTCCATTGTAAAGTTAGATGAAGCTGGGCGGAGTGGGACTTGAAACATTTACCATTTAACGCGATGTGGCCTGGATATATTTGAACCAGTGTTTTGGGCACACATAATCCGGAGCTTGGTAAAACGGGAAAACTTTCACACAAGAATTGTTTGTTGGAAAAATAAAATTTTGGATTTAAATTGAATAATGGATCATTGTCTCCAATCAGCTTCAAGGGAAAAAAATAAAAGTGCTCAATATGTTTACCAATGGAAAAGGTTTCTGGACTAAGTACAGTGGTAGAACTCTTGCCTCTCAGCCAGAAGTGTTGGTTAAGGCCCCAGATCGGGACATGGAATCACATAGTCTAAGATGACACTCCAATGCACTGCTGAAGGGATTGTTGCATTGTCAGAGATGCCGTCCTTCGGACGTGACTGTAAACCGAGGTCCCACCTGCCTGTTCAGGTGTATGTTAAAAGATCTTGTGGCAATATTGGCAAAGAGGTAAAGTTGCTCCCGGTGTCCTTGCTAACAATCCCCCAAAATAAAAACTGGTCACTCAATCCATGGGCTTTTGTGCGACCAGTTAATGCACTTTACAGTATATCCTGTGAAGCTCTTTGGGACGTCCTCCCAAAGTGAAATGTGCTGCACCAAATGTAAAGGAGCCACATAATAATAATCCTTGCATTTTGCAGCGGGGAGAATATTCAGAGAAAATGGAGGAAGAGAACAGCCTTTGCAAATCTAATCATTAGCTCCAGGTTTTTCCAGTGATAATGGTTGTTAATTTGCATACATGAGCTAAGTAACTCCATTTAGGAAGTTGCTTACCCCAATGATATTATAATAATAATCCTTGCATTTGATATAGCGCTTTTCACGTCGGGAGGACATCCCAAAGCGCTTCACAGAACACACTGTAAAGTGAATTGACTGTATATTTGTGGGCGAACGCGGCAGCCAATTGCGCACAGCAATGTCCCACAAACAGTCGTAGATTGAAAATGACCAATTTAATTATTGTTTTTGGTTTTTTGGAGGGATTATTATTAGGCGTGTGGAGTAAGGAAACTTGCCCAAGGTTTCGCCCTGACCTGCCTGGAATTGAACTCAGGTCTCTCACTTGCAAAGCGAGTGCTCTAACCACTGAGCTACAGGACTCCACGATTATCAACAGATTTAAAATAGTTTTTGACATTTGAGAAAGAAAAACTTGTGAATTGTAAGCAACTTTTCACTTGAAATAAGAGCACTGTTGGTGACGCACACTCTCTCTTTAATATATTTAATATTATAATATAATCGTTTAAGAGATATATTCAGGTATTACAACCACAACAGTAGACAAGATATCCGAGATAGTTTCTCTCAACTATTTTGACAATAAATAAGAGGAAAGCAAACTTGTGTCTTAGTTGCATTTATTACCACTGGATGAGGTGCAATTCCTCAATTACAATGGGTTAATTTACAATATTTTAGCAGTCTTTACAGTCTGCATCAAGTTGAACAGGATCAATACAACACTTTCCCTAAATGGAAAACATGATTTTGTGGGAAATTCCAAGCTGGTGAGGTAGTTGGCTGATGATGTGACGAAAATATATTTGCCAGTAGCTGGGGAGTGGATAAGGGGAAAGATATGTTACAGCGTTTCCACACTCGTGATTTCCACTCAGTGACTCTTAATGCAATACATGCCAGGACCAAACTCGTTCCACTGCTTGTCGAAGACCCGGCAACACTGCCTGTTCAGGCTCGCAGACAGAGATTGACTCTTTGAAGGACTGTCTCTGTACGCTGCACCACAACAAGCAATCATCTGCAAGAGAGGACAGGAGAATTTAAGACGGACAAAATAAAACACACCTCTAACACATGTGGCCACATTTAATTGTGGATTCTCATCTTTTTGGTCCCCAAAATAGACAGTTGTGCAATGGTGCTTGGAGATAATATAATAAAATAATAATAATCCTTGCATTTATATAGCGCCTTATCACATCATTGAGACGTCTCAAAGCGCTTCACAGAATATGCTGTAAAATGCAGTGACTGTGTGTTTTGAGGACGAAACCCGGCAGCCAATTGCGCACAGCAGTGTCCCACAAAACAGCTCTGGGTTGAGTGACCAAATTATTATTATTAATATGAACTGTAATATTTAAATTGCTTCCAGCGATCATCTAGTGGTCCACTTCATCAAACACGATATCTTGTGTCCCGAAAATTGCAACTACATGAGCTAACATGAATTAACTGTTAAGTGACAAAACAGGATAGAAAATACTTCAGTAGGAATTACAGCTGGTTTCTGACAGATTGAGATCAAAGTGTTGTAAAATTAAATTAACTCTGTACGTTGCTCGTTCCATCCAGGACATCAAATGATTATAGAATTTTAGCACCAGGATATCTTCATATCAAGCTGTTGGAGGGAAATTCCACCTGGGTCCACATTTAAAGTAACATTTCAGAGCGTCCAGAAATTTGGCAAATTATTGTGTTCAGTCTTAACTTTGCAGCCGATTTTCTACTGTTCTTAAAAGAACTAACAGTTTAAGAATTTCCATATTCTGGACCCTCCAAAAAGCTCCACAAACAGAATTTGTGGTAATTATCCTTGCATTTCATACAGCATCGTGGAGATATCTCTCTCATAGCGCTTCACAGGACTTATTGTTAGTGCAGTGACTGTGTGTTTTGCAGGCCAACGCAGCAGCCAATGTGCGTACAGTGATGTGCAACAAACATAATAATTATAATCCCTGCATTTGATATAGCGCCTTATCACGTCTTCGAGACGTCTGAAAGCACTTCACAGAATATACTGTAATGTGACTGTATATTTTGTGGGTAAAATGGCAGTCAGTTGCGCATCAGCAGTGTCCCACAAACAGTCGTGAATTTTTAAAGACCATATTATTATTATTTTTGAGGGTGTTACTCCTGGAAAAGCGATCTGCCAATCGACTAAACAACTGGGTTCCTATTTACTGCTAGGTAAACAGAGGCGTATGGAGAAAGGAAACTTGCCCAATGTTTTGTCCTGCCCAGGAATCGAACCCAGGTCCTCTCACTTGTGAGACGAGTGCTCTAACCATTGAGCTGCAGGACTCCAGAAACAGCAACGTAGTGAATTTATACCCAGGTGGAATTCCTCCCTGTGTAGCGGCATTTAACAAGAGGTGCCCACACAAACCATATGTGTCTCTGTGATGCAATCTGAGTCAGCAACTGTCCTTCACAGCCCTCTGTGGTAATACAGCTCATCTTGTGTTGTGGCCGACTGGATCAGCGGCTCAAGACTGCTCCTGGATATCTGAAACAAAAAGTTGAACAAGGATTTGTGCTGTTAAGTATCTGTTTTACTTTCATTTCTACCTCGTTCCACCTTCCCTGTCCTCACAGCTCTCCTGTAAGCAGCGATTTGTGCTAAGGTTTAGTGCCATTGTGAGTTTTTTTTTGCATGTATGAGTACTGATGGGCCGCTGCGATCTTGTCCAACCAAGTTGCAGTTGTTCGCGTGAGCGTCTAAGGCAGTGAGAGTCACACATCACTTCTCCTTTCATGTGCTTTACAGATCATTGAGATTGTTGTGCATGTCGTCTAGGGATTATTACCCCCGGAAAAGCGATCCACCAATCGACTAACAACTGGGTTACTGCTTACTGCTGGTTAAACAGAGGCATGTGTGTGTGTGGAGTAAGGAAACTTGCCCAACTTTATGCCCTGCCTGGGAATCAAACCCGGGTCCACTCGCTCGCGAGGCGTGTGCTGTAACCACTACACTACAGGACTCCACTCCACAATCTTAGAAGAAACTGATCTTAGAAGAAACAGTGAAGAAAACAGCTTTCTTTCAGCCTCTGGAATCTATGTTCGATTTGCAACATCTTTACACATTTGCAAAGGTGGTTTGGAAGGAATGGCTGGTTGAATGGGGCTGGAGCAATGCTGATTGCTGATGGTACGTACTCATAGGGGTGGGAAGAGATTAGGACAGAGAAGTTCTGCTGAAGGTCTTAAACACTGGTTACGTACCTTTCCAATCCGAGGAAACAGGCTGAAGGAAACCGGCACCATCAGTCCGAATACCAGCGCGGTCGCTATGTGTCTGATGGGAGCCAGAGCGAATGGGGCTCTCTTTATGAAATTCATCCTAAAAAAATCAAATGACGAAGCATTCAATCTTAATATTTTCATAAAAAGCAAAGCTGGTTTTGTACCCTTATTTAAATAATAGATTAAAGGTTGAGATAAGATCTCCCAATTGTGCACAACTGGCTGCTGGGTTTCACCTACAAAATACACAGTATTTTCTTGTGAAATGTTTTAAGGCGTCTTGAAAACGTGATAAGGCGCTGTATCGAATGGAAGTTATTATTATTCTCCTCCTCCACCCGCCACTTTCAATCAGCCGGTTCCGGCCTTCTACACGTCCCTCGTCCCCTTCGCTCCACCATCAGCAGCCGTGCTTTCAGCCAGTAACCCCCGAAACTCTGGCAACTCCCTGCCTCAATCCCTCTGTCTTGCCCCTCTTTGCTGATCTCAGATTGCATCTGAAGACCTTCCTCTTTGACCGGGCATATGGTCGTCTCTCTTTTCTCACTGGCTCAATCAGCGTTAAACTCCAGCATTGTTAAGGGCTCCAAGATATTACCCCGCCTGAAGCACACTATATAAATGGAATGGTCAGGGGATTGACTTGAGTCTGTAAAAGATTGCCTACCTTTGCAAATAGCTGCCAAGCATGTTGGGCACAGCTACTGTGGTTCCGATTAACACCGCTCTCGAAATGGCTGTATCCTTCACTGCCTTCAGAGGGAAGAAGCATTGAAACGTTTTTCAGTGAATCCTCACTAGTCAAACGCGTCTAAAGATCAAATAGCGCTGAAACTCTGGAACACCCTTCCTCTATCCCTCTACCTTGCCCCTTCCTTGCCTAGCTTCAGGTCTCGCCTGAAGAACTTCCTCTTACACCTCAACTCGTACTCAAGTCTACGATGACCTCTCCCCGGCTTGGCCTCATGCTCCGTCACTGTCAAGCGCTACCCTGCGTGAGGGGCGCGATCCGAATGCAAGTTGTTGTTATTTGAGACATAACCAAAGTCTATTGAGGAATGACTTAAGTCTTAAATCAAATAGAATTAAAGAGATTGATCGATGTCGTGCTTTCACCTGCAGATTATTGAATGACACACAATGACAGAGGATGGACTTTTAATTATTAGACAATTCAGCCGCTTGTTGATTTGAAATACTTTCTTTCCTTACCTTGGCTCCTGCCGCTTCAGAAACTCCGACCACATTCCCATTTCTGTCTGTGACTTCAATCCCCTTCTCCAATTCAACACCTCGAACGGCTACTGCATTGAAAGCTCCTGCGATTGCTATTACAGACAAGAGATCAACGAAAAGATTCCAAGCAACTGCGGGAACCAACAACATTGCCCAACCCTCGTGCAAGATACTTCAATATTACAATAAAATTGACATTGATACAGCGCCATTCATGTCGGGGAGGTCATCTCGCTAGCAAGTCGAGTGCTCTGACCAAAACAGGACGCTACAGGACTCCGCACACAGTCAATTCATTTTACAGTATATTCTGTGAAGTTCTTTGAGACGTCTCAACGATGAGATAAGGCGCTGTATCAAATGCAAGGATCACCATTTTTTTTAGTCAATCGCACAGCCAGTTCTTTATTTATTAACCCGGAGACTACTCGCTGCCAGAGCCCTCAGTGACCGGGTCTACTTGTCAAGCACAGTAGTCGTTCTACTTACCAAGCACGGGCACAGGTATAATGTTTCTGAACAGACTCTGTATTCCAGGATTCTTTAATCCATATCGATACATCACAAATTGCGGAAACACCTATATTTAAAAAAAAGAATTGGTTTGGAGGCTCTTAAGCATGGTGATGGGTTTCCGCATTGGCCAAGACAACAACAACTTGCATTTATATAGCGGCCTTCACGCGGGGTAACATCCCGGAGCGTTTGACAGTGGCAGAGTCTGACCCCGAGCCAGGGGTAGAGGGAGTGGGGGGGAGGTGACCATAAGCACGATCAAAAAGGAAGGCCTTTTGGGCGGGATTTGAAAGTGGGGAGGGAGGGAGCAAGGCCGAGGGATTGAGGCAGAGAGTTCCAGACACCCGGCTGACCAAAAACAAAAACTGCTGTGGGGTGACCAGCTGTTTGCCAATCTTGGCAATGCAAGGATTATTATTAGGGAACAGCCAAGATTGGAGCCTCTCGAGGATGACCCCATTATCCTATGATCTGCGTGTTTATAAGCTTGCTATTAATCTTACCATGTCAGACCCCGTGGCCTCTGACTGTGTATTTTGTGGGGAAAACGCAACAGCCAATTGCGCACAGCAGTGTCCCACAAACCATCGTGGATTGAGTGACCAAATTTTGTAGTTGTTGGAGGGATTACTACCCCTGGAAAGCAATCCACCAAATGACTAACAACCGGGTTCCTACTTATTTACTGCTGGGTACACAGAGGCGTGTGGAGTAAGGAAACTTGCCTAAGGATAACAGCTTGGAAGGCTTTACGACATGGGTGCAAAACTCAAGCATCTTTCCTCTCGCTCTTTTCTTGATTCAACACCCATTCAGAATGTAGGAAATACATTCTGATTTTTAGCAATCTACCTCACTAAATTCTGGAAACAAAAGGTTAGTGCAAAATGTTGAGATGCATTTAATGGCTGTTTGAGCGACAGTGAATCATTTCTTTCTTCTGCCAGAAACACAAACAAGAAGCCAGCAACACGGAGCCCACCTACATCACATCAAGACAATTCTTGAAAATACACCTAATGCCATGAATACTCACCCCTAAACAGGTTGTGTAGGTCACTGATCCAACCAAGAGTAGAACTTGCTTTAAAGGAACCTTTTCATCCTAAACGAAAACACATCATCAACTTGCATTTGTGTAATGCCCTTTACTTAGGATACTCTTGATAAATATGTATATGTATTATTATAAGATCTACCAGATTTTTAGCGGAATGAGATACAAACTTAAGTTCTTTGCAAAGTTCACACTCACTCTAGAGGTGGTTTTATTTCGGTTCACCGAGTTGAAGCCAGCGGTGTAAGAATGAAAGAGGAACTGCACACAAAGAGAAAAGAAAAAGCATATTATAAAGACAACAACTTCTACTTATTTAGCCCCCTCCACGCAGGGCAGCGTCTCAGAACGCTTAACGATGGCGGAGCCTGACTGTGCGCCTTTAGGCGTGGGGGAGGGGGGAGTTGACTGTAAGCACGACCGAAAAGGCCTTAAGACAGGACTTGAAAAAACAGGGCCAGGGAGTGAATGGATTTGAACATGGGATATTAATAATAATAATCATTGCATTTGATTTGATTTTGCACCTTATCATGTCTTCGACATGTCTCAAATCGTTTCACAGAATAGACTGTAGTGATTGACTGTATGTTTTGTGGGTGAAACACAGCAGCCAATTGCACACAGCAGCGCCCCAAAAACAGTCGTGGATTGAATGACCAAATTATTATAATTTTTTATTTCTCTTTGAAGCGATTATTACCTCCAGAAAAGCGATCCGCCAATCGACTAATGACAGGGTTCCTACTTACTGCTAGGTGAACAGAGGCGTGCGGAGTAAGGAAACTTGCCCAACATTTCACCCTGCCCGGAATTGAACCCCGGTCCTCTGGCTTGCAAGGCAAGTGCTTTAACCACTAAGCTACAGGATTTCACACACTTCCTCATTAGCAACTGCTTGCAGACTTCATTAAAACTGAAAACAATATCGTGGGGATTTCTTTCTTAGCACAGCCCCATTATAACATACTCTATTTACTTTAGCTGAATATCCGGTTGCACTGTGACTGTGAATGTACTGTGAGCTTGGGATTTGATGGAATACCAAACATTAGCATTTCACTTCCGATCGCATCGCACCTGCACTGAGAGCTGGGAATACACCAACATTCCCATCATCTTCACTGTTTGCTGGGAGAAAACTACTTAGGAGGCCCAAACTTTTAATCCAACAGCCTTTTAAAACCTAAACAGGGGAGGATGCAGGAAACTATGTGAAGTGTTGCAGCAGATTATTAATTCAGGGTAAATTAACTTTGGTCTCCCTGTAACTTGTGTGTATGGTGCAAAGTTTGATTTGACTCAGGGACATTCAATTGTAATTGAATCATGTCGAACATGTCTGTCTCTGAATATTGAGAGACCTTCGCTATTCCCGGACGGAGCAAACCAAGTGAACTATTGTCAAGCTTAACTAATAAACAGGCAAGACATCCGGGACCTGAAACACTGGACAGCCCACTTCCTGATTCTCTGCATTTCACACCGATCTTCATTCCCTCACCTTCTAACTCTTTCAACCCTCTCAGTTTGAACCTGGCTAACTCCGGACTTTAACCTTGATGCGACTCTTCTGAAGAGTAAGTGCGTAAACTCAAGATATACCTCTCTGATCACACTTTTGGTCAACTTTGCCCACCCCCATCCCCTTGCTCGGATGCCAAGTACTGATGTGAAAGGCGCTATCTAAATGTAAGTTGTATTGCATTGTCAAATTTCCCGGTGCTAGCTTCCGTTGAAACCCCAACCACTTTATGATATTGACTTGCAGTCTCTCTCATGCAGAAACAGAAGCCAAAATACTTCTGGGTCTCAGACACAACTTTTCTTTCTATAATCGCCCACCATTGCCTTCTTTTGTCTTGCACCAACCACCAACACCTCTGATCTCATCATCTTCCACCTATTTTTTTCCTTTGTCTTTCTTTCCCCGCCCCCTTCTCTGCTTGTCCTTATAAACTGCTCCCTTGCAAACATCCCTCAGTTCTAACAAAAGGTCATCGACCTGAAACGTTAACTCACTTTCCTCTCTCCGTAGATGCTGCCTGAGCTGCTGAGTGTTCCCAGCGACTTCTCTCATGCAGTACTGATAATGTACTGTATCGCTGTAGAGGTCTAGATTACTCGCCAACCACCATTACCTGCCAGAATAAAGCTGGTTTCATCCCTCGGTGAGGCAGGAGCATACCGATCACCTGAAATGCAAGCAGAACGCTTTTGAAAAGTGTACGGGGTAATCGGAATGTTTTAAGGCTGCACGTTGATGTGATGAGTACTTTGTGGGTTTATTGCTACAGTGAAGGATTCTGTCAATTCTGCGCCCAGCTGGGATACTTTTTTAAAAAAGCACAATGAAAATAAATAGATCGATCCTTTTTATTTTCTAAGATCGATTCTTCTTATTTACATCTAAGTTAAAAGCAACGCAGTGCGATCCTGCTCTCTGAAGGTCCTGTGCACTCACCCAGCCTCATGGAGAGCTAGGATTACCGGGTGGGATAGGAGACTGGCGTGCAATGAATGCTGCAGACATCTTTTGGTTAAAAGAAAAGTTACCAAACCTGGAGTCGGTTACAAATTGACCTACAACCGAGAGCTGGGAGAGAAACTGTCTGCTCCAGTGCTGTAGGTGCTAAACACCACCGGGTATATCTAACTCCGTACATTGATGTTGCCTTTAAAATATCGTTGCTCCTCATCCTGCCGTCACTTTTTACATAAAAATAATAATCCTTGCATTTGATATAGCGCCTTATCACGTGTTCAAGACATCTCAAGCGCTTCACAGAATATACTGTAAAGTGAATTGACTATATTTTGTGGGTGAAACACAGCAGCCGGAAAAGCGATCCGCCGATCAACTAACAACCATGTTCCTACTTACTGCTGGGCAAACAGGCGTGTGGAGTAAGGAAACTTGCCTAAGGTTTCGCCTTGCCCAGGACTCAGACAAGGGTCCTTCGACTGCGAGGTGAGTGCTCTAACCACAAAGCTACAGGACTCCTCTTACTACAGTAAAGTAGCATTGGTCAAGAAAATAAACTGTCTCAAAGGTCCCATGTGCACATGGCGTCCTGACGTGCAAATAATTTGAATCCCTGAAAATCAATGCCAATGAAGGCAGATCTAGCCAAGCTATAGTATAAACAGGATATATATATATATAATAGGACTATTAACTGCAATGTATTAACGAATGGCACAGTGCAGATTATAATTTGCAAAAATTAGATTTGGATAAAAACATCTGTAGAATGACATTAAAAATGTAAAAATGAGCTAAAAAAATTCGAGATGATATGGGGGACGAGAGGACGAGGGAAATGTTGTTGACTTTCTTCTGAACTGGTAAACTCAACTTTCACTCATTCTAGTATCGCAACAACAACTTGTAGCGCCCCGCACCAGTGTAGCGTCCCAGAGCACTTGACAGTGGCGGAGCACGACACAGAGATGGGGAGAAGGGGAGGTGATCGTGGGCACGGTTGAATAGGAAGGTCTTCAGGCATGATATGAAGATGGGCAAGGAAGGGGCAAGGTGGAGGGATAGAGGAAGAGTGTTCCAGAGCACTTACCAAAGGCGTAGCAATTGGCATGAATGCTGGTGGTGGAAGAGGGAGAGAGAAAAAAAATAACAAACTTCACGTTAAGCAATGAGTAGCATTGTTAAGCAAACTACTTCAGAACTTCAAGGAGTGAACTAAAAAAACACTCACCCTGAGGTCGAAAAACTAGCGGTATCAAATGGCCGGTGTCCGGATGAACCGCAGACTGGATCAACAAGAGAGCAAGGAAACTGGCATTAGGTTAATCACATGAGCACGCAAAGATGGCACAATTGCCAAGCTACAAGCAATCATTTACATTTGCTGTAAGTAGCTGAAAAATAAAGGCTCCATTTGCATTGATGATACGGTGCCCAAAGCTACAATGATTCTGAACTGCCTCATTGATTTTTTTTGGTCTCCAATCTTCTCCTGAAGGAGATTCTTGGCCGATATATATAGGACCTTTCCTACAGGGCAGCTTCTCAATATGCTTAAAAATAACCAGTGTGTATCACTTAGTTTACTGTTTTGCAGTAAACTCCATATCTTCACTATCTAACTGCTGTCTTTGACGTGCTAATAGTAAATATTCCTGAACACTTACCAGCATGAGCCGCCGTGTCTCTTTAATCTGAAAGGCACACACACACACACACACAGAAAAATTCAAAAACGATTTTTCACCAAGTTTGATTTGCACGGTCAATAATAATGCTTGCATTTCGTGAATCGTCTTATCATGTCGATGGGACATCTCAAAGCGTCTCACAGGATATACTGTATATTTTGTGGGCGAAGTGCAGCAGCCAGTTGTGCAGAGCAACTGTATCCCACAAACAACCATGGAGTAAGTGACCAATTTTATTTGGGGGATTGTTGGCCAAGACACTGGGAGAGAGAAACTCCCTTCTCTTTTCGAATAGTGCCGCAGGATCTTTTTCATCCATCTGAATGGGCAGATGGGACCTTGGTTTAATGTCTTATCCTAAGACGACATCACCGACAATGCAACACCACCCTTCCCCCCAGCACTGCATTGGACCATCAGCTTAGACTAAGTGATTCGAAGTCCCGATGTGGGCCTTAAACCACAACCTTCTGAATCAGAGGGGAGAGTGCTACCACTGCACCGGGCTGTCACACAAATATAATGAATCCCAAATGGTTATCAGACCCTAAAATTCCAGGAAGTGGTTGGCTTCTCACAACAGCCTTTGATTGCCTTTGGGGTTCATACTAGACTGACCTGTTCATCTTTCACCGGCTCCTTCAGATTTCGCTGGCTGTCCTGTAGTGGAGCTTGAGCATTTTCTATTTCTTTCTGTTGACGTAGAACACAGAGAGAAAATCCATGACACTCACGAGGTTTGCATAAGGCTCAGTGTTTACTCTTTGACCGAGCCTTCAGCTCCCTTCTCGACTCTCTTCCCCCTTCTCGCTCCCTCCCATCCCTCCCCTCACCCTGACCATTTTCCCCCCTCCTCGCTCCCTCCCCTCCCCTCACCCTGACCATTTCCCCACTGCTCGGGTCATGACCCAACTGTGCAGCGCCTTGGGACGTCCTCCTGACGTGAAAGGCGCTTTATAAATGGAATCTTGTTGTTGTTGTTGTTGTTATCTGGAAAGCACAGACTTGCCTTGAAAGCTCAGAGACGTGGCGTGTTCTGATAAGCTTGAGACAATAATAAATCGGTCTTACATCAATTCTAGCCGTTGAATTAGATCATAAGTTTCTCTCTTTTTGTGCTGACTCCATTTTCAAATAATAATCCCTGCATTTGATATAGTGCCTTATCACATCTTCAAGGTGTCTCAAAGCACTTCAGAGTATACTGTAAAGTGAATCACAACATCACGCCAATTGGAGAAGAGCCTTCAGCCCAATCAATGTCATCCTTCCATAATCCCAACCCTCTTCCCACTGTAGTATCGAGCATGTTTTGCTCCGACCTTAAAATACCCAATTTTCAATGAAAAACATTGGGATCTCCCGCCAAAATAAAAGCTCGACTCCTTATAGCTTTGCTGAAGGCTGCAAAATAGTGTCCTGATTGTAGCCTCTGTGAATCGTGTGACAAACCGGTTATGCTGCGATGGCATCACAATAGCTTGAGCCCGTGTTATTTCTCTCTGGCTCTTAACGTTTCCTAACATGAGGATTGTTCTGCTGCTACGAGAGCAAGAGTCATTTTTCTTGTGAAGCAGAAAAAAGCGAGATTAAAGCTTCACGTACATCTTGAGGCTCAGATGTCCCCAAAATACATGAAGTTTGTTCCCCTTTTCAACCGAGAAACGCAGATGAAGGAACCACCTCCTCAGTTCCAAGGTAGGAGAAAGAAGAGAGGTGAGGTCAGCAAGCCGTGGTTAGGGATTTAAAAAGCATGCAGATTCTCAAAGGCAAGGATAAACTGCGGCAGGATGGAGTTCCACAAGATATGAAGCCCTGGATTAATTTACAGCGTCACCAATCACCCAACTGTCCTATGCATCCAATCCTGCTTTCCAAAAGAACTTTACTTACGTCTGACGCCAGGAGTGTTGTCGGATCGAGAATATCCACCCACTGGAGTAATCTATGGAAGAAGGACTAAAAATGTATGGAACATCAGATTTATGTATGTACTGTACAAAACTGTGGTGCATCTCCTAATACACGTCGAGAACAATTTCAGCAACAGAAGAGGGTGCTGGAGAACATCGTTTCAATCTAGTCAACCAGTACAACTTCCCCACACCGCTTGTTTTCATTGTTAGATGTAGATATCACCTACTGATTCTAAAAAGCCTTCATTATAAAAACAAAGTACTTTCCCCTTGTAGTTAACCATTCTGAGGGCCTCAGCAAAGTTACTATAACAAATTGTCCCCTTTACACATACACTCAAGCACTGAACAGAACAACGATGTTGAAGAACCTGTCGACAGCGGTCTGTTTGCTACATTTTAACAACACTAAGTTGTATTTATATACCACCCTTCACGTGGGATAGCATCTTAACAGTGGCGGAGCTCGATTCCGAGCCGGGAAGGTCTTCAGATGTGACCTGAGGATGGACCGGGAGGGGGCAAGGCGGAGAGACTGAGGCAGGGAGTTCCAAAGTCTCAGGTCAGTTTTAATAATTACATAATCTTTGCATTTGGTGTAGCACCTTTCGAGCCAGGACGTCTCAAAATCCTTCACAGGATATCCTGTAAAGTGCAGTGACTATGTGTTTTGTAAGCAAAATGCAGCAGCCAATTTGTGCACAGCAATGCCCTGCACACAGCCATGAAGTAAATGACCAGTTTTATCTGGGGGATTGCTGGCCATCTCTGTACAGTCCTGCTACTTGTCACATTACAACACTGCGTCAGCCCCTACACAACTCATGCTGGACTTTTACACTTGAACTCCTTTCCTTCCCGGCTCGATCTGTGTTTTACCTCTGGATCATTGCTGCTGACATCTGGTGCTAAATGCCACTGTTCGGGTGAAGATTAAAGATCCTGCAGCCTAGAGGTTAGAGCACTGGCCTCGCAAGCGAAGGGGACCTGTGTTTGATTCCCAGGCCGGGCGAAATGTTGGGCAAGTTTCCTTACTCCCTCACACGGCTGTTCACCGAGCAGTAAAGTAGGAACCTGATTGTTGGGGGTGGTGTATGGGTGGTGTGTGTGGGGGGGGTAGGTGTGTGGGGGGAGTGTGGGGTGTATGGGGTCGAGTGTGTGTGTATGTGTGGGCGGGGGTGTGTGTGGGGGGTCGGGTATGTGTGTGGGTGGGGGGTGGGTATGTGTGTTGGGGGGGTGGGGTGGGTGTATGGTGCTGTGTGTGTGTGGAGGGGTAGGTGTGTGGGGGAGTGTGGGGGGGTATGGGGGTGGGTATGTGTGTGGGTGTGGGGGGTCGGGGGTGGGTATGTGTGTTGGGGGGTGGGTGGGTGTGTGGGTGTAGTGTGTGGGGGGGGTATGTGTGTATGGGGGGTGGGGTGGTGTGTGGGTATGTGTGTGGGGGGGGTGTGGGAGGGTC